>NC_079452.1:25213505-25311005 GCF_903798145.1 Danio aesculapii | reverse complement strand
GTGCTTTTAGAAATGACTATGATTAATTATTACGTTTAACAATGCATTGGAAGATATCTCAGTTAAACAGCACTTGGGGCAATATTTAAAATAATAATAATTTCACAGAACAACAAATAGTTTTGTCCATTTGAGTTTTGTTTATAGTTTGAATCTCTATTTTTATTTTGTTTAGGCCTTTAATATCTGGGAAATGGACGCCCAATGAAAGCTAGTCTTCAGGTTCATTTGGGTGCGTTCTTGAGGAATGTTGATTTGTTATTATGAAATAAAAAAATTATTATTATTATTAACTATTATGTTTAAAATGCATTGAAAAAAATGTATCTTGGGAAATAATAAAAAAATACAATAATTACAAATTATTTACATTTAATTATTTATTTAAAATAATTACAAATACTTTACAGATGGGCAAATAATTGTCTTCAACTGTGTATTTTTTTTTTAAATAAAATTGTGTGAAATGTATTGCGTGAAAAACTGGTTGGCTTTTAGTAGCTCTGCACCATAGACTTTTAGTTGCCAGTTCTGATTTCTGACCCACCAGAGACTATGCGATTAGAGATGAGGCGGAGATGAACATTTGTGTGAACAACCCATTTATTGTCACCACTCAATAGACTGGTTTTATAACACTTGTGTTGTGGTTTTTCTAAAATATAAAACACAATGAAAGGAAATATGAATATACATAATGATAATCAAATCACAACAGTAAATTACAGTCAATAACACAGCACAAAACATTAAGCTTGATAATAACGTAATGTGCGAATGATTGTGGGCAAAATGTGACAAGCTGCTACTTCAATATACCCTAGCATGCGTAGATGTAACTTGACACCTTGTTAACAGAGCGCAGATTGTACAGCGCCTCACTCACAAAGGCTTTAAGGGCGCATGCGCCTAGCGGATTGTTAAGAACAAAGGATTAGGTTACACTTCAACACTCAAATAAGAAGATAACACTGGCTAATGAACATAAGTGGAGCTCTAATAAACACAATATGTGGATATATAGATATATAAACGTGTTAAAACATGAATTACGGGGTTATTGGCACCCTTAATATGGATTAACGCACACACATATACATCGTGGCATCGTGATGTCCCGGCCATAATAACTACTCTCAGAACAGAACAACTCTCGTCATTTACAGGTAGGGATGGCTGACGTGAAACTGACGTTTCGACACTGTGTCGAGATCCCGAAGCGCAAGTGTTTCGAAACACTGTACCGAAGCATGATCCGAAACACCCAGGTCACGTGACTAAAGCGATTCAAAGCATCGATCAGTTCAGAAGCGCTTCGAGACTTGGAGAATCTGCATTTGACTGATAGGGTCAAACTTATGCTATTGTCATGTATGGCCTAGTGGACTGTGCGTGTGCATGTTGTTACAGACTTCATGTGACTTTTGGGTTCGAATCCCGACTTGTACAAATACTCCAAAATCATGATTTTATGTATTTTAATCATGTTACTGTTTATGGTGTAGTCTAGATATGATACAGCTGCTGATACGCCATCAATTTAGCATCATTTTTGTAACTGTAAAACAATAATTAATATTTTTAGTAATTAGTTGTGTTTTTTAGTTATAATTAGTTGTGGTAGACGTTAATAAAATACAATAAATGGGAAATTTAATGAATAATATAAATAATTCTTGTTAACTTCTGTCCACAACTGTATCTGATCTATCAACAACCCTGTTTTATGACCGAAACAAGCTATATTTATTCACAAAGTGTTTATTCGGATGTCAGACCAATGTTGAAACAAAACGATGCACGAACAAACCATCTCAAACTGATATTAAAGCATTTCAAAATAGCTGTATCAGCCTGGATTCAAACCAACAATCCCCGCATGGAAGTCAGGAACCCTAACCACTTCCACTAAATCACTTGAGGAAATGATCTTACAAAGTGGGGTTTAATACCACAATTTGCTCAACTGTTCTTTGCTGAAACTGTTCCAGTGCAATACATAATAAATGACCACTAGGCGTCACTGTAGAGTGGGGTTTCGAAACGTTTCGAAGCTTCGACACATTTGCTTCAACTGTTTCATTGTTTCACGAAGCCTCGCTTTGCCCACCACTATTTACAGGATTGTAAACTTACTTCTGCATTCACGCACAACACTTGTGGCAACAGCTGACAAACCGTGATGAAAACAGTCCGTGAACTATTCCCCGCCAACTTTAGCGTCCGTCTACATGTCTCGCTACACTAGAACTGAAAATCTGTGTGGGTGGGGGAGATTGCGTAGTCACAGATCCCGGACGCTGATTGGCTCAGGTATCGTGTTCTGGTGTGTGCGGGGTGCCTCATCATAAAGGACAAGAGACAGAGGTTAGAATTGCACTTATCAGCTACAGCCTTTTTTACATTGCGGTTGCTAGTTTGTTTGTTTGTTTGTTTGTTTACATTTTGAGCAAAGACATTTTTCACAGGGTTTTTGCTCATATTGATCAATATCACTGGATATCTTCACTGTGTTGCTGAGCATCTTCTGATCAGACTCTTGTGTTTCAGGACTGAAGGAAAGCTCTCGAATGTCTCACGCTGACTCCGCCCTCCTCGCTGACATCATGGATGAAGCCCGCAGGCAGGTGGGTGTGGTCTACAGCCAAGACAGCCAATGAGTTCCCACCAACACTGCTGCTCATTAATCCGCTGTGAAATAGCCTAATAAAAGATGCTCTTTTAATGAACTCAGGCTCAGATTAAAATCAGAAGTTTAATACTGTGAATGTGTGTGTGCTTCGGATTAATTCCCCACCTCCTAAACAACATTAAACATGATGCTGAACACGCATTTTGGTTCAATTATAAGATTTCTTGTTTCCTTTTGGATAATTTGTTCAGTTTCACAAACTAAAACTGCGGTAACACTTGACTTTCTTCCCCATAGACTTCTATTCATACGCACGCGAAAGCATCAGACCGGAAACGCGGGGTCATGGACAGAAATTTAAATCTTGTTTAATCCCGCCCCTTTTCGCAGCGTCGTACGACAGAATTTCGCACACACGAAAGCTGCGGTCACACCAGTCTATCTGCTTCACTACTTCACATCGTTTTTTTTTATACATGCTTTGAAGCCTCGGTGCACAACCTCACATGAGTGGCATTAACAGAGCAATTATTTAAACAACAATAACATGAAAAAATGATCATGTCATGATGACCTTTTATTAATGAACTCCTCATGATTTGTATTGAGTGTCTGCTCTCCCAGAATGCCGTAGGGCAGGTGAAGCTGGTGCGGGCAGATTTCGGCGCTGCTCTTCGTGGTGTGCCACGCGCCGTACAGAAGCATCTGGGTGGAGAAGCTCTGCTGGACATTTTTTTAGCACCAGGTTAAGCTTTCGGACTCCTTTATGGTAATCAAATACATTGAGAATAAATACAGGCCACAACTGAACAATGAGGATGACCTCCAAAATTAAACCAATAGACTTGTGCTGAAAACATGGTGTCCACCAGGCTCGTTGAGGTGAGGTTAGTATTAAATTGTATGTTATTAAATTAAATTAAATCATCCTTAGCATGGAGTCCTGTATATATAAGACTGAAATTTAATTCACAATGGTTTAAAAAAAGACTTAAAAATTCATACATTTAGTGACTGACACCTGCAGAAACCATGGCTGAGATGTTCTATTGCACTATGGATTTTTAGAAATATCTGTTTTACAATACAAGACTCTCTTCTTTTCTGTACTATCATGGTTACATCAAAATGAGTAGACTATAAAGTATTAATTATCAAGCCAAAAATATGTCAAATCCAATTATGTATACACTACTATTATTTTATATATGTGCAAATAAAAACACACCCTTTTGTCTTTGCAGACTTTCGTCTTTGCATTAATTTGTGTTGTATTCCAGTTTATCTCAGTCGCTTTGGTACATTTCTCAGATTGAAAATGTACAAAACAGTAAGTGCATTTCTCAAAACATCACATACAAATAGCAAAACAGCATGGATTACCTGCAAAAGCCAGTCTCTTTTTTAAAATCCTCAGTTCATCTCTCAATGAACATGTTAGTGCCGTCAGAATGACAAGTCCCTGTGTTGTGTACGGATAAGACAGTCCGTCATGTTTAGGGTCAGACAGAATCTGCGGACGTTTTTTGCTATTTCTGCACAGAATTGTGTTAAAATCTGCAGATTTATGCTGAATTATTTTGGGAGTGTCATAACTAAAACCTTAATATATTAAATAAAAAGTGATATCTTTTTAACTTGTATTTAATGTTTACAATGCAAATCCAATTAGATCCTCTTTATTTGATAAACAAAGCAAGTCTCTCATATAATATCTCTACTAAAAGACAGAAAATATTACTGTACAAACTGCATTGTACATAATTCATATGAATATTTACATATTAGTCAATAATATTACTGTAATTAATTTAAAAACTGAATAAATATAGGTTTACACACATTTACTCAAGTAAATAAACAGAATTAATGATGGGCTGAGAATCTGTGGAATTCTGCGCATGTAGATTCTGTGTGGGTCTAGTCATGTTGTCAGTATAACAGTGTACTCTGGAGCGATGTTCTGATGTAAACTGTGGCTAATTCATTTATTTATTTATGTCTTTGCTCTTTGTGCTGTAATTTGTTGCCAGATCATGTCATTGTGATACAGAAAGGAAAAGACAGCACTTCAAAGAAATGTGAACATAGGACAATCTCCCTTCAGATACACCTCACCTTTATTAGACAAAGTCAAGATTGACCTAGGAGCAATTTACCAATTATAGATTTAGAAAAAAAGTCTAGTGAAAATGTCTAGAAAAATGCATTAAGGCTAAATATTATGACAAATTGTTCAACTTCTTTTATATATATATATAACTTGACATTAACTTTTTTCCTCACCACCACTGGTCATTTCGACAAGACAAAGTTGTGTTGTTATACTTAAATTTGACTTTTGCATGCTAAAAGTACTTGAGTAAGAGACATTTTACTTGATTTGGGTCATTAAAATAACTCTTGACTACCAATATTATGATATGGATACCTGCTGTAGTCAACCTAAAACCTACAGTACTTTGACATTAAACCAAAACAATCCCCATTCTTGTCTTAGGACATTTTTATTAAGCAAATGTTTAAAATTAACAGAACGTTCATGACATGTTAAATGTATATTATATTCTGCTGGTTTTAAACATACAGAATAATAATAATAGTTATCTAACAACCATAACATTACCATTATGTCTTAGGACATATTTGATTATCTTTTTATTACCTACACCAAATGTTGACTAATGAAGGTACAATTATAACAACTATTAATTTGTTAAGACTACTTTATTGTCAAACCATGTTGCATACAAATGCATTCAACAGACTTATATGATCGTGTATTGCTGTAGGGGACCAATAAAACACGAGACAGGTGTTTAGAAAGAGTAAAGTTTATTTAGTTTGACCTGCAAACTTATTTAATCAAGATAAACTTTCAGAAAACAGCACGGAAACATAATGCGCGCGCTCGTGAATATAACCCGCGGTTGTCTTCAGTAGTCCTTCTTTGCTCAACAACTCTGAAAAACAAAGCAAAACATTACAACAGCCAGACATAGTTAAAACATTACAGTTACCATGGTTTCTATTTTAAACTATAGTAAACTAAAGTTTGAAACTATAGTTTAAAATAGACGATGAGTGGGCCTCGCTGCTCCCACCCACCATAACCCTCGCAGCGGGGTCCCACTACCGGCCTCCCGTGTTTCCCTGAGGGTCCTCACGGCTTGTATTGATCCCTGCCTAGGGCTCACAAGCCGCCTCGCCCCAGGGAGTGCACGAGCTGACCGGGCGCCAGTCCGTGCCAGTGTTCACTGGAATGTTGCTCGGCGGCACATTTCGAGCAACAAACACGTAATATTCTTCGCGATATTGCGTTTATGTACGCAAACCGCAAGGAACTACAGCACAGACGGGCCCGAGTGAAGCTTCACGAAGCGGACTTCGTGAGATTGGCGTGGCTCCACTCGTACCGTCAGGTATTGAACTCACCTTGGTCAAGTACAAACAGCAACACCGAGCGAACTGACAACACTGAGAGAGAAAATACGAGCTTTATATAGGAATGCAGATGCAAATGTTTACAATGCGACGTCACTGCTGTGAGTCTCGTTGTCATGGTGAGCGCTGAAGAGAGCACATCTCATTGGAGCACACAGACTCGGGAATTTCCGTCACGGCGAGTTGCGGTCGGCTGTAGACAAAAACATATTAAATATATTGAATAATATATTTTTACATTTGTGGTGCTGTGTAATATTCTGGGACGCAGTACAATATGGAGACAGATGAAAATAATTAAAGACAGACGCGGGACATTAGAACAGAAAGTGAGCCCGAGTGGTGGTAAGCTTCTTATCCAAGATCGCCATCTAGCGGTCACATAACCTAATAGCATGTTACTTGCTACTTACCTCCCCCCACGGCCAGCATTTGTCCTTTTAATTATTTTATGTAATTTAATATTATATAATAAATTTATTATAAAATTCATATATTTATATTCAATATATATTCCCGTCACGTCTGTGTTTATGAGGCTGTTTGCTCACTTCATTCGCTTTATTCTGATCAGATATCCTATCGCTCAAACCACTTCAGGTGATCTGTGATGCATTTCAGATGAAACTGGACAGATCTAATCATTTTTATTAGACAAAATGAATATAAATAAATTAAATGATGATCTGGAGAAAGTCTGAGCTGCGCCTGAAACACCTGTAGGTGCGCTTTTACAGCCACAATTCTATTAAAACATGTTTACTATAAGCATAAAACATGTGCTAACTTATCAGACCTTTAGCCAGGGGGGTTCGGAAGACCCACCCTCACTGACAAAGGTCCAGAATTTGTCCCATACATGAGCTCATCTGTCCTATTTTGACTGCTCTGCCATCATAAATAATGAAAATAATCCATCGAAAAAGGCTTTAAGACCAAACGGAATCCTCAGTCGGCTGTTGCTTCAGTGGGACTGTAATCTGATGTAGGAGAAGTCTTCTTTCACTACTGTATTGATCTTAAACAGAGAAACATTTTACAGGTAACTTTATTCTAAATCTTGGACCTTATTTCTGAAATAAAAATGAGCAATAAAAAGGTGTGAAGCACCAGAAGCGGACCATATTAAATTAACTTCAATATATTTTGGCTGTTGTTGATATCCAGGATATTTCAAATGTACTTTTTTTACCAAAGAGACTAGAAGAATTCATTATTATTGTTTTATTATTATTATTTTATTATTATTGTTTTATTATTATTTTATTATTATTATTGTTTTATTATTATTATTATTATTTTATTATTATTATTGTTTTATTATTATTATTTTATTATTATTGTTTTATTATTATTATTATTATTATTATTATTTATTATTATTATTATTGTTGTTGTTTTATTATTATTATTGTTTTATTATTATTATTATTATTATTGTTTTATTATTATTATTTTTATTATTATTATTTTTATTATTATTATTATTTTTATTATTATTATTATTTTTATTATTATTATTATTATTTTATTATTATTGTTTTATTATTATTATTATTATTGTTGTTTTATTATTATTATTATTATTTTATTATTATTATTATTATTGTTTTATTATTATTATTGTTTTATTATTATTATTATTGTTTTATTATTATTATTGTTTTATTATTATTGTTATTATTGTTTTATTATTATTATTGTTATTGTTTTATTATTATTATTATTATTATTATTATTATTATTGTTTTATTATTATTGTTTTATTATTATTGTTTTATTATTATTGTTATTATTGTTTTATTATTATTATTATTATTGTATTATTATTATTATTATTATTATTATTATTATTATTATTATTGTTGTTGTTGTTATTATTATTATTATTGTTTTATTATTATTATTATTGTTTTATTATTATTATTAATATGGCCAAATGTTGACTGAGGACAGTTGTATGTGCTGGCCAGTTTGTTTTTGTCTAATAAATGATAGTAGGCTACAGTTTTTTACTTTAAAACTTTAACAGATTGCTCTTTTTTCCTAATGATATATGATGAAATAAATTTGTGTTTTAAAAATTAGTCTTGTTTAAAGAGCCCATATTATAGATGAAATAGGGTCATATTTAGGTTGTAAGGGTCTCCAACAACAGTCTAATATGCATGCAAGGTCATAAAACACTTTGATGGTCTTATAATCTGCATTTACTTTTACCTAATTATCCCAGCGACTCCCATATGAATCGTTCAGCGATTCATTTGTTCCCAACCCCCTCCTCAGCGCGAAGCTAATCTGCGCTGATTGGACCGATGACAGCCTGCTGCGATTGGTCGACAACACTGACAGGCTTCAGCGTGAGACAGAGTGAAATGCCCAGCAGCTAATCAACTATATAAAAGTAGTCACAGTGTACACACGCTTCATAGTGGATTTTGGCTGCCAGTGGGTGAATGTAAACACAGACGATGGACTAGAAAATACAGACGACTAACTATATTATCAAGCAAAAAGTCCAAGAACTGGCGAGGAGATCTCCTAGCCCATCACAGTCTACCTACACACACACATACACAGGGCCGGCGCGTCCATAGCGGCGTCGGTGACACCTCCCTCACCACCCGCGTCCTCAGTTATATCCGCGAATAATAACGACCTGTGTGTGTGTGTGTGTTGCTTTTTTTTCTGTTAGTGGGCGGGGCCGCAGGTTTCAAATCTCCCGGGTTTGCGCGCGCAACTACTTGTGTTTCGTAGCCGCGTCATCACGAAACACCTAATGACTCGTTATCAAGACGACTCGTTTGAAGCACTATGAGTCGACTCCTTTATAGATGAATCAACAGTTTTAAACACTGTACACTTACAGATTTAAGCCTTAGCTGGATATTTCACTTCACTTAGAGCTGTGTGACACACTACATGTGTAACGAAATAAATATATACCATGTTAATAGTTTATTATTAAATCCTGCTTTAATGGAAGTGCAGTTCCTGCTAGTTCGCCGGTGGCGCTATTGCGCACAGAGTCTGTGTAGACTGCAGCAGTGTTAGGGAGAACTGCTGTGGGTGAGTCGGGATATGTGTTAGCTCCACACTAAAATATAAAAATATCATTTAAATGATTGAATGGATGCAGCTTTAAAAGTCTAGCACACTTTATATACATTTATTGATCGATAGAGTGCGTTTTCTTTTCATATTTGTTTGATTTTGATACTTTTAATCTCATCTTGATGTTTTCCCCCATGTGCTTACAGCAAGTGCTAATGAAGTATATGTGTTTTAGATGTGGATGCTAAAGTTAAACCGTGTTGATCTCACTGTTACTGCTCTGTGTGCAGGTAATTTTCTATTATATTTTGTGTTTAGGTATTAAATGTGTTTATTCAGTGATATTAGTTACGCATTTTCTGTATTTTTATATTTCTATCTTTGTTTTATATAATAATAATCTAAACTTTCAGTATAGACGGCAGCAGAGTTAGGGAGAACTGCTGTGGATGCTAAAGTTAAACCGTGTTGATCTCACTGTTACTGCTCTGTGTGCAGGGCAAAATAAAATCCTCCTCATCCGAGTCCAGTGCCTGTGTATTGCTGAAGGGTGAATGAAGTGGGTTCGGGAGTGAAGTATAAAGGTCACACATGGAAGAGCATTTTCAAAAACCCATAATATGGGCTCTTTAATATTTTTTTTATTGCAATTTATTAGGAAATATTTTTAGTTCATCATTAAAGTGTGGTTGTGATGACATCTGACTAGTTAATCCAGCAAAAACATTCACTAAAATGCAGTATTTAAATCTCATAGTTAACTAGAAACTGAGGCGTTTAACTGCAAAAAGGTCCACTTTTGGAGAACCCCTTTCACCAGGCTGGCAACAGGTCAGATTTAGTTTAAATGTACATACAGTCTCCCGACAACGCAGAGACTTGGTGAGCAAATCAGGTCAATGGCAGACTCTGCTTGACTAGTGTATTCAGCAAATGTTAGAGCTGTGCAATTAATCCAAAATCCGGTTTCGATTTTGGCTTCTAACGATTATTGCATCATATACTGCTCCCTTTCCAGATGTACACATTTGTTGCTCTGCAAAGCTCAGTTCCACGTGAAAATGACTAGAAGCATGTACTGTAATGAATGATGCGCATAGCGTGCTGCAAACATTACATGTTTTTAAAAGCGCGAACGAGCACATGCTGTTGTGTGCACGCGCCGCGCTCAGCCTCGGAGATGAGCAGAGCACACACACATCTAACGCCATCTTAATGCGAGTGCTTTAATGGTCAAATGCATGTAGATTTGTGTCAGAGCGCGGTGTTTTGTGATTATTCATATTAACCCTCATTTGTGTAATAAACACGTTGAGAATCAAAAGACATGTGAAAGAGCAAGCATATCAGAGCCACACTCTTCTTAAAGTGACAGCGCACAATATTCCTGCTGCCGCCTGTTTTTATTATGAATCAAACAACAAATGGAGAAAATCCCTCACTGCTCTTGACTGAAGGACTGCTGGAGCTGAAGTTTTCTCTTACAGTGAAGATGCTTAAAGCAGTTTAAACATAACAGATTTAATAACTCATTTCTAATCACTAATTTCTTTTATCTTTGCTATGATTACAGTACATTATATTTGACTCGATATTCTTCAACACACTAGTATTCAGCTTAAAGTGACATTCAAAGGCTTAACTAGGGTAATTAGGCAAGTTATTGTATAACAGTAGTTTCTTCTGCAGACAATCAAAAATATATATAGCTTAAAGGGGCTAATAATTTTGAGCTATTAAAATAGGCCTCAAAATATTAAAAACTGCTTTTATTCTAGCCAAAATAAAACAAATAAGACTTCCTCCAGAAGAAAAAATATTATAGGAAATACTGTGAAAAATTCCATTGTTAAACATCATTTGGGAAATATTTATATATAAAAAAAAATTCACAGAAGGGCGAATAATTCTGACTTCAACTGATAATCGTTTTGGATAATCGTGATTACAATTATAACCAAAATAATCATGATTTTTCCCCATAATCGAGCAGCCCTAGCACATGTTTGTTTTTTTCATTGCAGTAAGTCAGGGGTGCCCAAACTCAGTGCTGTAGGGCCGGTGTCCTGCAGAGTTTATCTCCAACGTCCTTCAACACAGCTGCCTGGAACTTTCTAGCACATCTAGAAAGAGCTTGATTAGCTGGTTCAGGTGTGTTTAATTGGGGTTAGAAGTAAAATATGCAGGACACCGACCCTCCAGGACAGAGTTTGGGCACCCTTGCTTTAAGTTATCATTTTAAGAAGTTATACTGCATTGGAGAAATACAATTTAAAGTAATATTTACAATTCATTTTGAAATATATAATAACAACTTACATGTAAGATAGTTTGGTATATTTACCTTCAGCCCATGGCTCTCAATAGCTGTTTCCATCCAAAAGTGTGAATGAACTTTGTGCAAAACTGGATTAATCGCACAAATAAAGCAGTATTTCCATCTAACGAATCAAAGTGAACAAAATCATCACTACCTAAATAACTAGCGCCAAATCTCAACAGTAAAAACTGAGTTTACTGTGGTAGGAGAAGCTGCTTCAATCTTTTCTTCGTCTAATACATGACTTGCCTCAAAAGGCAATCCTGACATGCAGTGAACATGCGGTGGAGTTTGAAGGTGTGGGAATACAAATTTAGATTATCTATATTTATATTATCTATATTTATATTATCTATCTATCTATATATATATATATATAAAACTGGTGCGACAGACCCTAAAATGTCTTGGTTTTCCTGAGCCCTGACTGTCTCCAAAGTAATGCGAGTTGTCAGTTGTCAGTCTGTTGTTTTCTCTTTTCGGTCAACTGGTCAGACGGGACGGGTCTCCAGAACATCATTTGGCACACTGTTTTCTGCCCTTGTCTTCGAGTGAAACTTTCAGGTCGAAGAAGCCTCTTTGATGTGGTCAGTAGCTGGGCAGGTTTCTAACATGTTGTCATCCACTCTGCAGATTTACATGCTGATGAGATCAGGCCTGAAAAGGCAGTTGACCCTGCCGACAGCAACACTTCATTTGCATGCTTTGTTTTAGAATGTATAAGAAACTAGTGCTTGCTGTACAGCTGAGAGTTTTCTTTCGATGACGCCACAGCCACGCGGAGTTCCTCTTATTAAAGGATTCTGCTTTGAAGACAACCGAAAGTTCTCCCTGGTTTTTTGGGCTCTTCTTAGAATTTCACAACAGTTTGGTGGCGTGAGCCAGACTAGAGAAATTCCCAACAAAGGTGTCAGACACGGAACACAGACGCTCTTGATTCTGGAGGTCATTAATATATTAACACTAATACTTAAACAGTAAGGTGTTTTAGAATGACCAAAACAACAGTTCAGATGGTTTACAATGTGCTCAGCCTGCTCGTTCGTCCATTTTCATCATCACATGATCTCTTACAACAAAATCACATGACGTTTTTTAATACGCATCTTTTTTTAATGCACATCTTTTATCGAATAAACGGTTTATCCTACCAAGTTATGCGCATACATTTTTTTTATGCGCATTTTCAAAATTTAGGAGCATAAAAATAGGTGGATGGAAACATAGCTATTGATATTTGGCCCTTCATAGGAAAAAGTTTGGGCACCTCTGATCTAAACATTGTCAATTTATATCTAAACATGTCTTGCTACAATCCAACCTGCTGTTTTATGGAATAAAATCACTGTCATTAATATTTCGTGCGTAAATAAAATTCACGCATCCGTAATTATAAAATCGTAAAGGAAAACGGAGCGTACTCGTAATTTTACGAGGCTACAATTCCAAAATCTGCGCTCGCTGCCTGTAACGTTAACTGACATTATGCTAGCTCTCTATCCTCGGCCTGTTCTTCATTTTGATTCTGTAAAATTTCCAAGAAACTCAGCGAAATAGGACCTCATTGAGTCTCAACCTTTATTACAGCTCATGACGGACATTTCTCAAAGAGGGAATAACAGAAATCTTATCTGAGACGGTGTGTGTAAGCTCGAACGTCCAGCAGGCGCGCCGTTGTGATCGATGACTCTCGCTTGTTTGTTAATGCCTGTGAGAGCGGTGACGTAATTTTGACAGTAGAGTCTCGCTGTTTGATTCGTACTCGTAATCAGGACTTCGTGTCCGTGGTGAAACTGTAATTCGTGTGTGTAAAGTACACCCATCGTAAATTTATCAGTCATAAACAAACAGAAAAACAAAATGTCGTATCTGTGTCTGTTCTAATCGCAGATTTTGGAATTGTAGCCTCGTAAAATTACGAGTACGCTCCGTTTTCCTTTACGATTTTATAATTACGGATGCGTGAATTTTATTTACGCACGAAATATTAATGACAGTGATTTTATTCCATACTGTTTAGGATCCCAAAACTCAGGGCTTTTGAAAGTAGCCAGAATAGCAAAGTCCACTAAAGGAGGTCGAGTGTTCTCATATATGGCTCCTAAACTCTGGATTAGCCTTCTTGATAATATCCAAGGCTCAGACACACTCTCTCAGTTCAACACTAGACTAAAGTCTTCAATAATAACCTTGAGTTTTCAGATTCTGATTGTGATGTGATGATGTGCACCTTTTGTGAAGCTGCTTTGAAACCATAATTATTGTAAAAAGCGATACACAAATGAACGATAATTGAATATTAGTCTATCACACTAGTTCTAAAACCACAGCAGAGTTTTACTAAATTGACCTCTGATATATATCAATGTAATAAATCAGCAGTAGAGTCCAGACAAGTGCTCGTCTCCTTTATTAATTCAGTCTCCAATAATACAACACTTCAGAATGAGACGTTAGATTACTCTTATAGTTATTAGTACATCTGGCACTCTAGCGACACAAAGCAGGTAGATCTAAACACACACTCATTCAATCAAACACACACACACACGAGCAGCAGAGACGGGGTTAAACAGCAGAGGATGCTGGGAATGTGATTAATATTCACCCCTCCTTTACTCCACAGCTGAAATGAGGCAGACGCGAGACATCCAAACATTTCAGAAAATATATCTAGAACGCTTTCGGGGTCAAGTGCAAACACACAATGTAACATCGTCAGGAGTGTGAACAAATAAAAGCACACAGACAGACAAACACTACTAATATAACCATTATAGGAGCTGATTGAGCATTCGCCACCCGTCTCTGCGCTTCACCTTGCAGACAGCTCAGGTGTCATGTGTGTGTGAGAGAAAAACAGGAGATTATGGATGAAGAAAAAAAAAAAAAGTGAGAACAACCAATCAAATGAGAAGATGATAGTACACCGACCAATCAGGAGGGAGGATGATGATCCACTGACCAATCAGGCAAGACTTATGATGCACCGACCAATCAGGAGAGACTCTGATGATCAACTGAGCAATCAGGGGAGAGGATGACGTGGTGGTCCACTGGCCTTGTGTTTTCTGCTGGAGTGGGGCTTGTGTGATGCATGTAGGAGTGATGTATGACCAGCAGAGGGGTTTTTACAGTTTTACGGCACTGGGACGACACGCATGGTGTTGGTGTATCCGGAGCCAGGACGCCAGCCGGTCAGAACGATCACCACATCACCAGCCTTGAAAAATCCACGAGCTTTACCTGAGCGAGAGACAAGGAAAACGTGCAAACTATTAAAAAAAAAAAAGTTTGAGTTCGTTCACACTGTCAACGACGTCATTTGACCAAGTCTATTTGAAGTACTCAATTATCAGCTGCACATATAATATAGAGTGCTTCTTTAAGTTAGTCTACTGTACATTTGAATAAAGTACAATACAGCTACATAAAGTAGTATATCTAAAATACATGTAATAGCTTTAAATATCAAGATTTACATTACATTTTGAAAACTACATTTTTTTTCTGAAAATAAATAAATAAATAAATAAATAAATAAATAAATGAACTTCATTACTCATTTCCTCTCAACATTTTACTTGATTTTTTTTCTCAAAACATAAATGACTTTATTCTTTATTTTGATAATTTATTCATTTTAATCTATTATAATAACTAATCTCCAGATGGTTTTATTTTATTTATTTTTTAAATCACCAACGTGATACTTTTACAACTACTACTTTTACGACAACGACTACAACAATTATGACGACCAATACTACGTCAACTACTGCTACAACTGATGACAACTATGACGACAACTATGCAGACTACTACTACAGTGCTGAATACGGCAACTACTATGACTACTACGACAACTATGCCAGCTACTACCACAATGAATATGACAACTACTACTACAACAACTGCAACGACTACTACAACAACTATGCCAGCTACTATCACAACGACAACTACGATGATTACAACGACGACGACTACTACTACTACTACTACTACTACTACAACTATGCCAGCTACTACCACAACGACAACTGCGACGATTACAACGACAACTACTACTACAACAACTACTACTACTACTACAACAACAACAACTATGCCAGCTACTACCACGACGATTACTACGACGACTACTACTACAACTACAATGATGACGACGACCACTACTACCACGACAACTACTACTACAATGACAACTATGAGGCCAATTACAACTACTGCTATGATGCACGCCTACTACTACAATGATAACGACTACTATGACGACTACTACAACACCGACTACGACGACTATTACTACTATGACAACTATGCAGACTACAACAACGACGACTATGACAACTACTACAATAATTACGATGCCGACTAAAACAACTACTACTAGGACTACTATTACAACAACAGCTACAACAACAATTACTACGACAACTACTACTACTACTACTAAGACGATGGCTACAACTACGATGACGACAACCACTATGACAACTACTATTACTACTACGACAATTACTATGCCAACTACTAAAATTATGACTACAACACCTACTACTACGCCGACTACAACTCCTACGACGCCTACTACTATGACAACTACTACATTTTATTGTGTTTATCAATAGTGTCATAATTGTCAAAAATGTAACTCCCCACAGTTGTGATTGTGTTTGTGAACCTGAAGTAAAATACTATATTTAGTAATTCGACAGTGAAACTGCAGATGAGCGTCACAAACGTCACTATACTAAAATACTTTAATTTATTAAATAAAACTACTTATTCTGGAGAATTTTTCATTTTAACTAAATTAGGCTTAATCTGCAATATTAGCAGTATAATACAAATATATTACTATTGCCCATTAGGAACAAAGAGTTCAGGCCGAAATTAAACTTTTGCTCAAATGTAGTTGCGGTAAATTAGTCTGACTAAATTCTGCAGACTGCTTGACATTAAGAGTTGAGAGAACTTACCGACATCCATGGCGAAGTTGACCCTCAGGTCCACATCCTCGGCCCACACGTCATTAGATGGGCTGTTGTAGAATATGGGGAAAATACCACGATAAAGATGAGCCTGTCGGGCCGTCTGTTCGTTACGCGTCACTGCTAGGATTGGAGCGCGAGGACGATACCGAGAGATCAGATGAGCAGACCTGACACACACACACGCACACGCACACGCACACGCACACGCACACACACACAAGAAAACATCAAGCTGTGATTCTGAATGTTTCTAATTATTATTCTTTAAGACTCCAAATAAACTAAAAGCTGGATTCTGCTCTGTGCTGTCCTCAATCCATACAAACACACACACATTCAGGGAAAAAGAGAATAGATTAAAAAAATTGCTCTTAATAGAGAGAAATCAAATAGAGGTGCTGATATTGTCTGATAATTTGATAAATGACAACAGTAATAAATAATGTTTCTTATACGATGCTGAATGTGTCTCGCTTCTGTCTTGAGTGCAAAAGCACTGATCGCATGCTATCACGATGAGTCCAGTTCAAGTAAATGAAAGCTCAATAAATAGCCCTGTATTGCTTATGTTTTCATAAGTGACCCTGGACTATAAAAGTGGATGCATAGGTCATGAGTGTATTTTTTTTGTGTATACATGATCTAAAAGCTGAATAGATAATCTTACCATTGATACATAGTTTTGTTAAGGACAACATATAGACTCTTTTCACATTTGTTGGTTTGTTAGTAGCAGAAGTGGTCATAGTTAAACTTAGAGTGCAGTGAATGGGAGAGAACAAGTCATGTTGTCAAAACAGAAACACTCCAGGATGGTGTTATCAAGACTTTCAGGAGGAGGAAAACAATAGTGTGAGACTGATAACAGCAGCCAGAAGAGAGAATGTCCAATTTACAGTCCTGCCGCCCAGTACACACTGCCTTACACACACCTCATACATGTGATCATTTGTTTTCTGTAATTTGATGCAAAGATGATATAATACATACAAGAATGCATATAAATGAACAAATATTACAAACTTTCAAGGATTTAAGATGCTGATGAGCGTTAAACACGTCATACCAGTCTTGTGGAGTCCATTGGAGGAAATATCTCGTAAGTTCTCCAAATTCATTTCAGCAAAGCATATATTACCAAATCAAAAAGCTGATCTATTTACGTATGAAACGTACAAAATATCTTCATGAATATGATCTTTATTTAATTGATTTTTTGGCATAAAACAAAAAATGACTATTTTAATAATTAATAAATATGACTACTTAGTATTTCTGGCTATTCCTACAAATACATCTGTTTAACATAAGACGGCAGGGACATAAATTTATAAGGTATGTTGTTGTACTGATTAGTAGTTCTACGATGACACTGTTCACTAATTTATTTTACTCATGCATTTAAATTAAAACTATCAGTGAAGACGCCTACAAAGTTATTAAAAAAAAAACCCTATCTAAGATAAACGCTGTATTTAAGCTTTATATTACGATTTAAAGCAGCCTGAAAAATAAAATTTCCACACGGTTTAATATTACAAAATCTGGCTTGAGCAACAAAACCAAAAATTACTGATGCAAAAAATTCTGCTTTGAATTGCTGGAATGGAGCCTTGACACAAGACTTGACACATTTAACATCAGCATCTTAAATCCTTGAAAAGTTTTTAATTATGTTTTACATCTTTATTTATGCACATATCATATATTATGCATGTATTAAATCATCTTTACATCGAATGACAAAACAAATGAGCACTTGTATGAGGGGTGTGTGTGTGTAATGCAGTGTGTATTGGGGCAAGACAGTAAATCTGAAATTATTCCCTCTTTTGGCTGCCATTATTACTCTCACACTATTGTTTTCCTCCTCCTGAAAGTCTTGATAACACCATCCTGGAGTGTTTCTGTTATTATTTCAGCAAATAGGATTGCATAAATGATTTGCTGTTCTCTTCTATTCACTGCGCTCAGAGTTTACCAACTATGACGTCTTCTGCTGCTGAGGAACCTGGAAATGCAGAAAGGGTCCATAATATGCACATCAAATATATAAGCATATATTAATTTCAGTGAGTAATTATCTCACATTCTTGCTCAAATCAAAGCACCCTCGGGAGAAAGAAATGTCTTTTAAACCCCAAGTGTTCGCATTGGCTCTTCAGTCTTACCTGTCCTGCGCTCTCTCTCCTCCTCTCTCTCTCTCTTACCTGCCGGTTTTGGTGAGTATGATGATGCCGCTGGCGCAGCATTTAAAGGAGGCCTCGACGGCTCCCACAGCGACTGCGTCTGAAGGGTCACGGGTCAGAACAGAGGAGCGTCTCAGACCCTCAAACAGTTGCCTGTGGAAGGTGGCGGCCTCAGCCTCACGGGCGATCTGATAGCGTCACACGGTGGAGGGAGGAAGGAGGATTACACAGACAGTCAAACCAGCAAACACTCAGACTGGGAGAAATACTGACACACACGTACATGAATGCTTACACTAGTCCAAAACTTTTAAAATCTTTTAATATTAAATTAACATTTAAAATTATTCATAATTTCTTTTCATTAAACTAAATCAAGTAAAATTATATGCATTAATTTTAACCCCCTAACTGTCTGTCGCACTTATTGAACAGTATTGAAAAACGATGCACAGATTTGAACATGTTAAAACGCAATAACAAATTAAATCAAAAATTAAAACTTTTAAATTGAATAAAAATGACAAGAATCAGAACTTAAAGGTTTTTTCTAATATATTTTTTAACTCCAGGTTTTTCATGTGGTTCTGAATTCACTGTACAACTGTTATGAATCACAATCTTGTTGCAAAATAATAAATTACTATTGCTCAGTAATATAAATAGTAATAGAATAGTAATTGAAAGCTTAGAAATGTTAGTTTTCTAATGAAATATAGCTAGTCATGACTGCCATGTAATTAAAGGCTGATTTATGCTTCAGCGTCAAGCGCACATATGCTCCAGCACAGCCTGCACGTGGACACACAGCCCTCACTGTGACCGACGCGCACCTCTTAAAAAAAAAAATGTAACTACACATCACGACGCATATCGCAAGCACTGTGATTGGTCGGCTTGGAAGCGCTGACGAGTGTGGGCGGGACCAAGTGTTTACAAGTGTCGAGTCTTGTGAAGGAGCTCCAGATGGAGACTTTTGTTTAGTGTTTACCTTATGATTCGGGTTGTTGCACGTCCGCCGATTCCCACTTCAAAATTAGCGAGTTTGAGCCACTTCTACATTAAAGGTAGCTTCCGGAAAAAACAACACCAGCATAGAAACTCTACACAGAGTAACATTAACACCTACTGCCAGCTAGCATTTCGGAAACGTTACTGCAGAGTAAACAGAGCGCAAACAGAGCACAACCTAAACAGAGCGCAGAAGTATAAACGCACGGCTACGCCAAGGCATGTGCTGTGGGTCACGCCGATCACGACACAGAAGTATAAACCAGGCTGAACAGGGTTTCTGCAAGTTTCTTTAAATCAAATTTAAGACCATTATGAATGAAGGGTTTTTAATGGACGGGTTACTTCTGTAGTTTTTGTATTAATGGAAGATTTTGTAAAGGGATTAATTTTCTTTTAATGATTAGGGAATTTAATCTGGAGAATTTGATGTAAAAATGTCTAACAGCTGTTAAATGAACCCTTTCACATTTACGGGTTTCTCTGCAGCAGAAGTCATAGTTGGTAAACTTAGAGCGCAGTGAATGGGAGAGCACAACAAATCATTTGTTTACAATCCTATTTGCTGAAATAATGACAGAAAAACTCCAGGATGACAGGAGTTTCAGAAGAAGGAAAACAATAGTGTGAGAGTGCCGACAGCAGCCAGACGAGAGAATGTCCAATTTACTGTACTGCCTCAATACACACTGCATTATAAACGCCTCATACAAGCGCTCATTTGTTTTTTGCAATTTGATGCAAAGATGTTATAATACATATGTAAATGCATATATTTTTAAAAAATCCAAATATTAATAACTTTAAAGGATTTAGGATTATAAGGACCATTAAATGGGTCATAACAGTCTTGTGAAAAGGGTCCATTGTATATCTTTGCAATACAATATATATATATAAGGTTTTGAGATCGATTTCAGCAGATTGGGTGTCAGCCAGATTGGGTAGCATTACTTGGACAGAGAAAAAAAATTAAGATCTGCTCAAAATTATTTAAGACCTACATCACAATATTTCAGTGAATTTAAGGCCATGCGAACACTCTGTATTATGGCTTAAAGTGCAAACGTCCCATAGGTGGAACAATAGTCCCATTCACACATACAGACATTCCCAAAAAAAAAATAAATAAATAAAAATCTAATCGGTAAATTGTGGTGAAAAAATAACATGTAAACTAGGCATGAGATGTTAACCATTTTCAAGGTATACTGAGGTTTGGAAAAGGTTGTAAAACTGCCAAAATTCTGCTATTCTGTTACCAAGGCATGTGTAAGATTTATTTAATTGACTTTTTAGAACAGTATCTCCACAGAAAAGAGCTTTAAAGATGTCGTTTTAAATTGTAAAGAAATCTGTGTTTTTGAAGTCAATAGCTGCATCCCAAAAGGCTCACTATACACTTATACTATGCTGCTCAGTGTGTAAGTGCATATGTATGTAGTGCCGTTCCAAATGGAACACTAGTGTGCTTTTATTTTACCAAGCAGAAATTCAAACTGTCTCCCTGACGACGTTTGACGGTTGCCAAATTAGTGAAATAAATGACCAAAGTACCAAATAATGCTTGCCATGAGTATAACCGCATTCATCAGGAGGTGCTATAATCACTCTTGTAGGAGAATTGTGCCTTCACAATCCAAAATAAAGCCATCCAACATGAGCGCCCGAAAGCTCCGCCCCTTCCACTACCTGAGCAAAGCAGCTGTCGTTGAGTGTGTAAAGTGTCCAACATTCCACACTTCATTTTAATGACTGAATAAGTGCATCATCCGGGGAATTAAAGGGCACTTATTATTATTAGATTTCAGTGTGAACGCACTACTTACACTATTTATACTACAAAATGGCGTAGAATAGTGCATAAGTATGCGATTTGGGACGCACCTAATATTTAATTTATCTAGCCTGATATGTTTACTGCTCCAATATATTATAAATGCTTCTTAAAATTAAGTTTTTGTTTTTTTTTTACCCAAAATATTTTAAGATATTTAAAATGAATATATTTCTAGAGCAGTAACCACAATACCATGAAACCGTGATATTTTTATCCAAGGTTATTATGCAGTCAGAATTTTATACCGGCCCACGCCTAGTGTGAACATGGCTTTATAAAATAAATAAATAAATAAATGTTTCTGTAATGTTTTCAAAACTATGAACAGAAATTCATAGAGAAATTCATCAGAAAGAGTTACACAGGAGAATCTGATCAACTTACTGGTCAACCATACAGTACTTTTGCAGTAATTTACAGTGTGAAAGAGGCTAATGGCAGTTAGGGGCTTAAAAATACATATATATTTTATCTTTTTTTTAAATAATTATAAAATATTATTAAAAATTGTAAATATATATGATTCTATATTGAAATGATCTTGTTTTGAGGTTATAACCATGAACGTGCAATAACATTCACAGTGTGCAAGTCTGATTTCTCTCAGTCTTCAATCCTCTCCTGTCCCTGCTCTACTCCTGACTGTGACGGATCTGCTTTTCCACAGTTTCTGCACACCATCGCTCCTACCTGCCGGACCCAGTGAGCACTATAAACGCAGAGGACAGGATTTTAAAGGAGGCCTCCACTGCCCCGATGGCGATGGCCTCGGCGGGGTCGGTGGAGAGAGGCAAACAGCGCCGCAGGTCCTCAAACACCTGCCGATGAAACATGGCCGCCTCTGCCTCCCGAGCGATCTGATGCGGCCCATCACCAGAACACACACACCGGTGCAAAACACACACATACACACGAGGGGAGGGAGGTGTGGGGAGATCAGGTGTAAATCAGGAAGATCAGAAAAAGAGGGGAGAAACAGAAAAGAACAAAAAAAAGGATGAAATTAGTGCAGGTGTTAGTTCAGAAGAGAAGATTAGTAGTAAAAAAAAAACAAAATGAATATTAAAACACATTCAGACTCATATAAATGCAAATTAATATTGATTATATACAGATAAACCACCACCATTAATATTATATTATCGATATGAATTAAACTAAAGCTGTGACACGACATTGATGCATTGCGAATCAATTTTCTGAATGCTTGCAAGTTTCTCAAATCAATTGAGCTTAGTTTTAACCAGCAGATGGCGCTCTACGCTTTAAACAGCCTCCAATTCAACAAACCTTTTTGAACATTATTAATTATTTTAGATTCAAGTGAAGCACTCAAGGTGCAGAAGCACTCAATTCAGAAGCATTGACGTTAAATGTGGTGTTAAAAAAATAAATAAATAAATAAATAATAAAAAAAAAAACTAGCCTAGAGTACAGAAACTAGCCTAGAGCATAGTCAGCTGACAAAAACTACCATAGAGGGCCATTTGCTGCTAAAAACTAGTCTAGAGCATCGTCAGCTGATAAACACTAGCCTAGAGAGCCACCTGATGTTTTGAACTAGCACAGAGCGCCATCTGCTGTTTAAAAACCAAAGTGTAGAGTGTAAAACTAATGTAGTATGTTGATAAAAACCACCCTAGAGCATCATTTGATGTTAAAAACTACCCTAGAGTGCCTTATGCTGTTAAAAAAAAAAAAAAAACTACCCTAGAGCCATCTGTTGATAAACATTTGCCTAGAACACCTTCTGCTGTTAAACTACCCTAGAGCGCCCTCTGCTGTTAAACTACCCTAGAGCGCCCTCTGCTGTTAAACTACCCTAGACCGCCCTCTGCTGTTAAACTACCCTAGAGCGCCCTCTGCTGTTAAACTACCCTAGAGCGCCTTCTGCTGTTAAACTACCCTAGACCGCCCTCTGCTGTTAAACTACCCTAGAGCGCCTTCTGCTGTTAAACTACTCTAGACCGCCCTCTGCTGTTAAACTACCCTAGAGCGCCTTCTGCTGTTAAACTACCCTAGAGCGCCTTCTGCTGTTAAAAAAATAAAAATAAAATAAACCCTAGAGCACCCTCTGCTGTTAAAACTAGGCTTGAGTGCCGCTTGCTGTTATAAATTAACCCAGAGCGCACTCTGTTGTAATAAACTAGCCTAGAACGCAGTCTGCGGTTTAAAAACTAGCCTAGAGCAGTCTAGATTAAAACTAGCCTAGAGTACCAAAAACTAGCCTTGAGCACCATCTGCTGTAAAAACTAAGCTCAGATTGAAATGCATCACGATTCTGAGCTTACTTCAACCAGCAGATGGTGCTCTATGCTTTCTGCTGTTATAAACTAGCCTAGAGCATTGTCTGTTAATAAAAACTACCCTAGAGTGCCATCTGCTGTTAAAAAAATAGCCTGGAGTGCAATTTGCTGTTAAAAATCTAGCCCTGAATGCCATCTGCTGTTATAAACTAGCCTAGAGCACCCTCTGCAGTTAAAAAACTAGCCTTTAGCGCCATCTGCAGTTTACAAACTAACCTAGAGCGCAGTCTGTGGTTTAAAAACTAGTCTAGAGCGCAGTCAACTGTTTAAAACTAGCCTAGAGTACCCAAAACTAGCCTTTAGCACCATCTGCTGTTTAAAAACCAAGCTCAGATTTTTTAAATGCATCACAATTCTGAGCTTACTTTAACCAGCAGATGGTGCTCTATGCTTTCTGCTGTTATAAACTTGTTAAGAGCGCCATCTGCTGATAAAAACTAGCCTAGAGCATTGTCTGTTAATAAAAACTACCCTAGAGCGCCTTCTGATGTTAAAAACTAGCCTAGAGCGCAATTTGCTGTAAAAAATCTAGCCCTGAATGCCATCTGCTGTTATAAACTAGCCTTGAACGCCATCTGCATCTACTAACAGAGCACCGTCTGCTGTGACAAACTAGTCTAGAGCGCAATGTGTGGTTTAAAACCAGCCTAGAGTACCCAAAACTAGCCTTGAGCACCATCTGCTGTTTAAAAACTAAGCTCAGATTTTTTAAATGAGTCACGATTCTCTCTAATAAACAATCCTCAAATCACAAAGCATTAATTTACCACCACAGCTCTAAATTAAACCATGACCACTCAGTGTAAATGAAATGGATGTGTGATATCAAGACTGAAGGTATTGATGTCATGCAAAATGGTGTTTTAAAAAAAGGTCAGAGTAAAAAATAAAGTAAACTTGAGAACTACGACTGAAACATGCAAGTAGAAACAAAGGACAGTCAAGCATGCAGATTATCAGAACGCTCAGAATATCAAGAACATGTTAAAGTTTATTAGTTAACTGCATTTTTCAGGAGTTAACAGCCACATGTGTGTGATTTCTGGATAAACGTGACTGCTAACTCAAACATGCCAACCTTGGAGCACAGCGCAGAGCACACGGATGTAAAAAATGTCCTACGCTCGGACAGAAAGAATAAAATGTTAAAACGTGTATGAGCTTTAGTGAAGGCTGTTGTCTGAAACTGACCCTGACACAACTGAAACAAACAAAACTAGCTAGTGAAGAAAACACATGCGTATGAGAGAACAAAAGCGATGAAGGATGCTGTAGCGTTAAAGAAATATTACGGGTTAAATGCAAAACATGCAGTGGGATGCATAGGTCAGTGTACAATGGGTCAAATTTGAGATATATTGTGTTGAAGACTTGACTTTTCTTCCACTTTTAATTGACTTGTTTGACCAGAACAATGTCAGAAACGTTTCTTTAAACGTTACTAAAATTCACATTTATTTTTCAGATTAACATTCGACTCAACTCATATTGTGTTGCAACAGGAAAAAGTGCATTAAATTAGAAGGAGACTGTATATCATAGGTCTTAAACTGGATTCCTGGAGGGCCATAGCTCTGCACAGTTTTGCTCCAACCCTAATCAAACACAGCTGATCCAACTACTCAAGGGCCCCATTTCAGAAAGGAGGTTAAGTGAAAACTCGGAGTATGTTAACCCTGAAATGGGAGAAAGTCTGGGTTTTCCCTTTCAAAATGGCAGGTTTGTCAAACGAGAAAGCAGGGTAAAGCTGCAGTCACACTGGGCTTTTCCTCCAATAGACTTCCATTCATATGCACGCAAATGCGTCAGACTGGTAACGCAGGGTCATGCGTTAATTTTCGCAGTTCACTGCGGTGCAAAGTTCAAGCTTTGTGAACTCTGACCTGTGTAATCGCATTACTTGACTGCGTTAGACTAATCGAGGATCAAAACAGGACCTCTCTGGACAGAAATTTAAAACATGGACCGATCGCTCGCTTTTTTAAATGTCTAATCATCTTGTTTAATCCCGCCCCTTTTCGCAGAGCAGTACGACAGCATTTCGCACACACAAGGCCGAGTGTGACCGCAGCTTACGTCAAGCCTGTTTCTGGAAGAGAAGTAACTTTTACTCAGAGTCAGTTACTGTGGTAGCTTACTCTGTGAACCTAACCTGGTCAGGAGCAGGTTTTATTCTCTAAACTCAGAGTTTCTGTCAGTCTACTCTCATTTTCTAAAGATGAATAGTTTTTTCTCGCCTTGGTCTTGAGACCCGTTCACACTGGGACGGTTTTTGTGCGTGTTTTCAGTCAACAATTAACATCTCATGACTAAAAGAGTCACTCAGAAAATCATATCATCACTTCATATTTCAATGTGATCGTGCACACCAATGCGCAAAACACCAGGCGTAAGGCGTCATTTTTAAAGAAATGCCTCATGCTCATTTTTTGTTTTGACGCACCATGACAAAACCTTCTCCACCAATCAGATTGGCACTTTTGTTCACGTGCACAGAGCTGCTGAAGTTACAGTAAACAGCACTTGCAGGCTCTCAAGCACAAAACTGTCAATGCGAGCGCTGGAGCTGCTACTTGAACCATCCATGCTTGTTCGAGTCGCCAGTAACTTTAACAACAAGAGTGTCAACTTTCTGTTGTCTTGTGTTACAAGCAGGAGTCAGAAGTTTAAAGTTGTGTAGCGCCATCTAACGTCAAGGAGTGATTTAGCATACTCTTCTGCCTGAAGCCAGTGAAAAATTCAGTTTGAATCTGGAAAAACATCTTGAAAAATGCTGACTATAAACGCAAAGCGTCCCGGTGTATACAAGCCTTTAGTCATTTATTGCCTACATTTCAGTCACCAACGTTACAAGAATGGCTTGTCCTTTACTGTGAATATTACAATTAGATTCAATACCATAGTTTTAGGTTTTACCTTTGATATTACTGCACAAAATTATTAACTAGCTTAAATTCACTGACCTTCAACAGGGACATTTACTGTAAATAGATTAATGGGGTTATTACTAGTTCTAAAAACTTCTCAATCATCCTCATATCAACCTCTACCACTTGATCAATAATAAAGGCAGACACACACACACACACACTTTATTAAACTCAATTTTAGAAATGTTATCTTAAACTGATCAACGTGTGTAAAAGTGGGAACCTTAAATTAAACACTTCCTCTGAACATTGAGTTAAGGTTAAATGCGTTCTTGTTTCGTCAATTTTGTTGTAGAAACTATGCGGTAGGATATTTCATGTAATTTAATGCCATTACATCTGAAATCACTTCAAAATTGCGGCCAATTCCCCACTTTAAGTGAAAAGTCAATAAACATCACACATTACATTACTTTTTTTATTATACTTTAAATATTTTAGATGTAAACCTACATATCAACTTGAGCAGCTGTTTTCCCACACTGGCTGTCTCAGTTTTGTCGATGCAGAGGTGTTGTTTTCTTAAACATGGTCATATTTGCTATAACTTTGCATGAGCACATCAGATGTTGCCATGGTGACTTGTAATATCTGCGCTCCATTGATAATGCCTTTTTATAGTCGCGGTGTGTCTGCTTAACTCTGAATTAAGCTGCGGTCACACTGGGCTTTGTATGTGCGAAATGATGTCGTATGGCGCTGCGAAAAGGGACAAGCTTATTAGACATTTAAAAAAGCGAGCGATTGCTCCATGCTTTAAATTTCTGTCCAGAGAGGTCATGTTTTGATCCTCGATTGGTCTCATGCAGTCAAGTGATGTGATTTCGCAGGTCAGAGTTCACCAAGCTTGAATTTAGCACCGCAGCAACATGCGAAACTTGACGCATGACCTTGCGTTTCCGGTCTGACGCATACACGTGCATATGAATGGACGTCTACGGGAGGAAAAGCCCAGTGTGACCACAGATTGAGTCTACTCAGACTTGATTGACCCAACTCAGTTTTTCAGAACAGCTGATCTGAGTTTTTAATCTCTCAGTAAATCAACTTTCAGTTCAAGTTTAAAGGTGCAATAGGTGATCTGCCACAATGCTAACCAGTTAGCATAAATCTCTGCAACACACTCCCTCCCCTGCAGTCCAAAGCCACACCTCCTGAAACATGAGCGCGTGCACCTTAAAGATGACAGAGTATGAGCTACTTATCAGAATTATGGGAAATGTCGGCCAGACATGATTTAATTAGATGGATATTTCTTAGTTTTATCACCCAGAATATAAAATACATATAAATTTATTGAAATCAATTAATTATTACAATTGGAATGTGAAGACACTTTCAACCAGCACAACAAAACATGTTTCTGAAGATTATCACCTACTGCACTTTTAAACTCGGAGACGGTTGAACCTCCTTACTGAAACAGGCCCAAGGTGTTCAAGACTACTAGAGATTATTAAGCAGGTGTGAGTTGGAGGTGGTTGGAGCTAAACTATTCAGAGCTGTGGCCCTCCAGAAATTGAGTTTGAGACCACTGCTGTATATAAAAACAGATGACTTTTTTCTGAATATTTCAAGTGCAAGCTTTACAATTTGGCTTTAAAATCTCCTACAGATCTCCACTGTATAGATTAAATTCAACAAACAAATCCATTAAACAGATCTTAAAGGGACAGTTCACCCAAAAATAAACTAGATATTTATCCACCTTCAATTTGTTCCAAACCTTTCTGCATTTCTTTCTTCTGTTGAACACAAAACAAAGCTCTTTTAAAGGAGGTCAGAAAGCTGTAACCACTGACTCTCATAGTATTTGTTTTTTCTACTATGGAAGTCAATGGTTACAGGTTTCATAATAAATTTTAAAATATACTTTGCGTTCAACAGAAGAAACGTAAACAGGTTTGTTACAAGTAAATGATGAGTAAAGAGTACATTTGGGATGAACTCTCTCTCTCTTTAGGTTGCATTTATCCCATAAAATACCTTTAGCATTTTTTTTAGAGGAGTAAGTAATGAGTGAACACATGAGTAAGGTAAGTAAAGGTTTGTCTGTCTAACAGTGTTAATGTCTGTGTGTTTGTGCCAGTAGATGGCGCTCTCACCATGTGCTGTGTGCGGACGGCCTCCAGAGGATAATCTCCTTTAGCAGTTTCTCCACTCAGCATGATGCAGTCGGCTCCGTCCAGAACTGCATTGGCCACATCACTGCCCTCTGCACGTGTAGGACGAGGCTTCTTGATCATGCTCTCCAACATCTACAACATGCAACAGAACAAAGTCAGCAATAAAGGCCTTCTATAGCGAATACAATAATAATAATAATAATAATAATAATAATAATAATAATAATAATAATAATAATAATAATAATAATAATAATTATTATTATTATTATACCAATATATATTTAGTGTTCACACCAGCCAAATAATGATGCATTTATTCTGCACGTCCAGTTTTGTGGTCTGACACTTTGACAGCCAACACAAATTCATTCTAGTGAAGCATTTACAGTTTAAATGATTTAATATAATAAATATTAAGAGAAAAAAAACATCCATTTCTGAAAGTAATTCAACAATTTTGTTGCTTTGTGTTTTTATTATTATCATTATCAATGCAGAACTACAACAATTAATGAAGAATAAATATTTTTGGTCCCTTTCGACCTTGCAGAGTAGCATAATAAATAGTATCAGTCATCAGTAAAAGAATGAAAGCTTCAAGACCATGAAAATGACCATAATAAGTTGTGTTGGGGTACGCAGATATGTATTGAGCATCTTTAGGTGATGCAAAAATACTTAAATTATCCAATTGCAAGGTATACTACAGTCAAATGACTTTTGTAAGAGATATTTAGCCTTTTCTCCATATCTTACACACTTTTCATAAGTGTTTGATGCTGCTGTGGCTTGTCAGTGGACATACAAACACATTTTTCATCTCAAAGATTTATACATTAATTTCCTTGTTAATTTTATTTGTTCGCAAACTTGAGATTTCAAGATCCCCTCACAGCATGAAGGTCGCTGGTTTAAGTCCCGGCTGGGCCAGTTGGCATTTCTGTGTGGAGCTTGCATGTTCTCCCTGTGTTGCTATGGGTTTCCCTTCGGGTGCTCCGGTTTCCCCCACAGTCCAAACACATGCGCTATAGATGATTTAAACAAGCTAAATTGGCTGTAGTGTATGTGTGCGAATGCAAGAGTGTATAGGTGTTTCCCAGTGTTGGGTTGCAGCTGGAAGGGCATGCACTGTGTAAAACGTATTCTGAAAAAGTTGGGTTCATTCATCTGTGGTGACCCCTGATTAATAAACGGACTAAGCCGAAGGAAAATGAATGAATGAACTTGAGATTTATCTATTTGTTGTTCTTTTTTTGTTTTCATTAACTCACACGTGGTTCACACCAGTTATTGTCAGATTATATGTTCTTGTACATTTTGTAAAATTATATAAAAATTAGGGTTGCACAATATTGGAAAAATCTGACATTGCAATATTTAGTATTTCTGTGATTATATATTGTAATACGCATACAATATCAGCAGGATTACCTTCTCTATTTGGAAAAATATATAATTTTAGATTAAAGGGGTGTAGTTCTGTAAAGGAGTGCATCTGCATAAAATATAATAGACAATCTACAAGCACAGATAAATGCAATAAAGAAAATAAATTAACAGTCTAACAGTATTCAGGTATAACGTAATTAAATAAATGTAAATACTGCATAATTTTCCATTTATAAATAAATTCAATAAATTTAATTGTTATTCAAGTTACAAACAGTAATTAGTAATAGTATAATCTCTTAGGTTTGAATGCTTTTATGAATCCTCATACAGTCAAAGGCCTCAAAAACACATGCTAATGATAATTTATATACCAGACTCAGCATTTTATATCCTGTGATGTCACTATTGCGAATGATCACACTAAAACAATATATTGTGCCGCCCTAGTAAAAATCTTTCCCAAGCAATACTGAATAACTGCACATTTAACAATTCTGCCTTCAAAATAATCCCCCCAGATGTCAGTTTTTCTTAAAAATGCTAGATAATATGGAGGTGTATTGCAGGGTTTTGAGGTGCATCTTTGGCTGACCTGTGTGGCACAGATGATTGGCTTTCCTGCCTTGTTGCAACGACCAATCATCATCTTCTGAGCCAGAAACACCTTTTCTGTGGGGATTTCAATTCCCAGATCACCACGAGCCACCATGATGCCGTCGCTGGCCTCCATAATCTCATCAAACCTGGTGAATAACGAGATGCATTCAAATTAGAAACATAAAATAATAATAACAAATAAATAAATAAATAAATAAATAAATAAATATCCAAACACTCCCCCAATTTTTACATTTACTTTCTATTGCAGTTTTTAATATTCTACGATTTCTATTCAACCATAAGCCAAAAGACTTGACCAAAATCAACCAACGTTTAAGGCTTGGCTGTCTGAACTTGCTGGAATGACAGATCACACCGGAGACCTTTATGCATCAAGGATTCAGGTCTGCAAAATGTAATGTGCTGAGGGTTAATACTGCATATCTAGTTTGAGAAAGCGATGTAACCCACTGACCTGCGCACTCCCTCATGATTTTCCAGCTTGCTGATGATCTTGATGTTTTTGCCCTTTTCTCCCAACACTTTCCGGACTGCCTGCACATCAGCAGCCTTGCGGATGAAGGAGGCGAAGATCATGTCGACTCCCATCTCCACACCGAACTGCAGATCCTTGATGTCCTTCTCTGACACCGCAGGCAGATCTACTGCAGCTCCCGGCAGATTCACACCCTTCTTACTGCCCAGAGATCCTCCATTCTCAATCTCACACATTAGATAGTCAGACCCTGGGGAAAGAGCGTGATTTTATTTATTACCACCTTAAAAATAAATAAAATTAATAATAATAATATTATTATAATAATAATTAAAATAATGTATACATGTACATTTTACATGTGCTTTCGGTTTAATTCTCATTAGATAAACATCACAATCCAGCACTCACCAATCTGCAGCACCTGGAGAGAAATGAGTCCGTCATCAATGTAGACTTTACTGCCCACCTCCACCACCTTGGTGATGTTCTTATAGTCCAGCCAGAGGGTATCTTCATCACAGTTCTCCATGAAGGAGTCGTCTAAGGTCACCTTGATCTTATTTCCCTTCTTCAGCTCCACCTCAGCTGTGCCACTCTGCGCACACAGACAGAGAAATTCACATTTGCACCATTACAAAACAAATCAGAAACTGAATGCTCTCAAACGCAGTCTGGTAAAATTCAGGGTGCTTTAAATCATTACTCTTTATGTACACAGTGATTCAGTAGATGTTAAAAAAAAATAATAATAAAAAAAAAAGCTATTAAATTTCTAATGAAATCACTAAAACTGTATTTAAATTACCATGTCTGAAAGCTATTTTAATTAAAGGAAATTAATTTCTAGACTAATACTACTTAAAATTGGTATAAATCTCAACTTACAGGCAATAGAAATTATATCAGAGACATGTTTGACTCAAGTTTAATTAAACTACTAAGGATTTCTAAAATAAAATTCTTTAGTTAAACAATTAACTTACTTTCAGAATTACTAATTTATTCACTCATTACAGAATTTAATTACTAGACTAAACACTACTTAAAATTGCAATAGGGTTAACTTAAACAATATCTGGTCCACGTTTAATTAAAAATATGAAATACTTTGCATTTAAAAAAATAAAACATTTCTTTAAACCCAATTACTCTACATATTTCATATATAATGTACTTTTTCATTGACTAATTTCTCATTTTAAGCATGTGCAATTGTTTTATAAATGTGACCTGCTTTAGCTGAAAAACTAAATTATGCAAAATATATGACAAAAATGACAATCACCCTGCTTCTCTAAATTACACAGAGCTGTTAGGTTTATTCAAAGTATACAAGTAATTAATTAAAACCTAAAAATGAACATGAATGCCTTACTTTGTCCAGTGAATAATGCATTTAAAATAACAGTAACTAGTCACCTTGTAAATCATTGCACTAAACACAGTAGTAGCACATTACTATATGCCAAGTATGATGTGTTCAAAAATGTAATCCATATCTATTCCCAAGCCCTAAACCAAACCATGAATGTAAATTTCCAAAATTAGAGGGGAATAATAATTGGATAACCCTCATGTAGAAGTGCATAAACATAACCTTAACCCGAAGCTGAACATTAACTGTAAACATATCCCTCAATTCTGATTGTAATGTTGTTCCAGGATCAACATGGATGTCAGTTCAGGAACATGTCCTACTTGGTAGAATCACGTTTGCGATTCAACTAAAAGCAACTGCAGTATCTGTGGTAAATTAGCAAACTCACCCCTTTAATAAGTCCAGTTCGGATTTCTGGTCCTTTGGTGTCGAGGGCGATGCCCACTGGCCTGTACTGGATGCTGCCCGGCTCGAAGCTGGCACAAGCTTCACGTACATTTTTAATGGTCTCTCCATGATACTGAAACAGAGAATGAATCAACAATGAGGAACACAGAGGAAATCACTTTAAGTGAGAGTAAAGTGATATTAAAATGTGTTCAGATGCTTTTACACACAGAAGTAAGTGTTAACCACTCAAATTTGCATGCTAAAAAAAAAACGCTAAGTAATCAAAATAAGTTATACATTTCCTTAAAGTAGGCAGGACTCTGCTCTCAAAATCCTGAATTGGTTTAAAGGCACAGTGTGCAATTTCAGTTGCTAGAGAGTGTATATTCATAACAAACAAAGGCATATTTTGATGAGAGGGTGACAGTGTGGAATCATGGGAGTTGTGGTATTCATCATCCTACAGGACTCCTGCAGAAATCACGTTAAGTATTCACTGCTTATCATCATGGTAGTATGAGGTAGGGCTCCACAATATATCGTTTCGACATCGTTATTGCAATGAGCAAATCTGCAATTTTGAATTGTGATAATTAACCAGGAAATTATTTAATAGCAATAAAAAAAAAAAACTAAGCTTAACCCTACTACAGTGAACAAATTTATTTTTAAGGCATGCGACTATAAAATTATAAAGCTAATTTAAACTATTGGTGCACAAGTTATAAAATTTGTAGCTCTAACAAAGATGAATTGTATTTATTGCAATAAAGATTTGATTACATTGGTATATTATATTTGAACTCAACATTAGAATATTCAGAAAAGCATAAAGCACTGTCCATTTCATTTGTATTATTGTATTCATTTACGCTTGTAATTTATTAGCATTGTTACGTTTTATTAAACACAATGTAAATTTATAAATTCTTTAAGAGTTAAATTATCTTATGAAATTTCAACAATATATAAATCACAGAAAAACAAATGACTGCAAGGTCAGATTTCCCCAATATCGCTCAGCCCTAGTATGAGCAGAGTAAGACTGAAAGAAACTAAACAAAAGAAATTATTATTTTAACTACACTATTCAGCAGTACATGCTTTAGTCTTTTCAATGCCTTTAGTTTCAACACTTCCAACATTTATAAAATGCTTAGAAACTCTGAGAATTCTCTTTACTAGGGATGGGGTATTGAAACTCGATACTACATTATAAAAAGACCGAAGTATTGATAAACGCTGACGTTAACGGTTCTGCTATCGGTACTGGACAATTATTGCTAAATAAACATTACTTCGTGGCATAATTTAACTGACCAACCTTTTCTAATTTACAATATTTGATATCTGCACAGTTGGCAATCTCACATGAAATGCTTGTATTTCTGGCGAGCGTGTCAATATAAAAGCCTTTACAATTCTAGGCTGTGCATGCAGGCTCACGCTAAGCGCACACGTAGCTTGCGACACACTCATTCGCACACACAGCTCATAAGCTTGCGGAGAGAACGAAACAAGTTGTATTTCCCGAGCGGACATTGACAATGCCCGTTGCAACAACACAAGTTGTTTTTTTGTATAAGTGGAAACAAGCAATCAGGCCAAGCGAAAGTATCTTTCCAAAGTGCAGAAAGACAAATTAAAAGTTTTTGACTGCCTAGCTAACTGTAACATTACATCATCTACATCGTTCTGCCAGCAGTCAATCACCTAAATTACTATAATAAATGTCAATTAAAAAAAATAAAATAAAACGCATTCGTATACAGTTTTTTTTTCTGCAGTAGCCTAAATGAATCTTAAACATTAAAAATGCTTTTACATCAGCTGTATTTACAAATATAGCCTATGCATAGCCTAATAATAAACTATGCTTAAGAAATTCTTTAAAAAGTAAATAAAAAATAAAACCAAAAAATTTATATTGCAAGATGCTCCAAAACTGCATTAAAAACAATTAAATCTCAAAATAGTCATATCATTTATTTAAATGCGTTGATAAATTCATAAACATTCTCATTTAACTGCATTTTGCAACTTAGAGGGTATTTTCAACTGTAGGCAGCACAATAAAGTAAGAAAGGTCCTGACCTCTGACAGAAAAGGCAAAAGGATTTTTTTTTTTATCCAGAAAGGATACACAAACTTTTTAAAGAACAACTTTAAAAAGTTTGTGTGTGTCTGTCTGTGGTGTAAAACTATGGAACAGTCTAGATCTGACTCTTAAACAATGTCAGGATAATAATCAATTTAAAAAGTTGTATAAATATATATTATTAAAGGAGTATAACGATGAAGGTGATTGAAAAGGTATAAAAAGAGAAAGGTATGATGACATTTTAATTAATGACTATTTGCAGTACTAGGTTTTTTTTGTTTTTTCTCTGGGTTTATGTTACAAGGTATAAGGGTACAAATGGAACCAAACATATAGTTTGTTGGATATGTCAAAAGGATAGAATGTGTTCATGTGAAAGGAAAAGATAAGTAAAGGAAGAAATCAGTTTAAGTAATAGACGAATGATGTATGTGGTAATGGGGTGGGAAAATAATAAGCTTGTGCTTCATCCCACTCCATTTGACCATGTTGAAATGTATTCTTTTGTTAATGATATTTTATGTATGATACTTTGTTCGAAAATAAATAAATCAAATAAAAAAAAAAAAATAAATAAATAAAATCAAAGAGATTTCTCTACATTCGCTTACAGAAAAAAAAATGTGTTTTACAATTATTGGTTTAGTTTATTTTACATTAAAAAGTTAAAAAATAAATAAATAGTGATGTTAATTCTGTTCAATTTGTTAAAAAAAATAAAAATAAAAAACTTTTCTAAAAAAAAACTACAAAAAGTACCGATAAGAGAACCGTTAAAAGTACCGAACTGATAAGTGGTTTCGATAAAAGTAGTAATAGTGTTAAAACCTTAACGATAGCCATCCCTATTCTTTACTCAGACTTTCAAAAGCACCATAAATACCTCTAATGGAAATGGGTTTAGTGTAACAGCTGACATTAAACAACTGCTCTTGAACATCTCTCAGCAGCATGATAATTATCTGACAGTGAGGTCATGTCATTCTAATCTTCTGTTTAAACACGCGCACACACACACGAATGCATGCATGCAATGGTAAAGATACGTGTCTAGACGTGTAGAATTAGGTTATCATACACTCATGTACATGCAGTGTGTGTGATATAAAAAGATGCAAAGTTCATATGTTAGAGTCTGATCTATGATACATGCTGTAAATGGTTTGCTTTAATAAACCAGGTTAGAGTTCCACCTTTGAGCCATGATGTTATCAGCGTCAGACAGCTGTAGTAATAATGACTTAATCTAGTTTAGCTTCTGTACAGTGACCGCTTGACCTCTGCACACACTCGAGGTCACTCTGTTGGGCAAACAGGCTTCTGGACATGTGTTTGTTTAGGAGTGTGAAATGTTTGGGTAATACGGCAGAAATGTTTAACCATAACACTTTGTCCTAACACGCCACAAGAGCCAGCAGTAAGCAATTTGTCTGTCTGCACACGACAGAAATATTTAAATACCCGAGCTATTCAGAAGAGCTGGATATTTACTGCACTGCCAAATAAATTGTAAGGTTTATGTTAGGGATAAGTACAGTAGTCAACATTTGAACAGTTTCAAAATGGGCCTAAGACAAGTATGAGTGTTGTTCAACTGTTTGAGGACAACCGTGACGAAAGGTTTTGATCCACTTCAAATGTTGACTACTGCATATTCAGTAGGTTGTTCTCATAGAATGCAGCCTGATGCAAAGCAGAGCACTGCTGTGTAAGACTGATGGGTTTATTCTGTGAAAACAACCATCCTGGATGTATTTTATCCTGCTTATTACATTACTTATAGCCACAAAATAGAAAGAACAGAAGGATTACTGTAATGCTGTTCACTGGCTGCCCAGCATCCTCTATTAACAAACTTCAGCAAGTACAAACTTCAGCTGCCAGAGTTCTCACCAGGTCTAGAAAATATCACATCACCCCAATTTTATCCTCCTTACACTGGCTGCCTGTTAAATTTCGTATTGATTTTAAAATATTGCTTCTTACCTATAAAGCTTTAAATAATCTAGCTCCTGTTTATCTAACCAATCTTCTGTCTCGCTACAATCCAACCCACTTTAAGATCTCAAAACTCAGGGCTTCTGGTAGTACCTAGAATAGCAAAGTCGAGTAAAGGAGGTCGAGCCTTCTCATTTATAGCTCCTAAACTCTGGAATAGCCTTCCTGATTATGTCCAAGGCTCAGACACACTCTAACAGTTCAACACTAAATTAAAGACCTATTTCTTTAGAAAAGCATACACTCAATCCATCAAATAGCAGTGTGATGCAGGAGTGTACTCCACACAGGTTTCTGCATCTTGTTTATATACACTATGAACAGCAGCTACGCTAATTATTCCCTTTATTCTCCATTTCCACCCGGGGATACTCAACCCGAGGCCCCCAGAGATTGTGCAGTGCCACTGATGCAATCCAAGAACTGTGAAGAGATGATCCTTAAGTTTCCACAATCCTGGACCAGGCCGTATGCGAAGCAGCTGCTGTGGTGGTCATGGAGGAGTGGAGAGCATGCGTCTGATTCCGGTGAGACTCCAGACACATCCAGCGCCTAACCTGCAGCTCTACACAAGACGTTTGGCCATAGGAGAAATGGTCGTGCCCAACTGAGCCTGTTTCTCTCGAGGTTTTTTAATTTTCATGGTTCGGGACTTGTAGAGCTGTGCATTGATGGATTTGCTCCTCAGTGTTTGGACTCTCAGCAGTGAATAATAAACCACACTGAACTTAAACTCTAAAAACTGAACTGACACCGTTTCATTCCACTATAATCTTATATGTGAAGCTGCTTTGACACAATCTACATTGTAGAAGCACTTTACAAATAAAGATCAATTTAATTGAATAATTATTTCAGACGAGCTAGGTCCAACAGATATTTGCATTCATTTGTTCCAACTGCAGTTGGGTGACTCAAGTTGTATCATGTACATTGGATATTCCTGCTCTCGAACATGTTTTGACTTGTATCCTTTATTATTAATAGTTGACTTAATCATGATTAATTTTATTGTGTTGATCTGTGTCGGCTATTGATGTAAACCAAATTGCCCCTCAGGGACAAATAAATTCCAATCTAATCCAATGGATGTGTAACAAGTTCCCAGAGGAAGCTTTGTTATTTAGCAGTATTAACCTTTGGATAATATATTGAACGTCATGACTGATCAATCAAAAGTGAGTATTCCAGAGAGTAGTGTAATAATATATAATTAATATATAATAACACACATTAGACTCTTTAAAAGCATTAAAAGTATGTGCTGAGTGACTGCTTTCATGTGATGTCAAAACTTAACTGAATAACTCACTGAGCTCACTTCATTAATAGAGTCTTTTACACATATTAAGAGCAGGACAGATGAATAACCGTGTTTAACAGTGCACATTGTGCAAAATTCTTCTGTCTATGCAGGGTCTTAACCTTATAAGCAGAAATGTATGCATCAATTATGTATGACCTGTTTAATATCTGGTATATGCCACTTGATCAAAGTCTAAGATAAAAAAATAAATAAAAGTCTAAAGATTTTAGAATAAACTTAAGATTTATTATTTCATCAATAAGCTACAAGAAGCTTTTTTTCAGCACCTGGAGCTTTGTGAGGCACTTATTGCAGATGGAAGTGGTTTATAAAGCTAGTTTTGGACTGTTAAAAAAAAAATAATAAAAAAAAAAATCCAACCATTGATACTAAAAAGGATATTTGGATTTTATAGCTTTACAAATAACTCCGATTTGATTTGACTTGACTTAGTCATATGCACATAGGATGCCTTGAGGGTGATTAAATCATGGCATAATTTTCCTTTGTGAATGAACCAACTCTTTAAATTCCATTCGCTTTTGACTATTATTCAGAAATCTGAAAAAAAGGCGTTCACCTCAGCCAGGAGCTCTTATTATTAGAGAAGAAAAGACACTCCACCCTGCATGCAGCAGAGACATAAGTAATTGGCAGGGTAGGAACAGATAAACTATTTATAATAGCCTCACACTGTAGATTAGGTTACACACACTCTCTCTGTAACCTTCGACCTCTGCTGAATGAGAAGTCAGTCTGCGATCCTAAATTGTGTGGGTGTTTATGTGCAGGGAGCTTCACAGAAGTTGGATAGTTTGAGTATAATTTCTAAAACAATGACTTTTGTTGGACAGATATGAACAGATGTGAGCTTTAGAGAGTGAATTGGAGAGAGACATGTAGAAGAGTCTGTAAATGATGCAGTATAAACCTCGTGTGAGCCGTGAGAGAAGTTCATGCGAGCGATGTTCATGCCAGACTTGATCATCTCCTTCAGCGTGTCCACTGAGCGGGAAGCCGGTCCTGTGATCACATGACAAAAATAAATAAATAAACACATTTAAAACATCACTGCTTTCATGAACCAAATGGTATTAAAATACAAAAAAAGTATTATAAAAGTATTATAGAAGATGTGGAGAGAGTTCAGTCTTAACTTAAGTGCTCATCAGACAGAACATGGATTAATTAAACACTTAATTGACACTGAATCCCCCAGAGCATTTAATGAACGGTGATTACAGAAGCCCTTTGCTACAATATTGTATTATAGCTGAAAGTGCTGGGGCAGGAGTAGCTTGAGGAATGTTTAATACACTATAATATTAAAAAGTACATAGATAAAACGTAAAATTACAATATTACAGTTATATACTGTATACATAAATACTGCTGTAACCACTTAAATCATATACCAAATAATTTGCATTTACACATACTCCTATAGACAGTTCATTTATATTTAAATTTAAAACATTTATATATGACAAAATGATTAATCTACACATAAATATACACATAACATACACATCTAAATACAAACTTACTTTGTATGCAGTTAGTCATGATTAATTGCCAAACAGCACTACCATACATTATATTACAGATAGTTTATTAATGTATTTTTGTATTTTACCATATTATATTGTATATTAAAGCTTGTATTTATGAATTTATTTATAAATTCTCGTAATTAACATCTGTTATTACTTTAATATTGCATTTATATTCTGTATTGTTTCATGTATAAAAAATGTTGGGAACGCCAATCATGCAAATGCCATGCCAATAAAGCAGCTTGAACATGCACTGACCGATGGTGCAGATGATTCCAGTGTTGCGGGCGATGGTGGGCTCGGAGTCGATGTCCAGCAGACACATGTGCTCCAGGAAAGTGTCAGCCATGGCAGCATTGAGCTGCTGCGTCTGGATGAAGGCAGAGCCCATATCCTGAGCTTTAGCTTGGGACATCGTGGAGGAGACTGGTAATATCCTACAGAGGAAGAGAGGACAAATCTAGACTGTTTATAATTGCAATTATAATAAAAATTAGAGTCTTTTTTTTCCCAATTATTGGATTTTTTATTAATTTGTTCTGTCAATTATTGTATATTTTATACATTTGAAGCAAAAGAGTGAGAGAAATCTACAGTGTTGTTTATATTTGCAATTAACAATTAAAAATAAGCTATTCTTTTTCTCTGTCAATTATTGTATAAGAGATCAATTTAGTTTTTGTAATTGGAATTACTATAATTAAAATTAAAGCATATAAATAAATAATTGATTTGATGGAAGTATATTCCACATAGTAATTTACAAATATACTGTAAAAAAAAAAAAAAGGGCATGCAAATAAAGCAAATTGAACTTGAATGCAAACGAGAGCGAGCAATGAAATGACAAACGCATGACCGACTGACTAATAAGAAGCCTGATGTGTCTGGGTTTAAGAGGTTATTTTCTATGATGAACTGAACTCATAGAATCTGAAAAAAGCAGAGTGCATCTTTAACATATACACGGCAGACTGGAGTGATTAACCCTGATTTAAACTCAGCATAAACAGCGACAGGAACTGCAGCCATAAAAGTCAAACACAGACTGAGGATTTAGAGAGCCAGCTTCTCTATAATGCAGAACATGTCTGAGAGAAATGTTTCTTAACAAATTAAGGCTTATTTAATTAAGTTTGCATTGATCTATGATTTGTTAGGATAGGACCGTAAATGACAGAGACATTTGCACTATTTTGTAATATTGCATGTTTGCAAATCTTGAATCAGTAGTTTAAAAAAAAAATATATATATATATATAATAATAATAATAATAATAATAATAATAATAACAAGAATAATATTAATAATATTAATAATAAAGAAATACTGAGATAAATCACCATTAAATACGCCCAAATTAAGATCTCAGCAATGCAGATTACTGAACAAAAATTAGGTTGATGCATTTATGGTAGGAAATTACTTAAAATTGAATGGTTTTTGGTATGAAAGAAAAGCATATCATTTGATTCAATGCATTGTTGCTTATTGACAAAAATAATCCTATGTAAATTGGTTTTGTGGTTCAGGGTCATTTATGTTATGGCAAACAAATATCAGTAAATATTAGTTTATTTTTTTATTTATTTTATTTTATTTTTTTATTTATTTATTTTTTTAATTTATTATTTTTTATTTATTTAATTTATTTATTTATTTTATTTATTTATTTATTTATTTTTTATTTATTTATTTATTTATTTTTTATTTTTTTCTTCTTTCGCTGAACATTGTGGATATCAGCCAACACAATGTTGTTCGTCTAAAAACAAACAAAAAAGTTCATCTAAAAATGCAAAAGGTTTCTGTGAGGGTTAAGTTTAAGGGAACTTTACATGTAGTTAATAAAAAAATTGTTGGGCAAGTATAAAACAAACAAACAAAAATAAACACAATAGAAGTCTATGGCAGTTCCTCACAAAGATAACTGTGCAAACATGTACTGTAAGAGAGTGCATGTACAAAGAGGTGTGGCATAAAGGAATGTTTCCTGTCCATGTTACGCAACAGACTACAGGACAGAAATATTAACAAGCTAATGTAACCTTCTTTAAAGTCTTTTTTCAGTATCACCAAACTCAAATGAGTCAAGCAGGCAGCAAGAGTGAACATGATATTCACATTCACAATATGTAGATTTAGACTTTGATTTACGGGTGATAACTGCTGAATGTAACTCCCGAACACACACATGATCTTCTTACTTCTGTCTGAAATACTTCACTCTAAGTAGAGCTGCTTGATTTTAGAAGTAAAAACACTACAATAACATGATTAACCAAATATATGTTCTGTAAAGCGTTGCTGCAACATCTACATCTTGGAGACAATGAAATTTCACAACTGTCAACAGCACAGCAGAATCAATTATTAGCAGAAACTAATATTAGTAATAAATAAAAATAAATAAATAAATAAATAAATAAAATGAATGAATAAATAATAATAATAATAATAATAATAAAAAAAAACTACAAAAAGTCTTCAAAGGTATTGAAAGTATCAAAACCAAATAAAATAATATTTTAGGTACAATTAAGCTCAGCCAAAAAGTAGTCCGAATCATGAAAATAGCGCGCTGTCACAGAGCAGCACAGATCTAATTAACGATTACACATGCATTTTCATTCTCAACAATTTACATTCATTTATAGCAAACAAGGGTTTATGCAAATGTTCACATTTTTTGCCTGCTTTTGACCATTCAGGTGCACCTTGAGCTAAAATAGCTCTTCATCTATTCATCACTGAGGGTGAATGCATGCACACATCACAGAAGTTCCCCTTTGTGCTTTTTAAAACAAGAAAAAAAAAATCCAAAACATTAATGAAAAAAAATAAATAAATAATGTTAAATTGACCAATTTCCATGTGAAATTTGGCTTTGCGGAAAAACACATGCAGACTGCTGGAAAGAGGCAGAATATGGCACGGTAATAATCAAGAAAACATTATGTTCTCAATCATTGGATGGCAAAAATCTAAATCAAACTGCATTTTGATTAATAGCACAGAACTAACTCTGATTCACAACTGTCCCAAAGTCGCCGTTTTGAGCTACTAACACTCATGAGAGTATAAGCAAAACACACAATGTGAAGAGAAACCGAGCTGAAACTGATAAATACACTGACAAACGCACTTGGAGCATAGAGTAAATAGTAAACTGAACATGCACAGCAGAACAGAAACGATCAATGCATCTTAAAATACAAACAGAGTTGCACACAATGTCTTCATCTATTGTTTCAGCATGTAATTTGGTCAGTCATTCAGCACCAATCTCAAACACAAAACCCCATGAGCTGGTCTGTGTGTGCTTGAGCTGACCTGGATTACGGATCTTAAGGTGGATGTTACTAAAGCTCAATTAAAAACAGAGATAATCCACATCACGCAGCCTGAAGCGCAGGATAGACAATCACAAAGCCAGTTCGAAACAGTGTCAGAATGAATAGTGAATTTTAAATTAAAGTCAAGAGAGATACTGTACATTCAATAATGCAGAATTTGTCCAACTACACTGTAAAAATATCCAGAAATCAGCAGTTTTCCATACTTTGTGATTCACGTTTTTATTTTTTCTGTTTATTTGTGCTTTGGAATTGCTGTCTGAGACCTTGATATTTCTTTTAGCCTTAATTTCAGAAAAGTGACTTGATAACCTTTTTAATACTTTGCAGTGCTATATTTTTTGGGTTGGTGTTGTATATTACGCTACAAAACCCTGCCAGCACATTCTGTTATTTTACAGACTCCTCTAGATATTATTTATTATAACATATATTACTTGCAACTAGGGCTGTGCGATAAATCGAAATTAAAATCGCAATTGGAAATGTTCGATTAGCTAAAAACCGCATGAGGCTGCGATATGAAATAAATATCTTAACCAGAACTGTGCAAACAAAGCATGCGGAAAGCCTATAAAACAAACAAACAAACAGAAAAGCGCAGAGTTGTGGAATGATGGTGTCTGCTGCTTCAAACGCATTAAATATGACGAGTGTCTTGCTAAAAAGTCAACTAAAATTATTGCCAGTGACACTCAATCTACTAGCTAGCAACAGCAAAGTACAATTTCAGAGTTTTTTGCAGCCGTTTCACCATATGAAAACACATCACGAAGGCAGCAGGAGATAACTAACGCTATAACTCACTGTTTGCTCTAGAGAAAAACTAGCATTTAATTTCTGAATATTTATAAACAATTTTGAATAAAAGTTTGAGTTAGTTAATATCTTTACAGTTCCTTTTTAAACGAACACTCACAGCATTTTACCAGTAAGAAGCTACGATACAGAATATTGAGCTGAAGCTTGGTTAAAAAAAAAAATAAATAAATAAATAAATAATAATAATAATAATAATAATAAGCAAATCTAAAATCACCATCTTAAAAAACAAATGAAAAAAGTAAGTAATTAGGGATGTAACAGATCATGGTTTATACGCGACTCGTACGGATCACAACCCATGACCCGTGGATTAACACTTTTTTTTTTCCCTTTACTAAATTTGTAACGATCACTGATAGTTCGCCTCTCGTGTCGTTCAAATCACATGTATGAAAGCATTTAGGCTTTGCTGTAAAATATAATGGTATGGGTGGTGGGTTATTGGGGATGGGGTGGGTTTCATTAAAGGTGTTTTATGTCACTGCTCGTTTAGCCTGCATCAATGCATTGTGTAAACTGCGCGATTAATCATTTAAAGATCGGGATCTCAACACCCACACAACAGATTAAAATGGTGATTTGCATACGTTTATTAAACTTAAACTTAGTGTTTAGTCTGAGTTAGTTATGAAGCTACAAACAGTAAAAACATGTTGGGATAACAGTTCATAGTTCAGATAAAACCACTAATGTTTGTGGTAAACATTAAAATCACTTGCACTTAACTTGATGCTCAAAAGTGAAAGTTGTACGCAGCAATTACATCATCTGAATCAGTTTTATTGCCAAGTGTGCACACACACAAGGAATATGTTTTGGCTACAGAAGCTTCCAGTGTACATAAAGTGACAAGTGACAACACAAAATAAATATGAAAAAATAAAATTATAATAATAAAAAAATGATGAACATTAAACAGATGCGGTTAGTCAAGAAACCTGGATGTTGAGTTTTGTGTACAGATTGTTATAATATACAGGTTATAAGGTGCTGTGTACAAGTGCGAATGTAGAAGGTATTGCATTGTATATTGATACAAGGTGCTGTGTACAAATGCGTATGAGAAAGTACATTTGAACCAATATATCAATATATCAATATATCAACGTATCATTTGAACCAATAGGTGGCGACAACCAGCCATCAAACATATGCCACTGAATAATTCCTCAACAATGATCATCTAGCAATGAAACATCAGGTTTTATGAGTGAATAACTGAATCATTTATTAAAAATGACTAAAATTAATATGGGTTGTACAAATGATAATGTTAGATTTCTACATTTAGCGTTATCAGCAACAGTAGTAGGAACAGTGAATTTTTCACAGTACTGAATATTTTACAATTTATTTTAATTCAGCTGATTATCTCCATTTTATTTTTAATAAAAATACAGGTTCCCAATGTTTGTTAAAGCTAAGTGTCTTGCAGTGATGTTTCTGTAATAAATGGAAAGCAAATAGCATTTGTCTCCTCCCCTTTTTGGCTGATGCAAAAAAAAAAAAAAATGGTCTGATCAGTGACTAAAAAACCCCATAATGTGATCTGAACCGTGAGATTTGTGATCCGTTACACTACTACTACTACTACTACTAATAATAATAATAATTAGCTATTTTCCCCAAATCGCTCAGCCCTCCTTCCCTACTTAGACTAAAACATCAATAAAAAGTCATCAGAGCAGAGATTAACATCCCATAATGCAATTCACCATAGTAAATAAACCAAAAACACTGAACTGTGAATCTCTAAATATGGAAACGGTTCATTAACAGATATTATTTTTCAGTGCATCTGCATTAGAAAACAACTTGCTCTAAATACCACAGGATGGCACAAAGTATGCCATTGGCACAGGCTTTACTGCAGCCACCAGCCAAAGAAAACCACAGTTTATTTCACTCTGATGATGTCACAGGGGGCTGTCGTACGTGAGGAGATTCACATCACGTTAAACACACTCACACACTCTTCATCACGTAGTCATGTGATGACTAAGACAGGCAGGCTGGAAAATCCAGGTCCTCGTGCAGTTCACCACACACACACACACACTCACAGTGAAAGGACAGGATGTTCCCCTTTATGATGCCACAGGAAATGATGCAACCGTGGTTTAGCATGACTGATGAGATGCTAATACTACTTAGGGTACATATATGCAGCATTTGCCATGGCATTGATTGCCTGCATACTACAGCCCAAAGAAGTAGCCTGATGCTAACAAGGACACTGAAGGTCAGATTTAGTCAGGAAGGGAATGCCATATAGATAGCTTGTTATACTAGGCTTGTTTAATAACCACATTCCCTGCTTTATCTGCAAGAATCCCAGCTATCAGTGGCTGCATTTCAGAGTCCAATGAGCAGGAAGAATTTAGCCACCAGTTCTTAACTGCTCATTTTACGGTGTACACAAACTTATGAAAGTACAGTTAAAACAGCTTAACACACTGCTTGTGCTATACATGCGAATCCCTCAAAGGGGGATCATGAAGCTTCAGTCATGTTTGCCATTGCAGCTATGCAGTCATCTCAGCCTATGCAACAGGGAAACTGAGGCAAAACATTTCCACATTTGGGGTTTTGCACTCAAGGCTATTATCTGAGCATGTGATGTTACCAAGTTGACCAATATAAGGCTGCTCGATTTGAAAAGTTTTATATTAGCTAAATATCTCTGATGTTTTGAGACTGCACCTTTAAGTGTGCTTTATTTTTAAAAATCCCATACAAATATACAGAAGTCAAGATTTAAAGTGGATCAATTTTTTTCTCAAAATTGTGCTAAGACAAGAATGGGTGTTGTTCAATAGTTTGACAACTTTGATGAAAGGTTGTCACCAAGCAGCAAAATCCCGCCCGCTCTCTCTCATGAAGCTAATACGGAAGCAACTGAAACTGCAATTCATCAAAATTCCGTTAGGCCTGGTTCTATAATAGAGCACATTTCTAATGACCCCAGTGATAAAATGGCCAACTTTACAGCAGAAAAAAAAGGTACAAAAAATTATTGGTGTGCGTGTACAGTATAGTTGATATTACCCTTCAAGACAACTGTGAGGGGGTGAATGTTTTTTATAACTCATTCGTTTTGATTGATTTTATTTGACAATTTAAAAAATATATATATACACACCAGTTAGACTAATTCATACATACTTTAAAAACTGTCGAGAATAAAATACATAAAAAAGCCACTGGCTTATTTCCATTGTGGTCCTCGATATTCTTAAAAAAATGAATGAGCAAATCATAAATGGAGTGCAAACATCATCAGCTCAGCAACTCAGCACAAATCCTCAACTTCAACTGTGAAACAATCTTTTTTTTTTTTATTTCCCTTATAAAAACACTCAAATCGAATCTCTTTAAAAATCGTAGGAAAACATTCCAAGCAACAGAGCTAGTACACAAAAAAAGATTTCTACCCGATTTACTCTTAAAATCTACAAAGATAAATATCCCTGCTATTCACTCTTGTACAGGCATGGGCAAACTCGATCCTCGAGGACCGGTGTCCCTGCAGAGTTTTGCTCCAACACTAATCAAACACACCTGAACACCCTAATTAGTGTCTTCAAGATCACTAGAAAGATACAAGCAGCTGTGTTTGATTAGGGTTGGTGCAAAACTATGCAGGGACACCGGCCCTCCAGGATCGAGTTTGCCCATCCCTGCTCTTGTAGAACAACAGCGTACCTCACTAACTAAAACATAATAATTAAAGAAAATATTTTGGGACCATTTTCTTTAAAATCTTAAACATCACTAATTTCAGAAATTTTACCCTTTTTTCAACTATTAATCAATTACTTTGACTATAAATGTTCATGATTTAAATGCGTCAGGGGAAGTACTTTCATAATTCTACACAAATTATTTTGGGCCGTCTGCAATTTATTGTTTTTTTTTTTTTTTTTTTAGAACTACCGCTGTACCAAAAAGCTGCAACATAGTCGAAGCATGGCTACACTAGCTAACATTTTTAAAGTTTGGGTATCTAGTAGTAGCTCTGTTCGTCTTGCTAAAAACTTAATTTTAGAACAAATTTTTGAATTGACTATAGCAGCCATCTTGTCGCCTGTCTAAAAAGCAACCTAAATATTTAACTTCATGTTTTAGTGTAATAATTTAATGCCCTACTTTTAAGTCTGACCGGACACATTTTCTTAGTTTCGCAGCTGAACCAAATAAAATAAATTCAGTTTTACCCAAATGCAAGGACAATTTAGTGAGGCAAAACCATTTACTGTTCCATTTATTTTAAGTCTGCATAATTAAGGGTGTGGCCACTTGAGTGACTGCTAGGTCTTGCTGGTCGCAGTCACTTCACCTCAGCTGATTCCGGCTGATTAGCTGCTGAACTCAGCATATACATCATATCTTTTTGTTTTTTGTGGCTTTACACAGTCAGTTGCCTTTTGGAATTATTTCAGATGACATGGCATGCTGTGTGCACTTAATTGTGCTCACAAACCATTCATGTGCTAACAATGCCTAGTGGCTGTTTACATTACAACAGTGCTTTTAAAAAAAAAATGTAAAAAAAGACTAAACATTTTATTGATATAGTATACAAACAAGCACAAGTGGTCAGAACACAAAGAAAAGTCTAAGCAAAATGCATCTGTAGCTCCACTGAAGCTCCGCCTCTTTGCCCTTTTTGATTACCCCTGGTTGACGCGATGAAGCCACGCCCACTTGTAGCTTCATTTGCGCTCTTCAGAAACCTAAGGGTGGCGTCACGGATATTACATCCGTAATATTTACTACGGTTATGACCCACATATTGCATATTTTTCCAGTTCATGCAGCCCCAACATACTGTAAACAACAAAACAGATCTATAACAAGAGCTCTACTAGTCCTTTAGGCCTAACAAAATCTAACAACCTAACACTCATCAGAAAAAGCAGTCCTAAACCCACCTGTAAGTTCTTTGGCGCTGGGAAATAAGGCATTGCGTGACAGTCAAGGCCCTCCAGAGGAGCCCCAGTGTGAGTTATCGTCTCTGCCCAGTCACACTGCTGATGGAGACGCAGCTCAGAATGAAGCCTGCACTGCACTGCTGAAGAGCCTGAGCACTAAATCCTCTTCCCTTCAGAGAGGATAACACACCATAGACACATGCACACTTACTGTCCTGCACGAGCAGGCCTCTGCTAACACTCCCTAAACACAAGCTGGTGTAGTTGACCACTACAGGCATTCAAGCCCACCTCAGATAGATCACAGGGCTAAATTAGGAATGGGATATCATAAGGACTCTGTCTGGAGAGACTTGTACAAGCTGGGATTGTACTCTTATGAAACACAAGCTAACAGGATTAATATCTACTGTAGTTCACATCTGCATGAAGCCAAACAGGTGGAGCACAGAGAGACTGAGGTGAGTCTGTCCTCTTAATTCAGAACAGTGACTAATAACTGTACACTGGGACGTCCCTGGTGAGTCTATGAAAGGTTGATTTGTGTAAAATTGTGGGTGTTATGTTACTGGTTGTTCGATGTCCTCTGATGGTTTAGTGGAAGCTTTTGACGAAGCTAAACAGGATGTTACATAAAGAATTCCCTTATTGCATTACCCATCACTCTCAGAACAGAACAGCTTCCCTGAAATGGTGCGACAGTTTGATTAAGCTAATGTTGAAACATCTCCAAAATGCCAGCAGTGTTTATAGCCAGCCTAATTTGTGGTCTGTTAATCCATGCTGCAAGTCAAGTTAGCATAATATACAAATCAGGATGTATGTGCAGTAGAGGTGGGCGATATGACCTAAAATTAATATCCCGGTATTTTTCATCTTTTGAACGGTGACGGTATAATATCATGGAATTACTTTCAATAGCAAAATATATACATCTCAAGGAAGAACGGACAAAAGAAAGTCTCACTTCTATCACTGTTTAAAAGTTTTGGTTTGGGTCATTGTAAATGCTCAGTCTCGTTATGAGCTGATCTTCATTTCTCTGTGTTGGTGGAATAAAGCAGGCGAGTCAGCCGCACCAATTTATGAGCAGACAGAGCAGGATTCTCATGATGACCACCAGCGCAATACTGCTCTTTGTTATGAGCTGTAGTTTCAGTGTAAACTTAGTAAAGGTGAGTTTCTTTGGCGATGATGTGTACAGTGTTAGATTTTATATTTAGCGGACATTTGCGCTGAACACGCGGTGAATGCAACGCATCGAGATTCAGGCACCTTCTCCGAAAACACTCGATTGATCTCAGCTGGCGGATCAACATTTACCTCATGTCATGATCGCTGTCATCTGCGCCATTATTATTATTATAACTTTAGGTGAGGTTTGCAAACCTGTGCACTTTTCACTCTTCAGCCGTTTGCATTTCCTGCAGTAACAAAAGCTCCCTGTTATCTGACAGCGGGAAGCGTTGAGTGACTGACAGCTAATATGAACCAATACAGCGGCAGGGTAGAGCGATTCAGCAAGTTTTTAGAGAAAATCAAATCAGATTGCACTACGACCATTATATTCAGACACACAAATGCTCCCAAATATATTATGAGGGCGCATAGATTACATTTCGGGCGCTCATGCGACCAAAATGGTTGCAATTTCGAGCCCTGTAGTATAAGGACAGGTATTCAGACCACAACTGAACGTTTGAAGAAAATTGAATGCCTTATTATTTAGAATTAGCTATCATTGATGTAAATGCAGCCGTTCAAGGCACATAATTGATTTATTATGGTATTGACGGTATTAGAAAATCCATGTCGTGGCGCAATGTCACACCGGTGATGACTATGACACCGGTGTACCGCCCACCCCTAATGTGCAGTATGTGCTACATTTCAATTTGACTCAAAGATTAAACAGGATAAATTTAACGAACTGCATTTCAAAGAGCAAGCAATGAAATATATGAATACACATTTTAGGTGGCACTTTGAAACATTATTGTTCTACAATTTTGGTGAATATATAATCCATTGCATTATGGATTCAAAATGAGTTTTACAATATTGACTTTAACCAGTTTATTTGGTTACATTTTAATTGTGCAATCTCAAACTAGCTTACTACTCTTCCTCAATTGAAATTCAGGAACTTGGCGTATTTCCACTCCAAAGTGGGAACAGAAGCACTTCAAAACTGGCAATAAGGCTGTGAAGCGTGGTTAAAAAAAACTCTACTAGATTATAGAAACACTCCAGTATAAGAGTATACATTTGTTATGACTGTCAATATGGAACAGAATACAAAAAAGCAGTGCAAAAAACCTAAAGGCCTCTTCAGGAGCGTTTCTCTGCCATAAAGTGGCATTAAGGTGCCTTAATATTGCTCTGAGGAAGAATGAATGCTTTAATACCGCTATGATAGAGGGCCTGAGAGGGGTCATGGAAGGCATAAATTAGCCTGGCAGCATTATCTCTTTTTGAGCAGGCAATGAGCACATGCAACTCAGCTGTATAAAGATGCATATGATTGTTAGACAGCACAAAAGCACTTAAGTGGCATTAAGGTGTCTAAACAGACTGTTTAGAGGTGGCAGAAATGTATTTTTGGTTTAAATTATGTATATAAACTTACTTTTATTAAGTTTGAAGCCTTTGACATGCGTGCAAACATGCACTTTGTAAACAGTTTTATAAAAAGTGCATTATCAGGCACAAAAATGCTTATGTTGAGTAATGTGAATAGCTCCGAATGCATACGTTTGCATTTCTATGCTAAAAAGTGTGCTTAGTTTGGAAATTACACAATTGTTCCTTTACAAAAAAATTCTTAAAAGCAAACATCAACCTTACTCAAGATGCCTTCCTTATAGGAACAGTTTGCCTAAAAATTAACACCATTTCCTCATCCTCCACTCGTTTCAAACCTGTTTGAGTTTCTTTCCTTAGTTGAGCACAAAATGTTTCTAAAGCAGCAGCCACTGGCTTCATTTACATTTTTGATGCTACTATAGGCCTCACTTTCCAACATGCTTCAGAACATCTTGTTTGGGGTTCACAGAAGAAAGAAACTCATAAAGGTTTGGAAGCACTTAAATGTGAGTGAGGAATGAGAATTTTTTAGGAAGGAGCGGTCTCTTTAATTGGGAATGGTGCACAGGCCACACTGCAGCTGAAATATAATCCACCTACTTTATGTTCCTCTGACAACAAATCTGGATATATAAAAAAACTAACCAAAAAAAAGGCATGTGATTACAAGACAGACAAAATGTTCCTCCCTCGAAGTAACATGAAGCATTATCATAATTATCATGCATCAATGCAGCAAACAAACACCTACACGAGGAGAGCCTGATTGAGGGAAAGTGGATTTATTTTCACACATTCAGACTTTCTACTTACTAATATCATTTTATTAAAGTATTATTTGCAAATGCTAAATAGGGAAATCATACTTTCAGCAAATGACTACCAAACATTGTTCATAGTCAATTAAATAGTGCTATTGTTGTTTTGAAGTCACGCTTAAATGCCATTTCACACCTATTATACAAATTAGCGTATTAAACAATATAGAGACCAATAAATGAATGAATGAATGTGCTAACATAAAACCAACTTTACCTCAATGTCTCCAGCTCTCCTCGTGTATATATATTTGTTTGCTGCATTGAAACATGATAATTATCATTACAATGAGACTGCGCTTCAGATGCCCGCAGGGGCGACATTCTGCCCTTCATTCATTCACCTCATTAAACGTACACTAATACGAAATTAACACCTTATGATAGCGATTAAATATTAAAGCAAGTCTCTGAGGATCAAGCGTCATCATCGTCAGTGTTCACACAGGTGGTTTTAGGCCGAGTCATGCTGGAAGAGAGTGGCGGATGCGCAGCGGGTCACGTCCCGCCTCTGCGTCACATTCTCCGGCTGCATCACGCACTCCTGCGCGCCCCTAAATTCTGTTAACACGCACTCAAACCGTCACCGACCAACGGTCAACGAATCAAGAAACGGTTTGTCAGCGGAAAATGCGGTCACGTCTATGATTTAAGCACGGAAATTGAGATAAAAACTAATTAACTTAACACTCACAAAGATGCGTTATTCGCGATGAGCCTGACAGGAAAACAAGGATGTGTGGCATTTTATCAGCGCAGCAACTCTCACGGAGGAAACTGTTGTCTTAAATAGTGACTAATTTAACATACAGCTATTTGTTAAAGCTATTATATAGTTTCTGGCTATGGAGGATACTCACCTGCTCTCGCTGACGGTCGGCCTTGAATGACTGACTGACTGATGCACTCCGGATCTCCAGCTCAAGGTGATCTGCCAAACCTACCGGCACTACTTCCCTCAAAGGCACGCGGATGGATACTTATGACGTAATATGCCATAAAAATGTCACTAATGCGGTTTTTATATTTATATATGGGAATATTTAGCGTTATTGCTCACAACAGTGGCTTATTGTGGTTTCATCACTGAAAACATGATAACAAAATGCTCCAATGTGTTTACAAATGAGCCAAACTTCCTGATGGAGGATTATGAAACGCGAAATGAGGGAAGTGACACGAGCCAATCAGAAGGCGAGATACGGCACGGTGCACAAGCACGAGGAGATCACGTCACGTGACAGGAGGATGCTGTACTCTTAAACTTTAAATCAACGTCAAAGTGCTTGTTTAGGTTATTAAATACGTGTTTAAGTAATACAGCTGATGTATTAGACGGATAAATCAGTTTGGTTATGCACATTTATAGCACACAGTGCAAAATGAATACACTTCCGTGTTAATCCATCAGATGGTGGAGACTCGCGCAGACGCACGTACATCTGTTAACTCTTTAATGCACAAATATTTTAGCCATTGTACCCTTATATATCACGTATATAACGATAACTTAACTCTAAACAAACTATTATAACTAAATGATCATGTTTATATCACAAATGTCCATACCTGAACGACTACCGTGACATTATTCTGCAATTTGGACATTTACCATGGTAAAACCAATTGTTTTTGGACATATACTGTTTTGGTAGCATGTTTTATGAACACAAAACACGATAATACGAAGTTTTTTGGACGTGTATAGCTCTGGATTTATTATTTTTGTAATAATAGGAAATAAGTAGCACTATATGGTCAGATATTGCTATTAAATATTATATTATCATGTTATCATGCACTGGCAAGTGGAATTTAACATCTGAAATATGCATGTAAATATAAATTGATGTATTATATAAATATTAGATTTGTGTATTTTGCACACGCATAGAGCAATTGTTTCTTTATAAAAGCCTCTGGTAAAATTGTTCATTAATAGCGCCATCTTGTGGATAAAAACTGGCAACAATATTAATAATAACATGTTTTTCCATCTGCCTTTAGCTTAGATTTCCAGCCATATATAAATCCAGCATTAATATGCACGTGCCATGAAAGATCAGCACTAGGTAAGTATATTAACATGTTGTAATTTATTCTTTTTCGTGCATATATATTTATATTTTGGGCTCATAAAAGGACATTCCTGCTAAAGCTATTATTGATGATTAAATAATTATTTATATGATGATGTCATTCAAATATTGAGCTTGCAGAATGAAGCTTTGTAGAGTGTGTATTGCTTTTAACACACAAATGAGTCTGCTGTCACAGTGTTTCTCCATCTGCTGGTCACAAATAGAGATGTTTCATCTCCTATTGACTAATACATTTCTCTTTGTGTGCTATTAATTAATGTATTTAGGTCAGTATTCAGGCATTTGGAAAACAATGCATAACTTTAACCATTTTGGTAAACAGCAATATGCTAAATACGATGGGACCATCGCAACTGGCCCACCTTTACAGATACTCTGCCCTGCACCAACTGTGGGCCAGTGGCATAATTCCCCCCTCCTTTCTTCCTTTAGCACCAGTTAGGGAGTTAGGGATGTACTCTATATAAGGTTGGTGGTTACAGCCGGTCATCATATGGGCACCCCCCTTCCTTGGTGTTTCACCGATTTAAGCCCATGACACCTCGGGAGGGCTCGACAGCAGATCCAGCGTCCTGGATCTACTCCTGCTGACCACCACCCAACTCTATGTTATGGTTTGTCTTTCAACTGGTTGGCTTTTCCACCGAACCTCCCTTTGTAGCCAAATCCAGCGAGATGTTGCTTCTGCCTCTTTAGTAACCTTTCCTACAAGGCGTTTCCTGGCCATTCCTTCAATTCCTAGCCATCCGAGGGCTCTCCAGAGTGACTGCCCCGCAAACCCCCTACAATCCACCTCTACTGGTAAATTCCAGGCCCTCCATCCATTCTCTTGGCTCTCAAGTATCAGACTTTGATATTTCTTGAGCTTACGTTCATGGGCCTCCTCCATTTTAACTTTAACCTTCAGAAAAAAATGTAGTTGTTTGAGTAATCTGTCTGCATCACGCTACATGTTTTGAAGTGCTGCAAATACTGTATACAGTTAAAGTCAGAATTATTAGCCCCCCCTGTTTGTTTTTCCCCCAATTTCTGTTTAACGGAGAGCAGATTTCTTCAACACATTTCTAATCATAATAGTGTTAATAACTCATCTCTAATAACTGATTTATTTTCTCTTTGTCATGATGACAGTAAATAATATTAGACTAGATATTCTTCAAGACACTTCTATACAGCTTACAGTGACATTTAAAGGCTTAACTAGGTTAATTAGGTTAACTAGGCAGGTTAGGGTGATTAGGCAAGTTATTGTATAATGATGGTTTGTTCTGTAGACAATTTAACAAATATATAGCTTAAAGGGGCTAATAATATTGACCTTAAAATGATGTTTAAAAAATTAAAAACTGCTTTTATTCTAGCTGAAATAAAACAAATAAGACTTTCTCCAGAAGAAAAAATATTATCAGACATACTGTGAACATTTCCTTGCTCTGTTAAACATCATTTGGGAAATATTTTAAAAAAGAAAAAACAATCAAAGGGGGGCTATTCTTTTTAATTAATTAATTAATTGATTTAATTTATATATTATATAAATGAAAATGTATGCCACAATCCTCCTCCTATGGTTATACCAGCCATGCACCATTTCAATTAATTTTTTTCTGATATTAATCTTGTGATATTAATGAAATGTTTGATTTTTAAATGTTTTGTAATTAAAGTGGCTGAGAAAGTCAAAACACCCTCTCTACCTCCATTTACTGTCATTAATAAATGCATATCTATTAAAATATATGAATAAATAAATATATATATATTATACCTGTATGTTTCAAGATGTTTTACAAATATTTACATTTTCAACCCATATTTTTGTCCACAATTTAAAATAGATTTTAACAACATTAAGATATATTTATATTTTTATTATATTTTATTAGTCAAAATTTTAGACTTCTCTGAAGTACATCTGTTTATAAAGATTTCTCAAGTGCTGCGTAATGGAGAGAAGATCAACAGCTTTTATATATAGTTTTAATTACTCAATTCATTTGTCTTTGACATGATGCGTGCTCATACTGTGTGTGTGTGTGTGCATGTGAGTGTGTGTGTGTGCGCACAGGTGAAGGTTTGTATGCGTTTGCAGGTGATGCTTTGAGTAAGTGTGTGTGTGTGTACTGTATGTGTGTGGGTTTATGTGTGTGTGTGTGTGTGTGTGTGTGTGTGTGTGTGTGTGTGTGTGTGTGCATGTAATGGTGAGTGTGTAAGGTGAAACTTTGTCTGTTTGCAGGTGATGGTGTGAGTGAGTGTGTGTGAACTGTGTGTGTGTGTGTGTGTATGCAGGAGATAGTGTGTTTGTGTGTGTGTGCTTTCACAGGTGAAGCGTTGTGTGTGTGTTTGCAGGTGTGAGTGTGAGTTTATGTGTGTGTGTGTGTGTGTGTGTGTGAGTGCACAGTTGAAGCTTTGTGTGTGTGTTTGCAGTTGATGGTATGATTGAGTGAGTGTGTGTAAGCAGGTGATGGTGTTTGAGTGACAGTGTGTGTTTATGTGTGTGTTTGGTATGTGTGTGTTTGTGTATGTGTGCGTGCAGGTGATGGTGTGTGAGTGACTGTGTGTGTATGCATGTATGTATGTGTGTTTGTGTTTGTGTATGTGTCTGTGTGTATATGTGTGTGTACTGCGTGTGTGTGTGTGTGTGTGTGTGTGTGTGTGTGTGTGTGTGTGTGTGTACGTGCAGGTGAAGATATTTGCAGGTGACTGAGTGTGTGTTTGTGTGTGTGTGTGTGTGTGTGTGTGTGCATGCAGGTGATGGTGTGTGAGTGACTGTGTGTGTGTGTGTGTGTATGTATGTGTGTTAGTGTATGTGTGTGTGTTTGTGTATGTGTGTGTGTACGCGCAGGTGAAGATATTTGCAGGTGACTGTGTATGTGTTTGTGTAAGTGTCTGTGCGTATATGTGTGTGCGCAAGTGATGGTGAGTGAGTGACTGTGTGTGTGTGTTAAGGTAATTATGTATGTGTGTGTGTGTGTTAACTGACCTGCTCTCCACCACAGCCCCTCCGCTGCTGCTGCTTCCGCTGCCCATAATGACCCCAGCAGCTCACCTGAGGCCGATCCCACCTGTCCAGCTCTGCTCACTGACACTGACCGACCGTCACTCACCTGCTGTGTGTCCTTGTGTCTCTGACCCCGCCTCCTCAGGTGAGGGACAAACCCCTCAGCCAATCAGAACGAGCGCTGAGCTGTAAGCCTCTGCATGCATGAGCAGCTGTCAAATCCAGCCTAAATCCCATTGATGGCTCTGAGTGTCACAACAATGCCCTCAACATAGTGTTCAGATGTGCTCAGATTTACAGTACTGCCCACCAAAATCAGATCTAATAATCACGTTAATGCACTATTACTGTAATTATAGACAAATCATCAGTTTTGGGAAAAGGTAGGTCACACTTTCTAATAAGTTTGAATTAGTTTACTGTATTGACTAACATGAACTAATAATGAACAATAGTCGTACAGCATTTATTACTCATCAGTAGGCCCAGACCAACACAGTGGCGCGGTAGGTAGTGCTGTCGTCTCACAGCAAGAAGGTCGCTGGTTCGAGCCTCGGCTGCATCAGTTGACGTTTCTGTGTGGAGTTTGCATGTTCTCCCTGCGTCTGTGTGGGTTTCCTCGGGGTGTTCCGGTTTCCCCCCACAGTCCAAAGACATGCAGTACAGGTGAATTGGGAAGGCTCCGTAGTGTATGTATGTGTTCGAAAGAGTGTGTATGGGTTTCCCAGAGATGGGTTGCAGCTGGAAGGGCATCCGCTGGGTAAAACATATGCTTGATAAGTTGGTGGTTCATTCCGCTGTGGCGACCCCAGATTAATAAAGGGACTACGCCGAAAAGAAATTGAATGATTAGGCCCAGACAGAATCTGCACAGTGGCGCAGTAGGTAGCACGTTCACCTCACAGCAAGAAGGCCGCTGGTTCGAACCTCAGCTGGGTCAGTTGGCATTTTCTGTGTGGAGTTTGCATGTTCTCCCCATGTTGGTGTGGGTTTCCTACGTGAACAGGTGAATTGGGTAGGCTAAATTGTCTGTAGTGTATGTTTCTGATTGAGAGTGTAGGGGTGTTTCCCAGTCATGGGTTGCAGCTGGAAGGGCATCCACTGCGTAAAACATATGCTGGATAAGTTGGTGGTTCATTCCGCTGTGGCGACCCCAGATTAATAAAGGGACAAAGCCGAAAAGAAAATGAATGAATGAGTAGGCCCAGACAGAATCTGCACAGTGGCGCAGTGGGTAGCACGTTTGCCTCATAGCAAGAAGGCCGCTGGTTCGAACCTCAGCTGGGTCAGTTGGCATTTTCTGTGTGGAGTTTGCATGTTCTCCCCATGTTGGTGTGGGTTTCCTCCGTGAACAGGTGAATTGGGTAGGCTAAATTGTCTGTAGTGTATGTTTGTGATTGAGAGTGTATGGGTGTTTCCTAGTCGTGGGTTGCAGCTGGAAGGGCATCCACTGCGTAAAACATATGCTGGATAAGTTGGTGGTTCATTCCGCTGTGGCGACCCCAGATTAATAAAGGGACAAAGCCGAAAAGAAAATGAATGAATGAGTAGGCCCAGACAGAATCTGCACAGTGGCGCAGTGGGTAGCACGTTTGCCTCATAGCAAGAAGGCCGCTGGTTCGAACCTCAGCTGGGTCAGTTGGCATTTTCTGTGTGGAGTTTGCATGTTCTCCCCATGTTGGTGTGGGTTTCCTCCGTGAACAGGTGAATTGGGTAGGCTAAATTGTCTGTAGTGTATGTTTGTGATTGAGAGTGTATGGGTGTTTCCTAGTCGTGGGTTGCAGCTGGAAGGGCATCCACTGCGTAAAACATATGCTGGATAAGTTGGTGGTTCATTCCGCTGTGGCGACCCCAGATTAATAAAGGGACTAAGCTGCAAAGAAAATTGATAGGTGAATTTAAAAACTGTTTAACTATAAATGTACACACATTTACACTAGTAAATACATAGACTCAATGATGGGCTACAGATCTGCAGAGTTCTGCGCGCGCAGATTCCGTGTGGGCATAATCATTATGTTTACTAACTTAATAAAATACAAAGTTATGCTTGTAAGCATCAGTTAATGCACTGTGCGTTTACATGAATTAACAATAAGTATTTTTAGTAACTAACGATATCATTCATTCATTCATTCATTCATTTTCTTTTCGGCTTAGTCCCTTTATTAATCTGGGGTCGCCACAGCGAAATGAACCGCCAACTTATCCAGCACATGTTTTACGCAGCGGATGCCCTTCCAGCTGCAACCCATCACTGGGAAACACCCATACACTTTCATTCACACACATACACTACACGGACAATTTAGCTTACCGGACAGGAAGAAACTGTTTCTGTGTCGGGCTGTTCTGGTGCGCAGTGCTCTGTAGCATCGACCAGAAGGTAACAGTTCAAAAAGGCAGTGTGCTGGGTGTGAGGGGTCCAGAGTGATTTTGGCAGCCCTTCTGCTCGCTCTGGATAAGTACAGTTCTTGGGGAGTAGGAAGGGTTGTACCAGTGATTCGCTCAGCAGTCCGAACTATTCGATGTAGTCTTTGGAGATCGTTTACAGAACTTATTAATCGCCAGTTCCTCTAAATATGATATTTCCTAATGTTTATCAATGTTGTTTTAAGTGCAAAAGCAATATACTGTGATGCATGTATTCTAGGACTGTGACATGATTAAGACAAACTGGAATGAAATCCACAAATTAGTTCAGAAGATTATAGGTAAACCTTTTGGTCCATCTCCAGCTATTTATCTTCTCAATTGTAAAACTGCTCTACACCTTAGTCACGGACTAGAATCTGTGTTACACTTTTGTGCATATCTAGCAAGATAATGTCTTCTTTTGTTGTGGTCCTCTCCTAACATTCCTTCGGTCAATATGTGGATAGTTCAGCCATTTTCTTACCCTTGCAAAAACTGACTTGGCCCACACAGAATCGGTGCGCGCAGATTTCTGCAGGTTTTGACCCATCATTAATTCTGTTTATTTACTTGAGTAAATGTGTGTAAATCTGTATTCATTCAGTTTTTAAATTCATCACAGTAATATTATTGACTTATATGCAAATGTTCATCTGATTTATGTACAATGCAGTGTGTACAGTAATATTTTCTGTCTTTAAGTAGAGATATTATATGAGAGACTTGCTTTGTTTACCAAATAAAGTGAATCTAATTGGATTTGCATTGTAAACATTAAATACAAGTTATAAAGGTGTTACTTTTTATTTCACATATTAAGGTTTTAGTTATGAGACTCCCAAAATAATTCAGCAGAAATCCGCAGATCTAACACAATTCTGTGCAGAAATAGAAATGTCCGCAGATTCCGTCTGGCCCTACTTATGACTTCTGATGATTTCTGGCATAACTGGACTCCTCTGTGGGAGTTTCTGGAGAATGTATCTTGAAAGATAAATTTTTATTTTATTTTAATTCATTTATTTTTTGTTAATTTTACCCTTCACAAAAGACTTGAATTAATAGCCAATGGATGATTGTATAATAGATGGCTATATCATTGTATATGATGACATGAGACACCAATACCACTGTCCTGTCATTGTAAATCTTTAAATAAATGTAAAAAAAAAAAAACAACTACAACAGTTCATTCGTGAAATAATGTGAAATATTTCAGTAAATTTGGATAATAAATCCATTTAACCAAACACACACACACACACATACACACGCACACACACACACACACACACACACACACACATACACACACACACATACACACACACACATACACACGCGCACACACACACACACACAATTGTAATTCATTCATTCATTTTCCTTCTGCTTAGTCCCTTATTTATCAGGTTGGCATTTCTTTATGAATAAATGGACTAAGCCAAAGGAAAATGAGTGAAATATAGTGCCAATATTTACAACTTATGTGTAATATAATCTATTAGATGAAAACTGACTTCTGTCTTTTGGAAGTATGTTTCATGAGGGACTCGTTTTAATCCATTTCAAAGGTAAACATTTCTTAAAAAGTATTGTTGATATAAAAGAAAAAATATAATTTATGAAATAAATATGCAAATTTTTAAATTAATAATTAGTTCTGGGCAATGATTAATCACATCAAATAAACCTAAATAAACCTAAATAAAAGTTTGTTTTGACAAAGATATATGTGTATTTTATATATTTATTATAATGTATATGTAACACACACACACACACACGCACACACACACACACACACACGCACACACACACACACACACACACACACACACACACACACACACACACACACACACACACACACACATAAAAACAAAACTATACAACACTTTTATTTGCATAGGTATTTAAATTTATACATAATTTATTCATATACATATATCTGTTCAATCTAGATGTAAATAAACATTTTCTACAATATGTGCATGCATGCGTGTATTTATATATACATAATAAATATATACACACACACACACACACACACACACGCACACACACATTACAGTATGTCAAAACAAACTTTTATTTTTGATGTGATTAATGGTGATTAATCTTTACCCAGCACTATTAATAATATTTCAAATGACATCTTGGGCAACACAGTGGCTCAGTGGTTAGCACTGTGGCCTTACAGCAAGAAGGTCGGTGGTTCGAGTCCCGGCTGGGTCAGTTGGCATTTCTATGTGGAGTTTGCATGTTCTCCCCGTGTTGGTGTGGGTTTCCTCCGGGTGCTCCAGTTTCCCCCACAGTCCAAACACATGCGCTATAGGGGAATTGATGAACTAAATTAGCCGTAGTGTATGAGTGTGTGTGTGAATGAGTGTGTTTGGGTGTTTCCCAGTACTAGGTTGCGGCTGGAAGGGTATCCGCTGTGTAAAACATATGCTGTGATTCTTTATGCTATGGCGATCCCTGATAAATGAAGGAACTAAGCCGAAGGAAAATGAATGAATGAATGAATGACAAATCTAATATGTAATAGTCAACATTATTTCAGTCATCATAATAGTATTTATAATATTTTTAATTTTCAAGTGATCACGCTTCCCACTAAAAAGGCTCAAAAGTGATTGTCATTTGTGTTTAAAACGTGACCCTGATGATGATTTCTACATATTGAAGCAGTTCTATATTTAAGTCTGTATTTCTAAGAACGGCGTTTGCTATTTCCAGTGTTTATGAATAATGGATTTCTCTGTCTTTTGAACAGGGTGGCAGGATATGAGACGTGAGTCACTAATGTTGGATAATGACTTACATCTCTCTCTCTGTCTCTGGAGGTCACAGTGTTCACGCTGCTCTTAATGAGGTAAGCAGGGTAAACTCTGATTAGCACTGTAACGGTTGAGTTCGTCACACAATGACATGAATATGCAGTTGAAGTCAGAATCATTAGCCCTCCTGGATTATTAGCCCCCCTGTATTTTTTCCCCCAAGTTCTATTTAACTGAGAGACCTTTTTCAGCACATTTCTAATCATAATAGTTTTAATAACTCATCTCTAATAACTGATTTATTTCCTCTTCACCATGATGACAGTAAATAATATTAGACTAGATATTCTTCAAGACACTTCTATACAGCTTAAAGTGACATTTAAAGGCTTAACTAGGTTAATTAGGTTAACTAGGCAGGTTAGGGTAATTAGGCAAGTTATTGTATAATGATGGTTTGTTCTGTAGACTATCCAAAACAAATATAGCTTAAAGGGGCTAATAATATTGACCTTAAAATGGTGTTTAAAAAATTAAAAACTGCTTTTATTCTAGCCGAAATAAAACAAATAAGACTTTCTCCAGAAGAACAAATATTATCAGACATACTGTGAACATTTCCTTGCTCTGTTAAATATAATTTGAGAAATATTTAAAAAAGAAAAGATTTCTGACTTCAACTGTATATATATATTTATTATATTTATTTATCTCCTTTTCTATATTTGAAAAAAGAATTCAAATTTAACTGAAGGGTTAAATATTTTAGCTTCAACTGTACAGTTGAAGTCAGAAATATTCGCCCTCCTGTAAATTTTTTTTCTTTTCAAATATTTCCCTAACCTGCCTAGTTAACCTAGTTAAGCCTTTAAATGTGACTTTAAGCTGTATAGAAGTGTCTTGAAGAATATCTAGTCTAATATTATTTATATTATTTACTGTCATCATGACAAAGAGAAAATAAATCAGTTATTAGAGATGAGTTATTAAAACTATTATGATTAGAAATGTGTTGGAGAAATCTGCTCTCTGTTAAACAGAAATTGGGGAAAAAATTAACAGGGGGGCTAATAACTCTGATTTCAACTGTGTGTATATATATATATATATATATATATATATATATATATATATACACACTCAAAAAATGTTTGTTCAAACTACTTATTTAAAACAAGCAAAACCAACAGAATTTTTTAGTTTTTTTGTGGGCATAACCTAATTGCTTGATGTTCAATTCACTTAAATTTTTAAAAACTAATGTTAACTTGATTTCTTCATGTTGACTCAACACAAATGGATTGTGTGAAACCCAGCATTTTTTACAGTTTGTATATATATATATATATATATATATATATATATATATATATATATATATATATATATATATATATATATATATATATATATATATATATACAGTTGAAGTCAGAATTATTGGCCCCCTGAATTATTAGCCTCCGTGTTTATTTTTCCCCCAATTTCTGTTTAATGGAGAGAAGATTTTAGATATTCTTCAAGACACTTCTATACAGCTTAAAGTGACATTTAAAGGCTTAACTAGGTTAATTAGGTTAACTAGGCAGGTTAGGGTAATTAGGCAAGTTATTGTATAATGATGGTTTGTTCTGTAGGCTATCAGGAAAAAATATAGCTTAAAGGGGCTAATAATATTGACCTTAAAATGGTGTTTAAAAAATTAAAAACTGCTTTTATTCTAGCTGAAATAAAACAAATAAGACTTTCTCCAGAAGAAAAAATATTATAGGAAATACTGTGAACATTTCCTTGCTCTGTTCAACATCATTTGGGAAATATTCAAAAAAGAAAGAGAAATTCAAAGGGGGGCTAATAATTCTGACTTCAACTGTATATGTGTCTGTGTATATTTGTTATGTATATATAAACACACACATGTACGCATATATCTGAGTAAAAAATATATATTTAGATATAAAATTTATATCCATATAATACATATTATTAATAAATTAAAATATCTATGTGACAAAATTGTTTTGTATGATTTACTTTATATATATATATATATATATATATATATATATATATATATATATATATATATATATATATATGTGTGTGTATCATGTATATATAAATATATATACATATATAAAACACATAGATTATGTCAAAACAAACTTTTATTTTAGATGTGGTTAATTGTGAGTAATCTTTGCTCAGCAATAGAATTAAGACTTTCTCCAAAAGAAAAAATATAATAGGAAATAGTGTGAAAAATGTTCCTGCTCTGTTAAACATCTCTTGGGAAATATCTGAGAAAGAATAAGAATTTCACAGCAGGACGAGTATAATGTTGTCTTCAAATATGCAGTGATCCATACCTGTTGTTCAGGATATAATCATAAAACACACACAGAGGTAAAAATAGAGTGATATAAATAGAGCGCTGCCATTGATGCAGCATCACCACCCCACAGATGTGCTGCTTTTCTGCTCATCTGTTCTATAATGGCGATATATTTACAGTATTTCCGCATGAATCTACACTAAAGAGCTGTAGTAAACAAACCCAATGCTGGATAGGAAGTAACAATATGTGCAATAAAACTGTAGCATAAATTAAAGGGCACATAGTTTACGTCTTTTTTCTGATGTAATATTAATATTCTGGTTCTTCTGAGTGTGCCAGTTTAGGTTCAGTTTAAAACACAATTCAGATTGTTTATTATAATGTGTTAAAGTGTCATGTTGGGGGCGTGTCCACAGCTCGCTGATTTAGGGGTGTGTTGCTTCACATGTAAATTAGTTTCGGCTTCCCGCCAACGTAACATAGGGGCGGGGCCATGAGCTCACCCGCTCTGCATTTGCTACAGAGTCTGACAGGGCAGGCGAAGGAGTGAGAGGATCACCATTCAGTTGTACATGTACGACTCGGACACAGACCAAGCAGAGAGTACAAAATCATTTGTGTCTTTGTACAGTTTTACAGGCAACTGTGTGCTAGTTTCAAGTGCCGAGCTTGTACACCGAGACTAATAACCACGCACACTGAATTAACTTTGACTGAGGCACCGGATGTGCCGCTCGAAGCCGCGACACGGCACACCAGACACTCTCTGTGGCGCGGCAGAGACATGAAGTGTCCCGAATCGTCGCGCCACGCATTTCTGAATTCTAAACATAGGTTTCTGCAGCGGTCCGCGGCGCCCAGCCGTCGACTTGAGTGTACCCTGATAGAAACCGATGTTTATAATTCTAAAACGCATGCTAGTTAAGATCACAGGGAGCTTCTGGGATCACGAGAAATGCAAACGGCTGAAGTATAAGGTAGACTCAATGAGAAGTACACATGTTTGCAAACCTACCTAAAGATACAACCAATAATTCTGATTAGAGCGATAATGTGGAGAATATTGATCTTGTGTTGAGCCCAATGAGCCTTGCATCTAAAAATAGAGCTAGCGTGTTCCTTTAGTGATATCGCTTCAACTCCCGCTGAAAATGGCGGACGTGAATCAACAAACTGAGGATATGATGACACGCCTGTCAATCAATATTGGTGGGCGGGGGGACCGCTCTCCTACGTAAAGTTGCGGTCGGTTTGAAAACCGCTCCAATTGGTCCACCGTTTTTTATGTTGTTAAATTGCAAAAAAAAGCACTGGGTGTGTTTATATCAGCCCAATATGACAGGTCTATACACCATACATGCACATATGTCTGTCCAAACAGCTTGAAAAGTAGATTTTTTACCATAGGTGCCCTTTAAAGATTAATAAGTCTCTTTTAGACACTGTAGCTTAAATTAAAGATGATGAATCTTAAAAATTGAGTGTCTGATCTGATCTGAACTTAAACTCTGAAAACTGAACGGACACTTCACTATAATCTTCTATGTGAAGCTGCTTTGACACAATCTACATTGTGAAAGTGCTATACAAATAAAGGTGAATTGAACTTAATTGAATTGATCGTTCTCTGACAATTCAGTTATTTGAAACCTGATTAGCATATTAAAATAAGTTAAACAAACGTAAAACATATTGTTGTCTTGACTTTATTTGTCATTACATTTTTTTTGTGTAGCTTACCTAGTACATGTACCTAGTGGTCGCTGGTTCGAGTTCTTGCTGGCATTTCTATGTGGAGTTTGTATGTTCTCCTGGTGTTGGCGTGGGTTTCCTCCGGGTGTTCCGGTTTCCCCCGCAAAGTCCAAACACATGTGGTACAGGTGAATTGGGTAGAGTAAATTGTCCATATATGAGTGTGAATGTGTGAGTGTATGGGTGTTTCCCTGTGATGGGTTGCAGCTGGAAGGGCATCCGCTGCGTAAAACATATGCTGGATAAGTTGCTGGTTCATTCAGCTGTGGTGACCCCTGATTAATAAAGGGACTAAGCCGAAAAGTAAATGAATGAATGAAATATAAATAATTATTGTAACAATTAAATCATTAATAATTATAATTACTGTGATTTGAAGAGGCTAAAAACCTCATAGATCTTAAAATTTGAGGGTCTGATCTTTCTGGGATAGTTCAGGAAAATGCAAATTTTCTCTTTAAATATAATTAAATAAATATAAATAATTATTATAGGAAAACTGCAGCTTAATAAGACAAAAAATCTTAATAATTGAGGGTTCGGTTTGTCTGATAATTTAGGAAAATGTGAATTTTCTCTGAAAATATAAATGATTAAATATAAATAATTATTGCATAAAATAAATAATTAAATTAGATAAATAAAAATAATAACAGCAACTTAAAAAGACTAAAAAACTCATAGATCTTAAAATTTGAGGGTCTGATCTTTCTCTGATAATTCAGGAAAATGAGAATTTTCTCTTAAAATATAAATAATTAAATATAATTAATGATTAATACAGAACTGCAGCTTAAAAAGACCAAAAAATCGTCAAAATTGAGGGTCTTTCTCTGATAATTCAGAAAAATGTCAATCATCTCTTTAAATATAAATAATTCGTCTGCGCCAATAGCCTAGTGCAGGGGTCACCAATCTCGGTCCTGGAGGAACGGTGTCCCTGCAGGGTTTAGCTCTAACTTGCCTCAACACACCTGCCTGTGTGGCCTAGTGGTCCAACATACAGCACCATGGTGCTCACGGTGACCCGAGTTCGATTCCTGGCTCGAGGTCCTTTGCGGACCCTTCCCCTCTCTGCTCCCGATACTTTCCTGTCTGCAACCTCTACTGTCCTTTCCAAATAAAGGTTAAAAACCCCTGAAAATATTTATATATATAAAAAAAAGAGTATATATATATATATATATATATATATATATATATATATATATAATTAAATAAAATAATTAATAAATACAATTACAGCAACTTAAAAAGACTAAAAAGCTCTTAGATCTTAAAATTGTGGGCCTGATCTTTCTCTGATAATTCAGGAAAATGTGAATCATCTCTTTAATGATGAATAATTAAATATAAATAATTAATAATAATAATTACTGCAACTAAAAACACACAAAAAAAACTCATTGATCTTTAATTTGAGGGTCTGCTATTTCTCTGGTAATTCATTATAATGTGAATTATCTTTTTAAATATTTATTACACTGCAGCTTAAAAAGGCAAAAAATCTTTCTCTGATAATTTTCTCTTAAAATGTAAATAATTAAATAATTAAATATAAATATTTACTGCAACAATTAAAAAAAATAACAAATAAAAATAATAACAGCAACTTAAAAACACTAAAAAAGTAGATCCTTAAATTTGAGGGTCTGATCTTTCTCTGATAATTCAGGAAAATGTGAATTCTCTCTTTTAATAAATAATTATTGCAACAATTAAATTAATACATTAATTAATAAAAATAATTACTGCAACTTAAAATAGACTAAAATACTCATCTTAAATTTTGAGGATCTAACCATTCTCTGAAAACTCAGGAAACTGAATTCTTTCTTTAAATATAAAAAATTTAATATAAATTATTACAACAAAACTGCAGCTTAAAAAGGCAAGAAAATATTCAAAATCGAGAGTCTTTCTCTGATAATTCAGGAAAATGAGAATTCTCACTTTAAATTTAAATATAGATAATTATTTCAACAATTAAATTAAATAAAATAAATCATTAATTAATAATAATTACTGCAATTTAAAATTTGAGGGTCTGATCTTTCTCTGATAATTCAGAAAAATGTCAATCATCTCTTTAAATATAAATAATTAATAATAATAATTACTGCAACTAAAAAAGACAAAAAAACCTCATTGGTCTTAAATTTGAGGGTCTGCTATTTCTCTGGTAATTCATTATAATGTGAATTATCTTTTAAAACATTTATTACACTGCAGCTTAAAAAGGCAAAAAATCTTTAAAATTGAAGGTCTTTCTCTGATCATTTTCTCTTAAAATGTAAATAATCAAATGATTAAATATAAATAATTACTGCAACTATTAAATGAAAAAAATTATAATAATAAAAATAATAACAGCAACTTAAAAAGCCTAAACAAACTCATAGATCTTAAATTCGAGGGTCTGATCTTTCTCTGATAATTCAGGAAAATAAGAATTCTGACTTATTTCAACAATTAAATAAAATAAAATAAATCATTAATTAATAATAATTACTGCAATTTAAAATTCGAGGGTCTGATCTTTCTCTGATAATTCAGGAAAATGTGAATTGAATTTAAATATAAATAATTATTTCAACAATTAAATTAAACAAAATTAAATAAATAATTAATTAATAATAATTTCTGCAACTTAAAATGACAAGAAAACTCACAGATCTTAAAATTTGATGGTCTGATCTTTCTCTGATAATTCAGAAAAATGTGAATCATCTCTTTAAAAATAAATAATTCAATCTAAATTATTATTGCTCCAATTAAATAATAAGACTAAAAACTCGTCAATCTTAAATGTTGAGGGTCTGAAACTCATAGATCAATATAATATTAATTATAATAATTAATAATGTGTATAAACATGCAGTGTAGATTATTTCAAATGATCTGTCTCTGTCTTCCTCTCTCTCTCTCTCTCTCTCTCTGATAATCCAGGGTTATGTGGACAAGTCTCTCTTTTAATTTCAATTCAATTCAATTCAGTTCAAAAGAGCTACAGTATATGAGCATGACTTGTTAAGTATAACCAAAGCAGTTCAGATTACATAAACAATGAATAAAATCATAATACAATCTCTCTCTCTCTCTCTCTCTCTCTCTCTCTCTCTCTCTCTCTCTCTCTCTCTCTCTCTTTCAATTCAGTTTTTAATTCAGTTCAGTTCAATTCAAAAGAGCTTTGTTAGCATCAATTGTCAAGTACTGTATTGCCAAAGCATTGCAGATATACATAAACAATGAATAAAATCAGAATAATATCTCCCTCTGTTTCTCTCTCTCTCTCCACCATCAGCTGTAGGTCACATGACTGTCTCTGCTGGCTCTACTGAGCATGCTCAGTCCAGTGTGTTGTCAGGCAAAAAAAGGGCAGCAGCAGTGGCAGCAGATCTGCATCAGATAAACACAGAGGATTTCTGCTCGCTCACGGCCTCTCGCTGCGTGTGTGTGTTTGCATGTATATGTACGTAAGTGTGCGTGTGTGTGTGTGCGTGTCTTCAGCGGCCACCGGTGTTCCTCCATCCTCCTGAAGGTGAGCTGGATGTCCGTGTGTGTCGGTATGTTGATTCTGGGTGTGTTTGCGGGGGGATTCAGGCAGATTACAGTCAGCGTGATGGTTTAGACGGAGAGATCGGCTATAATGCATTCATTCAATCAGGAGATCAGAACAACAGCACGCTCCGGACAGAAAATACGCTCACATTCTTATGCTTTCAAAGCTCCTTTGTTTTGGATTTTGGTCAATATTGAGCAAACGGTGACGTAGATCTCTTTTAGACGCAGGCGTTTGTGTGCATCCTGTTTGTTTTGATGAAAAACAGCATTCACATTAGTATTTTACAATGAGGATGTTGATATTTGCATCATAAGCTGTTTATTTCTACACATTTTTATTGCAAAAAAAAAGGATTTCTTGATGTATTGGTCCATTAGTATTCGCATCAGATATTAAAAATACAGTATTATGTCAAATATTTTAAATGCATCTCATTTTTAATTCATAAAAAGCATTAGATAGTCTATTGTTATCTTAGAATGAGGATCTTGCTATTTACTTCAAAAGCAGTTGCATTTATTTGTATGCATTTTGTTGGGGAAATTATTTCTTTATGTATTAGTATGTTAAAATTGTCAGATTATTGGCATCAGATATTTAAAATGCAGGTTTTTGTGTGCATAATATTTAATAAAAAATGCATAAAATTGTATATTAATATCTTAGAATGAGGATGTTGCTGTTTCCTTCAAAAGCTATTACAATTATTGAATACATTCTGTTGGGGAAATGATTTCTTTATGTATTAGTATATTAAAATTGTCAGATTATTTGCATCAGATATTAAAAATACAATATTATGTCAAATATTTATTTGTGTGTATCTTATTTTTATATTCATAACAATCATTAAATAGGCTAATAGTATCTTAGAATTAACATGTTGCCATTTGCATCAAAAGCAATTACATTCATTTGTGTGCATCTTTATTTTATTTTTTGCTAAAATTATTTCTTTCTGTATTGGTATATTTAAAATGGGCATCAGATATTAAAGATAACACAGAATATTAAATATTTAAAATACAGGTATTTGTGTGCATAAAAAAACATTGTTTATTAGGACCTTAGAGTGTGGATGTTGTAATCGCTCTTAATGCAAATAACATTTCTTTATATGCATGTTGCTAAAAATAATTCTTTATGTATTAGTACATTAAACCTGGTAGATTAGCATTGGCATCAGATATTAAAATACACTATTATGTCAAATATTTAAAATACAGGCACTTGTGTGCATAATATTTGTTTTCATAAAAAAATTCATATTAGTACCTTAGAATGAGGATGTTGATTTTGCATCAAAAGCGAAAATTATTTCTTTATGCATTAGTATGTTAAAATTGGCTGATTATTGGCATCAGATATTTAACAATGTCAAATATTTAAAATGCAGGTTTTTGTGTGCATAATATTTAATTAAAAAAAAGCATAAAATTGTATATTAATATCTTAGAATGAGGATGTTGCTATTTACTACAAAAGCAGTTGCATTTATTTGTATGCATTCTGTTGGGGAAATGATTTCTTTATGTATTAGTATGTTAAAATTGGCAGATTATTTGCATCAGATATTAAAAATGCAATATTATGTCAGATATTTATCTGCGTGTATATTATTTTTATATTCATAACAATCATTAAATAGGCTAATAGTCTCTTAGAATTAACATGTTGCCATTTGCATCAAAAGCAATTACATTAATTTGTGTGCATCTTTATTTTTTTGCTAAAATTATTTCTTTCTGTATTGGTATATTTAAAATAGGCATCAGATATTAAAGATAACACGTAATATTAAATATTTAAAATGCAGGTATTTGTGTGCATAAAAAACATTGTTTATTAGGACCTTAGAGTGAGGATGTTGTAATTGCTTTTAATGCAAATTACATTTCTTTATATGCATGTTGCTAAAAATATATTTTTATGTATTAGTACATTAAACCTGGTAGATTAGCATTGGCATCAGATATTAAATATACAGTATTATGTCAAATATTTTAAATGCATCTTATTTTTTTTATTCCTAAAAAGCATCAGATAGTCTATTGTTATCTTAGAATGAGGATGTTGCTATTTACTTCAAAAGCAGTTGCATTTATTTGTATGCATTTTGTTGGGGAAATTATTTATTGATGTATTAGTATGTTAAAATTGTCAGATTATTGGCATCAGATATTTAACAATGTCAAATATTTAAAATGCAGGTTTTTGTGTGCATAATATTTAATAAAATTGCATAAAATTGTATATTAATATCTTAGAATGAGGATGTTGCTGTTTCCCTCAAAAGCTATAACAATTATTGAACATTCTGTTGGGGAAATGATTTCTTTATGCATTAGTATGTTAAAATTGGCAGATTATTTGCATCAGATATTAAAAATACAATATTATGTCAAATATTTATTTGTGTGTATCTTATTTTTATATTCATAACAATCATTAAATAGGCTAATAGTCTCTTAGAATTAACATGTTGCCATTTGCATCAAAAGCAATTACATTCATTTGTGTGCATCTTTATTTTTTTGCTAAAAATATTTCTTTCTGTATTGGTATATTTAAAATAGGCATCAGATATTAAAGATAACACGTAATATTAAATATTTAAAATGCAGGTATTTGTGTGCATAAAAAACATTGTTTATTAGGACCTTAGAGTGAGGATGTTGTAATCGCTCTTAATGCAAATAACATTTCTTTATATGCAGTTTTGTTTTTTTATTCTTTGCAATCATTAAAAAGTCTATCAAAAGCAATTACATTTATTTATATACATTTTTGTTGCTAAAAATAATTATTTATGTATTAGTACATTCAAATAGGTAGATTAGCATTGGCATCAGATATTAAAAATACACTATTATGTCAAATATTTAAAATACAGGCACTTGTGTGCATAATATTTGTTTTCATAAAAAATTTCATATTAGTACCTTAGAATGAGGATGTTGATTTTGCATCAAAAGCGAAAATTATTTCTTTATGTATTAGTAAATTAAAATTGGCAGATTATTAGCATCAGATATTTAACATAATATGCATAATACTTAATAAAAAAAGCATAAAATTGTATATTAATATCTTAGACTGAAGATTTCCTTCAAAATTACAATTACTGAAATGCATTTTTTGTTGCTAAAATATTTCTTTATGTATTGGTGCATTAAAGTATTGGCATCAGAAATTAAAAATACAATACAATGTTAAATATTTAAAATACAGGTATTTATGTGCATAATATTTGTTTTCATAAAAACATTACATTACACATATTGCTTAAAAAGAAATTGCATTCATTTGTGTGCATTTTTGTTGCTAAGTTATATATTAGTACATTATATGTACATTAAATGGGTAGATTAATAGCATCAGATATTTAAAATTGTCAAATATTTAAAATCCAGATATTTTAAATGCATCTTGTTTGTTTTCAGAAAAAAGCATTAATAGTATCTTAGAATGATGTTGTCGCATTTTTGTTGCTAAAATGATTTCTTCATGTATTAGTTCATTCAAATTCTGAGATTAGTATTTTCATCAGATTTTAAAAATAAAGTATTTAGTAAAATATTTCAAATGTGTGTGCGTAATACTTGTTTTTATTGTAATCTTAGAATGAGGATGTCACTATTTGCATCAAAGAAAAGACACTTATCTCTATGCGTTTTTGTTGATAATATTAGTTTATTTATTGTAATTGTCTTGTACGAGTACATGAAACTATCAACTATTTAAAATTATGTAAAATATTTAAAATCCAGGATTTTTTTTTTGTATAAAAAAAACTATTTTTTTTTATATTCGAATAAGGATGTTGATATTTGCACCAAAAGCAATTGTATTATGTATTTGTGTGCTTTTTGTTGCTATATTTATATTAATTATATGTTATATTTTATTTTATTTTATTTTATATTTTATTTTATTATATTTATATTATATTATATTATATTATATTATATTATATTATATTATATTATATTATATTATATTATTTTATATTATATTATATTATATTATATTATTTTATATTATATTATATTATATTATATTATATTATATTATATTATATTATATTATATTATATTATATTTATATTATATTTATATTATATTATATTATTTCATATTATACTATATTATATTATATTATATTATATTATATTATATTATTTATATTATATTATATTATATTATATTATATTATATTATATTATATTATATTATATTATATTATATTTATATTATATTTATATTATATTTATATTATATTATATTATTTCATATTATACTATATTATATTATATTATATTATATTATATTATATTATATTATATTATATTATATTTATATTATATTTATATTATATTTATATTATATTATATTATTTCATATTATACTATATTATATTATATTATATTATATTATATTATATTATATTATATTATTTTATATTATATTATATTATATTATATTATTTTATATTATATTATATTATATTATATTATATTATATTATATTATTTTATATTATATTATATTATATTATATTATATTATATTATATTATATTATATTATATTATTTTATATTATATATTATTATATTATATTATATTATATTACATTATATTATATTATATTATATTATATTACATTATATTATATTATTTTATATTATATTATATTATATTATATTAAGAAATGTAGTGTATTTTAGGGTATGTTTGTAGTCCTCATTCTAAGATACTGATACACAATTTATTGCTCTTTTATGAAGTATTATGCACACAAATACCTGTATTTGACATAATATTTTAGTTTTCATATCTGAAGCAAAAAATAATTTACCAATTGTAATGTACTGATACATAAAGGAATTGTTTTAGCAACAAAAATGCACACAAACATACAATTGCTTTTATATTTAAATTTGTATTTTTAATATTTATTAATATATTAAAATTGGTAAAATAGTATTTATATCAGTTATAGAAAATGCAATATTATGTAATATATTTATTATACAGGTATTTTATGCATCTCAATTGTTGTCAGTAAAAGCATGTTCACTTATTTCAGGTAATATTGTCTAATTAGTTAACCTAATTAACCTCGTTAAGCCTTTAAATGTCACTGTAAGCTGTATAGAAGTGTCTTGAAGAATATCTAGTCTAATATTATTTACTGTCATCATGGCACAGATATATATATATATATAGTTTAGAGTTTCTGAGATAAGTGCTTGGCGGTGTACTTGATGTGTCGTGACGTGTATTTGCTGTGTTTCTCAGTATTTATCATGACTTATTCAGAGGAGTACTTGAGAAACTGCTTCTATGAATTTGTGCCCACACACACACACACACACACACACACACGCATACACACACACGCATACACACACATACATACATATACACACATGGTTTCACACACGAGCTTGAATATTTACTCGTATACACACACAAATGAACACATAGAGTAAATACACACACACACACACACACACATACACACAGACAAACATATGCCCTTACACTCAAACACACATATTCACTCACATACACACAAACACACACACACAAAACACACACACATTCACTCACTAACACATGCTCACACACACACACACACACATACACACAAACACACACACACACAAACATACAGTACACACACACACACATTCACTCACTAACACATGCTCACACACACACACACATACACACAAACACACACACACAAACATACAGTACACACACACACACACACATTCACTCACTAACACATGCTCACACACACACACACACATACACACAAACACACACACACACAAACATACAGTACACACACACACACATTCACTCACTAACACATGCTCACACACACACACACACACATACACACAAACACACACACACAAACATACAGTACACACACACACACACACATTCACTCACTAACACATGCTCACACACACACACACACATACACATAAACACAAATGCATTCACAAACACGCTCTCTCTCTCACACACATAAACACACACACACACACACACACACATAAACACACATACACACACACTCTTTCTCTCTCGCTCTCTCTCACATACACACTCTCTCTTTCACACACACACACACACACACTTACACACATACATACATATATGAATATTAACTTGTATACACACACAAACGCACACATAGAGTAAATATACACACACAGATTCACTCACAAACACATACACACAAACATATGCCCTCACACACACACACACACACACACACACACACACACACACACACACACACACACACAATAGCACACAAACTCTCTCTCTCTCTCTCTCTCTCTCTCTCTCACACACACACACACACATACACAAACACACACAATGGCACGCAAACACACATAAACACACGCGTACTCACAAACACACAAACACTCTCACATAAACACACACACACACACACACACACTCTCTCTCTCTCACACACACACACACTCAGACAGACGGAGCGGAGCGGCTGTTGCTAGGATACTCCGCGGTGAGATGGAGGAGAGCAGAAAGAACAGAGTGTTATTCTGTAGGTGAAGCGCAGTGAGAATAAAACACTCCGCTGCTGTTCAGGGTCTGCAGTGAGAGCGTCTCTGCTGAAATGACCACTGCGCTGGGTCGTTAGCATTGGGTCGATGCGGTTTGACCATGCAGAGGTCACTGATCATTCTCAATGCTGCTGCACTGATCACAGGATTATTGAGCTTTTCTGTTTCTAAGGTGAGTCTAGAGGCTGGCTGTCTGGATAAACTGGATATATCGAGTCTATATACAGATCAAGTCAGAGTTATTACCCCCCTTTGATTTTCTTTCTGTTTTAAATATTTCCCAAATGATGTTGAACAGATTCAGGAAATGTTCACAGTATGTCTGATAATATTTTTTCTTCTGGAGAAAGTCTTATTTGTTTTATTTCGGCTAGAATAAAAGCAGTTTTTAATTTTTCAAAAGCCATTTTAAGGTCAATATTATTAGCACCTTTAAGCTATATTTTCTCGATAGTCTACAGAACAAACCATCATTATACAATAACTTGCCTAATTACCCTAACCTGCCTAGTTAACCTAATTACCCTAGTTAAGCCTTTAAATGTCACTTTAAGCTGTATAGAAGTGTCTTGAAGAATATCTAGTCTAATATTATTTACTGTCATCATGACAAAGAGAAAATAAATCAGTTATTAGAGATGAGTTATTAAAACTATTATGATTAGAAATGTGTTGAAGAAATCTGCTCTCTGTTAAACAGAAATTGGGGGAAAAATAAACAGGGGGGCTAATAATTTATATTTAGCTTTTAACATATATATTGTTTCAGAAAATATTTAAATAAATATATTTTCAATCATATAGTTTCCCTTTTAATTTACATCATAAATATATATTTTATTAAAACATTTATACAGTGCAAGATAAAAATTTTAATCCACCTCTTAAATTTGAATACTTTTTCAAATAAAGAAAGAAAAAATAAATAAATAAATTAAAAAAAAAAAAAAAAAAAAAAAAAAAAAAAAAAAAAAAAAAAATATATATATATATATATATATATATATATATATATATATATATATATATATATATATATATATATCCCAGAGATGGGTTGCGGCTGGAAGGGCATCCGCTGCGTAAAAACGTGCTGGATAAGTTAGCGGTTCATTCTGCTGTGGCGACCCCAGATTAATAAAGGGACTAAGCCGAAAAGAAAATTAATAAATGAATGAATATATATATATACACAGTTGAAGTCAGAATTATTCGCCCCCCTTTGAATATTTTTTTCTTTTTTAAATATTTCCCAAATTATGTTTAACAGAGCAAAGAAATGTTCACAGTATGTCTGATAATATTTTTTCTTCTGGAGAAAGTCTGATTTGTTTTATTTCAGCTAGAATAAAAGCAGTTTTTAATTTTTTAAACACAATTTTAAGGACAAAATCATTAACAAAATTACAGAACAAACCATCATTATACAATAACTTGCCTAATTACCCTAACCTGCCTAGTTAACCTAATTAACCTAGTTAAGCCTTTAAATGTCACTTTAAGCTGTATAGAAGTGTCTTGAAGAATATCTAGTCTGATATTATTTACTGTCATCATGACAAAGAGAGAATAAATCAGTTATTAGAGATGAGTTATTAAAACTATTATGATTAGAAATGTGTTGGAGAAAATCTCTCCGTTAAGCAGAAATTGGGAGAAAAAATAAACAGAGGGGCTAATAACTCTGACTTCAACTGTTTATGTATGTTTATATAGTACATAAGTACTCTACTGAACACATTGTTGTTTTTTTTCTGGGAAAATATTACTAAAGGAGCTTTTGACATTGAATTAGAGCAGATTTTGGTAAAAGTCCAAACAATACAAACATTCATTCATTCATTCATTTATTCATTTTCTGCCGCTTTTCCGGGGCCGGATTGCGGGGCAGCAGTCTTAGGAGAGAACCCCAGACACTTCCTCCAGCTCCTCCGGGGGGATCATGCCCAGAGACATAGTCTCTTCAGCGTGTCCTGGGTCTTCCCCAAGGCCTCCTCCTGGTGGGACATGCCTGGAACACCTCCCTAGGTAGGCGTCCAGGAGGCATCCGAACTAGATGCCCAACCCACCTCAGCTGACTTCTCTCGATGTGGAGGAGCCACAGCTTTACTCTGAGCTCCTCCCGGGTGACAGGGCTCCTCACCCTATCTATAAGAGTGCGCCCTACCACCCTTTGAAGGAAACTCATTTCGGCCGCTTGTATCCGAGATCCTAAATCTCATGACCATAGGTGAGAGTAGAAGCATAGATTGACCGGTAAATCGAAAGCTTTGACTTTTGGAGCAGCTCCTTCTTTTCCACACTGAGCTTTATTTTGTATTCTCTATTGGATTCGGATCAGGTGATTGGCTGGGCCATTCTACAGCTTGATTTTTCTTTCTCTGAAAGCATTTGAGAGTTTCCTTACCTGTGTTTTGGTTCGTTGTCTCGCTGAAATGGTTTCATCTTCATCCTCTTGCTAATGTAGATGTTGGACTGAAGCAGCTGATATTGATTTACACTGAGGAAGGGCAGAGGAGTGCTGAAGAACTACTGAGAGATTTCAGCTGCTGTCTGGGCTTTCACTGCCACAATACACCACCCTTTCTTCTCAATCTGTTCAATAATTTGTCGTTTCATTTTATTATGCATAACTTAACTTGTAAATTAATTAGTCTTGTTTTCATTGCATATATGGATTTCTGCAACCCATCCAAGGAAAATTTCAAGTCCGCAACACCTTTAGGAATATGTTTTCTGAGAAATACAATGCTTTGTATGTATAAATATTTTCAGCATTGATATCTCAATGTCCAAATCTGTAATAGTCGCATGGCAGGATCTGAAGTTGGGATTATAATTATCCAAGGTGTCCATGGAGGTTTAACGTGTGAAATATGTATGTGTTTTAAACCCTGGATGACATGCAACCCAGGCTCATTCTGAGAACCTAGTCCCGGGCACGTTTCTGGAGACCGTGAAATACGTCCCGGGAGGTACGTATTTTTGCAGTTTTTGCGAGTCCGCGAGAGGCCGCTGTGGGCGCTTTTTCCCGCGCCGTTCTCGCGTAAACCCGCTAGAGGCCGCTGTCGAATGACCTTCCGCCTGTCTGCCTGGATGACAGAATGATTGACCGTGCGACCGGCCAATCAGCTGACCCACCCTCTTCTGTCCCTAAACCCAACCAACGACGATTCACAAAAGCCGTCCAGAAAAAGAAAAGCCCTCGTCTGATTTTTACCATGTTTTCGGATTTTGACCACATTCTCACCCTGTGACGAACTGGTTTGCTTTATTTTTTGGATTTTGTTTTCTTACCTGATTTCTGGAACCGCTCTTCCCCGGACTCGAACCCGGTCGTCGTCGTCGTCGTGGTCAGCCCCTCTCTGCGCCTCGAGTCCGCCAGAGTACACGAAGAGCAAACCGGACAAACTGGTTGCAGCGGGAAAGCCCTCCACACGGAGGCGAGCGGACGGCTGGCCGGCCGGCAAGCGCCGAAGGGAACGGCGTCACACCGCCCCGCAGCGTTCGCTTAAAAAAATGAAATGCAGCCGTACGTACCCCCGGCTACGTATTTCGCGGTCTCCAGAAACGTCCACGGGACTACGTTCTCAGAATGAGCCTGGGTTGATGACATGACAGCATATAGTCATGGTGCTGGTTTTCCCTGTTTGGAAGAGCTACAATTTGTCATTTTTGCTGTTAAATTGTGTTGTAGTGTTTATTTATTTTTGGATAGAGATGCTTTATAGAGAAAAAAGGTGTATTATTCATTCATTCATTCATTTTCCTTTGACTTAGTTAGTTTATTCATCATTCTGTAAGGGGTCTACAGATGAAAAATAGCCATTCTTGGCTAATTCTGGCACATTTTACAGTAATGTTTATTAGTGTGCATTGACCCTGTAAACAAATAAACTAAACTAAAAATCAGGGGTCGCCATAGCAGAATGAACCACCTACTATTCCAGCATATGTTTTACACAGTGGATGCCCTTCCATCCGCAACCCAGTACTAGGAAACACCCATACACACTCATTCACACACACTTATTCACTACGGGCAATTCAGTTCATCAATTCCCCTATAGCGCAGGTGTTTGGACTGTGGGAGAAACCGGAGCACCCGGAGGAAACGCACACCAACACGGAGAGAACATGCAAACTCCACACAGAAACGCCAACTGACCCAGCCAGGACTCGAACCAGCAACCTTCTTGCTGTGAGGCTGCAGTGCTAACCACTGAGCCACCGTGCTGCCCTAGTATTATTTATGTTAATATTATTGTTACAGTTATACAAATTGTACGTTTAAAGTGTTTTCTTTTGTTATATTTACTTGCAATTTTTGAGTTTCATTCTGTCATCATCCAATAGAGACAACATAGCAAACAGCACTAGGTTAAACATTTCTTTCATTATTACAAATAATATTCATTTTAATATTAATAACAATATTATTTTCATTATTATTTGGACAAAAGCGTTTGCTCAATGACTAAATGTAAATATATTACAGATGTTTTCCTTATTATTTGATTAATTACGATTATGTATATTGTTAGGTGCTCAATAATCTGTCATTTCTCTATAAGGTGTAGGAATGCAGACCTCTCTGTGGTTTTGATGTAAATGATGAGTAAATGTTCTAATCAGTGTGTTTTTGTTCCTCCAGAAAGCGATCGGCTCATATTCCTGTAGACGCGTCTGTTGTTTTGAGCTGAAATGGATGTAAAAAGCTTCATCCTGTCAGAAAGTGGTCTGTGAAAACTGGAGCCAATGGTGAGTGTTGATGCTTCATTACACGGTCAAACAGCATCAGCCAATGAACACGCGCACACACACACACACACACACACACACAAGTTGTATATGTGGTTTACGAGGACTTGTATAATGTATTTTATACTGTAAATAACACTTATTATATGGCCTTACCCCACCCCTGCCCCTAAAGCCATCCCTTATAGAAAACCTGGGGCTCATTTGATTGTCAAACCCATTAAGTAAGTTTTGTTAAGCGTTTCAAATTATAGGACAGTCCCCATAAACCATCCCAATAGAGTATAACTAGGTCACACCCATATCATACAATTTGGTGTCCTTGTAAACCACATAAACAAACACACAAACACATGGGTGTACAGTATATGTGGTTTAAGAGGACTTTCTTAAAGTGTAATGTATTTTATACTGTAAATAACACTTTTTATATGGCCTTACACCACCCTGCCCCTAAACCCAACACTTACAGGAAACCTGGGGCTCATTTAATTATCAGATTACCTATTAAGTAAGTGTGTTAAGTGTTTTGAATTACGAGAACACAATACATGTTCTCATAAACTACTTTATTAGAGTGTAACAGTGTATATGTGGTTTGTGCTGACTTTCATAAGGCATAATGTATTTTATACAGTGAAAATCACTTATTATATGGCCTTACCACACCCCTACCCCTAAACCCAACCCTTACAGGAAACCTGAGGCTAATTTCATTATCAAATAGCCCATAACCCAGTAGAGTATGTTATTTAGGCATTTTGAATTATGAGAACACAATGCATGTTCTCATAAACCACTTTAATAGAGTATAACTATCATACCCATGTCATACAATTGAGTGTCCTCGTAAACCACATATACAATTATGTGTGTATATGTGCTTGTTTATGTGCTTTACGAGGACTTTCTTAAAGTGTAATGTATTTTATACTGTAAATAACACTTATTATATGGCCTTACCCCACCCCTGCCCCTAAACCCAACCCTCATAGGAAACCTGGGGCTCATTTGATTGTCAAAACCCCATTAAGTAAGTTTTGTTAAGCATTTAGAATTATAGAACAGTCCCCATAAACCATCCCAATTGAGTATAACTAGGTTATACCCATGTCATACAATTTAGTGTCCTTGTAAACCACATAAACAAACACACAAATACATAGGTGTATATGTGCTTTACAGGGACTTTCTTAATGTGTATTGTATTTTATACTGTAAAAGGAACTTTTTATATGGCCTTACCCCACCCCTACCGCTAAACCCAACCCTCATAGTAAACCTGTGGCTAATTTGATTATCAAATAACCTATTAAGTAGGTTTGTTGGGTGTTTTGAATTACGAGACGACAATACATGTTCTCATAAACTATTTTAATAGAGTATAACTCGATCATACCCATGTCATACAATTGAGTGTCCTCGTAAACCACATAAACAAGCACCTACACACACACTCATAGTTGTATATGTGGTTTACGAGGGCTTTCTTAAGGTGTAATGTATTTTATACTGTAACACTTATTATATAGCCTTACCCCTGCCACTAAACTCATCCCTTATAGGAAACCTGGGGCTCATTTGATTGTCAAAAACCCATTGAGTAAGTTTTTTTAAGCGTTTCAAATTATAGGACAGTCCCCATAATCCATCCCAATAGAGTATAACTATCATACCCACGTCATACAATTTAGTGTCCTTGTAAACCACATAAATAAACACACACACACAGTTGTATATGTGGTTTACGGGGACTTTCTTAAGGTGTATTGTATTTTATACTGTAAATAACACTTATTATATGGCCTTACCCCACCCCTGCCACTAATTTCATTATCAAATAACCCATAACCCAGTAGTGTATGTTGTTTAGGCATTTTGAATTATGAGAACGTTCTCATAAACCACTTTAATAGAGTATAACTAGATCATACCCATGTCATACAATTGAGTGTCCTCGTAAACCACATAAACAAGCACATACACACGAATAGTTGTATATATGGTTTACAAGGACTTTCTCAAGGTGTAATGTATTTTATACTGTAAAAATCACTTATATGGCCTTACCCCTCCTCATACCGCCAACCCTTATAGAAAACCTGGGGCTCATTTAATTGTCAAAACCCCATTAAGTAAGTTTTGTTAAGCGCTTCGAATTATAGGACAGTCCCCATAAACCATCCCAATAGAGTATAACTAGATTATACCCATGTCATACAATTGAGTGTCCTTGTTGTGAGCCACATAAACAAGCACACACACACAGTTGTACAGTATATGTGATTTACAAGGACTTTCTATAGATGTAATATGTCTTTATTTCACCTTTCCTGAAGCTTCACACTGCTTATTTACACACCATTTATCAAACTCCTCATTAGGCTCAGCTGGAAATGTACTGCTTGATCTGTCGCTTTTCTTCAATTTTCATCGAGATTTTTAGGAGTTTTTGAGATTGAATGATTAAATGTTTAATAGTAAAATACAGTATATTGAAAGTCTGGATATATTAATGGCAATTAACTGAAATGAATTAAATATGTTGAAGGAATAAAATAAGGGGAAAATAAATCAAGGTTTTATTCATCAAAAATAATAGTCAAAATTTAAATAACAAAAATAAAACCTGCAATAATAAAATACATTATAATTTAAATTGTTAGTATATGCTATTAGAGAATATAAATACAACGAAAATGACATTACATGTTTAATTCAGGATATTAAAGGCCAGTGCTGGACGGATGAAGAATCAGATGGAGAGAATGAACCAGAACAGTTCCTGTACGGCATCCAGGTAAACACTGCAATAAATCCATCAAAACACTGTGGTATTAACAAAAATATGTGTTGTACATATTTGTGTTGGCAGATTTTTTATTTTATTTTGCTGAGTATGATTTTGTGCTGATTTAGGTTTGTCATGGATAAATAAATATGACACTAAAACCACCAGCAGGTGCAGAAGTCTCTATATTAATAAATGATTCAGTGAGTCATTATTATGATTCAGAACAGCTGTTAATTTATAATCAAAGCAAGGTCTTGTGTTTATGAATCGATCGTTTAATCAATGACCCGGAAACAGATTAGGTGCAATATTTCTTTAAAACACACAAATAAAAGAAACAGACAATATTGCCTCTAAAATGTTTTATAAAATCAACATCACATATTACTGAACTATATCATCTTATTAATACGAAAACACACACTGATGCAGGGATATTTTCTGCTTTAATGTTTTGAATAATATGTTCATTGTAGTAGGTTTCATCATCCAGTCAATATTTTTGGAAACAGTGTTTTTATTTTTATTTTCAGAGTGAGGGATGAACTGCATCACGTCAGATGATGTTAATGATATTAGTAATGTTACCTTTATTGTGCAGCAGCACAAGTTACATTTATATTTTTACTCTTCCTCAATTATTGCCTGTTTGTGTAATGTATGTCAGTTGAAGTGTAATACCGCTGTGTTCCTGTAGGGGAGCTGTGCAGCGGATCTGTACCGTCACCCACAGCTGGACGCCGACATTGAGGCTGTAAAAGACATTTACACAGACAGTGCCGTCTCCGTCAGGTGAGATTAACCTCACTCCACTTCTGATTTAAATTCAAACCCTATTCGCATTCACTGCATTTTCACACCCGATTCACATTTACTGTATTTCACACCTCATTCACATTCATTTTATATTTAAAACTGATTTGCATGCACTGCACTTTCACTCATGTTTCACATTCATTCATTCATTTTCTTTTCGGCTTAGTCCCTTTATTAATCTGGGGTCGCCACAGCAGAATGAACCGCCAACTTATCCAGCATATGTTTTAACGCAGAAGATGCCCTTCCAGCTGCAACCCATCACTGGGAAACATCCATACACACTCATTCACACTCATACACTACGGACAATTTAGCCTACCCAATTCACATGCAACACAAGTCTTTGGACTGTGGGGGAAACCGGAGCACCCGGAGGAAACCCACGCGAAACGCGGGGAGAACATGCAAACTCCATTTAGAAATGCCAACTGACCCAGCCGAGGCTCAAACCAGCGACCTTCTTGCTGTGAGGCAACAGCACTACCTACTGCGCCACCCTGATTCGCATTCATTTCACATTCAAAACCTGATTCACATTCACTGCACTTACACATCCAATTCACGTTCACTGTGATTCACACATGGTTCACATTCATTTCGCATTCACACTTATTCACAATCTCTGTGATCCACATCCAATTCACATTCAATGCATGTTCAAACCTGATTCACATTCAGTGCACTTTCACACCCGATTAAAATTCACTGGGATTCACATATGATTTGCATTCATTTCGCATTCACACCTGATTCACATTCACTGTGATTCACACTGATTCACATTCACCGCACATTCAAACCTGATTCACATTCACTGCACCTTCAAACTTGATTCACATTCACTGCACTTTCACACCTGATTCACATTTACATTCACATGATTCAAGTTAATTTAGCTTTCACACCTGATTCACATTCACTGTGATTCACACCTGATTTTAGCTGCGGTCTTTCTCCCCATAGACTTCCATTCACACATGCGCAAATGTTTCAGACTGGAAACGTAAGATCGTAGGGCAAGTTTTGCAGTTCGCTGCGTTGGAAAGTTCAAACTTGGTGAACTCTGACCTGCGAAATCACATCATATGATTGCGTGAGACCAATCGAGGATCAAAACATGACCTCTCTGTACAGAAATTTAAAACATGGACCAATCGCTCTCGTTTTTTTTTATGTCTAATCATCTTGTTTAATCCAGCCCCTTTATGCAGCACCGTACGACAGAATTTCGCATGCTCAAATGCGACTGCGGCATCACTCTCACTGTGATTCACACCTGATTCACTCTCACTGTGATTTACACCTGATTCACACTCACTGTGATTCACACACTATTCACATTCACTGCACATTCATAACTGAATCACATTCACTGCACATTCATATCCGAATCACATTCACTGTGATTTACATTCATTTAGCTTTCACACTTGATTCAATTCACATTAATCTAATTCACATTAATTTCACATTCACATCTGATACGTATTTACTGTAATTCACACCTTACTTACGTTCATTGCCCATTTAAATCCAGTTCACATTCACTGCACTTTCATACCCAATTCATATTCACTGTTATTCACACATGATTCACATTCATTTCACATTCATTCCTGATTCACATTCACTGTAATCCACTCTGATCCATTCACTGTTATTCACACATGATTCACATTCATTTCACATTCATTCCTGATTCACATTCACTGTAATCCACTCTGATTCAGTCACTGTGATTCACACATGATTCACATACACTGTGATTCACACCTGATTCTCACTCACTTTGATTTTCAACTGATTTACATTAATTGTGATTCAAATATGATTCACATTCATTTCACATTCACACCCAATTCAGTCACTCTGATTTAAACTGATTTACATATTCTGTGATCCACTCTGATTCACATTCACTGTGATTTACACTTGATTCATATTCTCTTTCATTCACTATGAGTCTTTTCCTGTCTCTACAGAGAGTACGGTACAATCGACGATGTGGACATCGACCTGCAAATCAACATCAGCTTCTTAGATGTAGGATCACACACTTATAGTTTTACCCACTCGAATAGGAAAATCGGTAGTGAAATGTGAGTGAAATAATGTGTTTTTTTCAGGAGGAGGTTGCGAATGCGTGGAAGGTGATCCGGACAGAGCCCATCGTCTTACGCCTGCGCTTCTCTCTTTCACAGTATCTGGATGGACCAGGTGAGAAGTGTTCACACATCTGTATGTGTGTATGAGATGAGAAATTGTAAACTTATTTCATTAATACTTGCAGAACCGTCTGTGGAAGTGTTCCAGCCGTCTAATAAAGAAGGCTTCAGTTTGGGCCTTCAGCTGAAAAAGTAAGTCAATGTTATTTGTTAATATTCAGTAGTATATTTATTTTTAGTAAACAAGGATGCATTAAATTGATCTTTTATTATATTCACAGAACAGCTATTTTACATTGCAGTAATATGTCACAGCTTCGTTTATTTTACTGTATTGATGACCAAAAATATATAGCTTTAGTGACGCTGGATGAAGATTTATTTCTCAGTTTTATTATGGAGTCATTTGGAGTTTGATAATGTGTGTGTGTGTGTGTTCAGGATCCTCAGCACGTTCACGTCTCAGCAGTGGAAGCACCTCAGTAATGAGTTCCTCAAGGCGCAGCAGGAGAAGCGGCACAGCTGGTTTAAAGCTGGAGGAACCATCAAGAAGTTTCGTGCAGGACTGAGCATCTTCTCTCCCATTCCCAAGTATATCTCCATCATCACAAGCCATGAACGCAAAACACCATACTAATTATAAAATTTGCAAGAAAAAAGTACGATTGTAAGAAAACCTACAGTATAATTCAATTAGCAAGCAATTTTTAAGGAACAAAATGGCCTCGTTTTAGGGTCTCCTCAAAACCTTTCCATTGTGTTCCATACTAATTGTTGTGTTGTGAGAAAATACAGGTGTTTTCTTTATTTGTTTTCATTGTGAGATAATGCAGCATGTTTTTTAATGTATTTACAATGTGTGAGGATTTGCAACCTGTATGCTGCCAAACCAATGAGGATCTACTCTTAATTTGCTGGCGTTTTTTTGTAATTGCATGTGTTTTCTTTAATTACAGCACACTAACACAACTCGGCCACCATACAGTAGTCAGGGAATTTGACATATGGCTTAGAGCAGGAACCCTGCATAATGAGGCTAATGCACCGTGTCCTCCATGTTGGCTCCAGGTCTCCCAGTTTCCCCCTCATCCAGGACACAGTGCTGAAGGGCAAGCTGAGCGTGCCTGAGCTGCGGGTCACCCGTCTGATGAACCGCTCCATCTCCTGCACCATGAAGAGCCCTAAAGGAGAGCTGTTCAGCTACCCTCCAAACAGCCAGGTTAGCAGCTTCCAGCACACACTCTCTGTCCCAAAACACACACGTTTCTCTGTCTGAGATGCAGTGGTGGACAATAGCTTGCTATGCTTACTATGGATGTCCAGATCAGGATTTTGGAAAAAATAATCTTTAAAAAAATATGTATTAAAGATTTTATAAACTATTACAGCGCAGTACAATCTCTTGTGTCTAATTTCAAAATTTTATGACAAGTAGCTGTGTAATAAATGGAATAAAGTACATCCAGGACTGTTGTCTTCTACAACAGTGCTCTGCTTGCCATTGGGCTGCTGTTGTAATGTTTCCTTTACTCGCTTGTAAATGCTGGGGTGCCAGACAGTATGTCACTGTCAAAAAAGTCAAAACAAAAAAACAATATAACCAGGAAACTTTACAAAGGCCTGTTAAACTCCTGTTCATACACAGACCCACAAGTTGTGATCATTGAGGGGAAAAAACACTCAAAATACTCTTTCATCACCATCAATCATGTTTGAAAATTAAATCCCTAACATCTAACATTAAATCCCTTCATAACTGCATTCATTACTGCATTCGACATTGCAATCGTCACTGCAATCATTAGTGCAATCATTACTGTATTCATTACTACATCTATCAGTGCATTCATTAGTGCATTCATCATTACATTAATTACTGCATTAATCACTGCAATCATCACTGCATCCATCACTGCATCCGTCACTGCATCCGTCACTGCATCCGTCACTGCATTCATCACTGCATTCATCTGTGCATTCACTACTGCATTCATTACTGCATCCATCACTGCATTCATCACTACATTCATCACTACATTCATCACTACATTCATTACTGCATTCATCTTTGCATTCACTACTGCATTCATCACTGCATTCATTACTGCATTCACTACTGCATTCATTACTGCAATCATTACTGCATTCGACACTGCAATCGTCAGTGCAATCATTAGTGCATTCATTAATGCAATCATTACTGCAATCATTAGTGCAATCATTACTGCACTAAACACTGCAATCGTCAGTGCAATCATTACTGCATTCATTAGTGCAATCATTACTGTATTTATTACTGCATTCATCAGTTCATTTGTCACTGCATTCATCACTGCATTTATAACTGCATTGATCCGTGCATTCACTTCTGCATTCATCATTGCAATCATTACTGCATTTATCAGTGCCCGAATCCCTAACATCTAAAATTAAATCCCTAACAACAAAAAAACACATCATCGCAAACACCAAACAAATACACAGTCATATAACTTTTCAGGAAGGGATCAATTTGAAACAAACTCAAAATGGTCAAGCAACAAAAGTACTCTCAGTCTTGTCATCAACACCAAAAATAGTTCAATTATTCCATAGTTCAAAAAGTCCCTCTAGAAGAAGGAGAAAAAACTCAAAGTGCAAGTCAAAAGTCAGTCACAGTCATTAGCTGGTGTACTCACGAATCCTCATTGAAGGTTGGGGCTTTGCAGTGCTGGCAGTAGAGGCTTTGCGGTTCTCATTCAAGTTGAAGTGCTATAATGCAGTAGATGCTTTGCGGTTCTCACTTTAGTTGAAGCTTGACAGTGCTCGCTCTCAATAGAGGCTTTGCTGTTCTCACTTTAGTTGACGCGTTTAAGTGCAGTAGATGCTTTGCATTGCTCACATATTCATCCGCTTCTTGACATCTCGGCAGGGTTTAAACAACGCTGGCTGATGAAAGATTGATGAGTTAAAACTCAAACGAACGCCATCGGAGAAACCGAAATTTTGTTAAAACAACAAACCGCAGCTTAAGTCTTCCATGACTGCCAGAGGCCCACTCCTTTCTCTCTCTTATTCCTTCCAGCTCTTACTTTTCTTCTCTATGACGCCAAGCTCCGCCCTCTTCTCAAGGAACATACGTCATCCATAATAAAAGTATTTACTGAGATTGCTGAACTTACTTTTTACTTTTACATTTTATTTATTTATTTTATTTATGACATTGTCACACTGTTAATCCTGTTGGGCTTTATTTTGCAATACCAACCACTTGGATGTACTTTATCCTTCTTATTACACAGCTACTTGCCACACACACAAAAAAAAAACCTAAAATGTGACACAAAACATAGTTCTGAGAGTAATAGGTTATTAATTCTATAATAAAATGCTAAGCTGACAAAAACCAAAACAGCTGAATGAAGCATACCCTAACCTGCATATTATTCAGCCACACGATGGCGCCAAAGAGTCAAAAACAGCAACATGACAGAGAAGAACATATATATATATATATATCAGTATCCGGATGATCCGGTGTAATTAGTTTCAGCTGTATCTCAGAATAGCATACTTTGGAATGTCTTGACTGATCAGTCAGATATAATATGTTGTTGACACTGGTTTGCACATTTGAATTACCCTGTCAGTATGGCCACCAGAGTATGAGTTTATTTTCACTTTATTAGCAAGTACCTTTAATACCAATATTAAAAATCAAGCACCTTTGTACTTTTGACTCGAGTAAAATCAAGAAGGAGGACTTAATACTTTTACTGGAGTAATGTTTCATTTATTAGAGTATGTGTACTTTTACTGGAGTGTCTGATTTGTGTGCTTGGTCCTCCTGCCCGTGAGCCTCGCCTGACGGCTGACGGCTCTGTCCCATAATGCTCTTCTCCGTTGACCCATCAGACTGTGGCCGTCCCGGCGGGCAGGGCTCCTGCGCAGATTACCACACGCCAGCTGATTGAGTTGTTTTTCTCATCCCAGGCGGGCGGACACTGCAAGAACATCCCCACGCTGGAGTACGGCTTCCTGGTGCAGGTACTAGAACAACGGCAACACTGCACTCATCACTGCATTCATCACTGCATTCATAACTGCATTTATTACTGCAATCATTACTGCATTCATTACTGCAATCGTCAGTGCAATCGTCAGTGCAATCATTACTGTATTTATTACTGCATTCATTAGTGCAATCATTACTGTATTCATTACTGCATTCATTACTGCAATCATTACTTCATTCAACATTGCAATCGTCAGTGCAATCATTAGTGCAATCATTAATGCAATCATTACTGCATTCATTAGTGGAATCATTACTGCACTGAACACTGCAATCGTCAGCGCAATCATTACTGTATTCATTACTGCATTCATCAGTTCATTTGTCACTGCATTCAACTATGCATTCATTACTGCATTCTATATTGCATTCATCACTGCATTTATAACGACATTGATCCATGCATTCATCAGTGCATTCATCTGTGCATTCATCACTGTATCTATTAGTGCATTCATTACTACATCTATCAGTGCATTCATTAGTGCATTCATCATTACATTCATTACTGCATTCATCACTGCATTCATCTGTGCATTCACTACTGCATTCATCACTGCATTCATCAGTACATTCATCACTGCATTCATCAGTACATTCATCACTGCATTCATCAGTACATTCATCACAGCATTCATCAGTACAATCATCACAGCATTCATCGCGGCATTTAATACTGCATTTATCACTGCATTCATTACTGCATCTATTAGTGTATTCATCAGTGCATTCATCACAGCATCTATTAGTGCATTCATTACTACATCTATCAGTGCATTCATCACTGTATTCATCATTGCATTCATTACAGCATTCATCACTGCATTCATCTGTGCATTCACTACTGCATTCATCACTGCATTCATCATCGCAATCATTACTGCATCTATCAGTGCATTCATTACTGCATTCATCAGTACATTCATCACAGCATTCATCGCGGCATTTAATACTGCATTCCTTACTGCATCTATGAGTGCATTCATCAGTGCATTCATTACTGCATTCATCATTACATGCATCACTGCAATCATTACTGTATTCATTACTACATCTATCAGTGCATTCATAACTGCATTCATCACTGCAATCATTACTGCATTCATCACTGCATTCATTACTGCATTCACTACTGCATTCATCATCGCAATCATTACTGCATTCATCACTGCATTCATCACAGCATTCATTGCAGCATTCATTACTGCATTTATCACTGCATTCATTACTGCATCAATTAGTGCATTCCTTACTACATCTATCAGTGCATTCATCATTACATTCATCACTGCAGTCATTACTGCATTCATCACTTTATCCATCACTGCTTTCATTTACTGCATTCATTACTACATCTATCACTGCATTCATCGGTTTATTTATCACTGCATTCATCACTGCATTCATCATTACATTTATCATTGCAATCATTACTGTTTTCATTACTAAATCTATCACTGCATTCAACAGTTCATTCATCATTACATTCATCACTGCATCCATCACTGCATTCACTACTGCATTCATCACTGCATTCATCTGTGCATTTACTACTGCATTCATCACTGAATTCATTACTGCATTCATCTGTGCATTCACTACTGCATTCATCATCGTAATCATTACTGTATTCATTACTACATATATTAGTGCATTCATCACTGCATTAGTCGCTGTATTCATAACTGCATTCATATAATCAATAATCAAAGTTGATCACCTTATTTAATCTTCTAACTATTAAACTCAAAATAAAAATGGTCTAGAATGATTATGTTCTGTTATTATAGCAGTAATATTAAAGAGGCTGTGAATGAAGATTCTTCACGCCTGAAGGATGTTTGACAATATACCGTAGTGTTATATAACAGAACACTTCATTGCTTAAATAACAGCACAGCTAAATTTAGGACACTTTCACATTCATTCAGATGTGATCACAGTCAACTGCTTTCATATCATTGCTGTTTGGGGTGGGTACAATTTTAATTTACATTTTTATATATATATATATATAAATATATTAAATAAAGTCAATTATATTCACCACTTCAGTATTAAACTGAGCTATAATTTCTGATTATATGACTGGAGTACTAATGATGGAAACCCAGCTTTAAATACCAGCAATAAATTACATCTTACTACACATTTACCTTTTATTTGATATATTTTAAATCACTTAATTACAGCCTCGGCGGAGACTTAATTCACAAACATTCAAATCTTACCAGCCTCCAATTGTGTGTAATGTAACTGGAACTGGAATACTTGTCTGACCAATTAACATCTAGAACTGGGATAATAATTAATCGGCTTCTTTGTAATGTATGTCATTCAGTTGAGCTGTGTTTCAGTGTTAATTTGTCCTTTTTCACTCCATTATTCATCATGAAACCACATTACACAACTGACTGATGTCTCTGACCGCGAACTGTGCGATTCTCTGTCAGATTATGAAGTACTCAGAGCAGCGAATTCCCACTCTGAATGAATACTGTGTGGTTTGTGATGAGCAGCACGTCTTCCAGAATGGCTCCATGCTTAAGGTGAGATTTACACAGCAGAAATAATCATTTTACTCCATTCCTTTTAAACAGATAGCACATTTAAACCTTTAGTTTTATTGGAATGCATTTTATATATTCAAAGAAAAGAGTGTAGCTTATTTGACTGATGTTGTGTGTGTATGTTCTGTTTTTCTCCATCAGCCGGCTGTGTGCACCAGAGAGCTGTGTGTGTTCTCCTTCTACACTCTGGGTGTGATGTCTGGAGCAGCTGAAGAGGTGGCCACCGGTGCAGAGGTGCTGGCATTTATCCTAAACTCTGTGATGATGGTGATAATAGTGATGGTGATGAGGATGATGGTGGTGATTATTATTATGGTGATAATAGTGATGGGGATGATGATGATGACGTTGATGATGGTGATGGTGGTAATGACGATGTTATATTGGTTATGTTGAGGACGTGAATGTGGATTTTTATGGAGATGATAATGATGGTTATGCTCATAGTGATGGTGATGATGGTGGTGATTATTATGGTGATAGTAGTGATGATGATGATGGTGGTGGTGATGATAATGTGATATGGATGATTTTTATGGGGATGATAATGATGGTTATGCTCATAGTGATGGTGATGATGGTGGTGATTATTATGGTGATAGTAGTGATGATGATGATGGTGGTGATGATGATAATGTGATGTTGGTGACGTTGATGTGGATGATTTTTATGGGGATGATAATGATGGTTATGCTAATAGTGATGGTGATGATGATGGTGGTGATTAATTATGGTGAAAATAGTGAGAGTGATGATGAAGATGATGGTGGTGATTATAATGTTATGTTGAGGATGTGGAAGTGGATTTTTATGGGGATGATAATGATGGTTATGCTCATAGTGATGGTGATGATGGTGGTGATTATTATGGTGATAGTAGTGATGATGATGATGATGATGATGGTGGTGATGATGATAATGTGATGTTGGTGACGTTGATGTGGATGATTTTTATGGGGATGATAATGATGGTTATGCTAATAGTGATGGTAATGATGATGGCGGTGATTATTATGGTGAAAATAGTGAGAGTGATGATGAAGATGATGGTGGTGATTATAATGTGATGTTGGTGATGATGATGATGATGAAGATGATGGTGGTGATGATAATGATGTGATGTTGAGGATGTAGATGTGGATTTTTATGGAGATGATAATGATGGTTATGCTCAGTGATGATGATGGTGGTGATTATTATGGTGATAATAGTGATGGTGATGATGAAGATGATGGTGGTGATGATGATGTGATGTTGGGGATGTTGAGGATGTGGATGTGGATTTTTATGGGCATGATAATGATTTTTATGCTCAGTGATGGTGATGATGGTGGTGATTATTATGGTGATAATAGTGATGATGACGATGATGATGATGGTGATGGTGGTAATGATAGTGATGGTGATGTTGATGTGATGGTGATGTTGAGGATGTTGATGTGGATGATTTTTATGGGGATGACAATGATGGTTATGCTCATGATGATGATGGTGGTGATTGTAGTGATGGTGATGATTATGGTGTTGATGACGTTGATGATTGTGGTGGTGGTGATTATGATGGTGGTGATGATAATGTGATGGTGATGTTGAGGATGTTGATGTGGATTTTTATGGGGATGATGATGGTTATGCTCATAGTGATGATGATGGTGGTGGTTGTTATGTTGATAACAGTGATGGTGGTGATTATTATGGTGATGAATAGTGATGGTGGTGATGATAATGTGATGTTGGTGATAATGAGCATATTGATGTGGATTTTTATGGGGATGATAATAACGGTTATGTTCATAGTGATGATGGTGGTCATTGTAGTGATGATGATTATGGTGGTGATGACGTTGATGATTGTGGTTGTGATGACATTGATGATTATGGTGGTGATGACGTTGATGATGATGGTGGTGATGACGTTGATGATTGTGGTTGTGATAACATTGATGATGATAATGATGATGTGATGTTGGTGATGTTGATGTGGATTTTTATGGGGATGATGATGTTATGCTCATAGTGATGATGATGGTGGTGGTCATTGTAGTGATGATGATTATGGTGCTGATGACGTTGATGATTGTGGTTGTGATGACATTGATGATGATGATGATGTGATGTTGATGTGGATTTTTATGGGGATGATGATGGTTATGCTCATAGTGATGATGATGGTGGTGGTTGTTATGTTGATAATTGTGATGGTGGTGATTATTATGGTGATGAATAGTGATGGTGGTGATTATTATGGTGATGAATAGTGATGGTGGTGTTGATAATGTGATGTTGGTGATATTGAGCATGTTGATGTGGATTTTTATGGGGATGATAATGACGGTTATGTTCATAGTAATGATGATGATGTTGGTGGTTGTTATGGTGATAATAGGGATGGTGGGGATTATTACGGTAATGAATCAAATCAGTGGTTGCGCATTTGATTTGTTTAAGCTAAATTTTAAGTACAGTTTTAAAATTATTAATTAAAAGTCGTACTCTCTCTGATATACACTGGTATTTTATTCCATCTTTCTGCTGCTCTGACTGAAAAAACTGATTGTCCAAAAGCAGTTCTCTTAAGTTTAACTGAACAATCACATCTAACCGATGACCCAGTCTGTCTTACATTGTCCTTGCAGACAATCACACATTGTTTGAGGAGTGGTGGTGCAAGATCATTAAATATTTTATCCATTAAACACACATCAGCATAATATAAGAAACTGTCGAATGTTAGTAATTTATGTTGTGCAATACAGGTACAGTAATGATAGCTCTTTTAGCTTTTTAGCTAAAAATGTTGTCAGTTTGTTTATATATAATATAGAATGGTTTTAATGTTGTAATGTTCGTGTGGGACCAGATGGTGGCACAATAAGATAAATGAGGGAAAATCATTGTGTTCATAAAGTTTAGCAGCAGCTGTAGGTAACTGATGCCTAATGTTTCTATAAATCCTCAGGCTCGCTCTAGCACTTTTGGAAACCTTTTTATGCGTTTTTAATTTTTAAATTAGAGTCAATATCTCTAATAATAATAATATTGATATAGAGATATTGATTATGATTATGGTGGTGATGCTGATGTTATTGATTATGAGGATGGTGGTAATTGTGATGGTGATTGTAATGATTTTCATGATGATGACGGTTGGGATGGATGATGATATTA
>NC_079452.1:25203505-25208505 GCF_903798145.1 Danio aesculapii | reverse complement strand
CATCATGACATAAGAGCCAATCACATCACTCCATCATGACATAAGAGCCAATCACATCACTCCATCATGACATAAGAGCCAATCACATCACTCCATCATGACATAAGAGCCAATCACATAACTCTATCATGACATAAGAGCCAATCACATAACTCCATCCTCACATAAGAGCCAATCACATCACTCCATCATGACATAAGAGCCAATCGCATAACTCCATCATGACATAAGAGCCAATCACGTCACTCCATTGGGACATAAGAGCCAATCACATCACTCCATCATGACATAAGAGCCAATCACAATACTCCATCGGGACATAAGAGCCAATCACATCACTCCATCATGACATAAGAGCCAATCACATCACTCCATCATGACATAAGAGCCAATCACATCACTCCATCATGACATAAGAACCAATCACATCACTCCATCATGACATAAGAACCAATCACAATACTCCATCGGGACATAAGAACCAATCACATCACTCCATCATCACATAAGAGTCAATCACATCACTCGATCATCACATAGGAGCCAATCACATAACTCCATCATCACATAAGAGCCAATCACATAACTCCATCATGACATAAGAGCCAATCACATCACTCCATCCTCACATAAGAGCCAATCACATCACTCCATCATGACATAAGAGCCAATCACATAACTCCATCATCACATGAGAGCCAATCACATCACTCCATCATCACATAAGAGCCAATCACATCACTCCATCATGACATAAGAGCCAATCACATCACTCCATCATGACATAAGAGCCAATCACATCACTCCATCATGACATAAGAGCCAATCACATCACTCCATCATGACATAAGAGCCAATCGCATAACTCCATCATGACATAAGAGCCAATCACGTCACTCCATTGGGACATAAGAGCCAATCACATCACTCCATCATGACATAAGAGCCAATCACAATACTCCATCGGGACATAAGAGCCAATCACATCACTCCATCATGACATAAGAGCCAATCACATAGCTCCATCGGGACATAAGAGCCAATCACATCACTCCATCGGGACATAAGAGCCAATCACATCACTCCATCGGGACATTACTCCATCATGACATCAGGTTTCTAAGTTGCTGATTGGGTTAATATTTATCCAGCCAGACCACCAGTAAAATAAAATCAAAAGGACTAAAAATAATGTCAGGTTTATACTGGAGGCAGAATCTGTCTAGAAAAATAACGTCTCAAAAGTCTAAATTTAAACCTGCCTGGACAGCACTTTAGTTTTTAGTGTGTGCTATTTCTGTGGGTTTTTGTCTTTGTGTGTGTGTTTGTGTGTGTTATTTCTGTAGACGCATATTCACTTTTAGACCTGACAAGAAGTAAAAGTTGTCCAAAAACAGCCGACAAAGGACTAGCGTAAGTCTTTCAACACCTCCAGACGTCCGTGTGTATAAATAGAGCTGTGTCAGGTTGAACAAACCGGAGGGTTGCATCATACTGTACAGGACGGCAGATTATTTCTGGCACATTTATAAACCTAGAGTTTGACATTTACTCAAACTTCCAAACTCCTCACGGTAGTAATCATGGCATGTCTTCTGTGCTATTGCTCAGGTGGTTGCTAGGGTGTGTTGTGTCGCTTGTTGGTTAAATAAGTCTTGCATTGCAAAAAAATGTTTGGATTACTCAGTATTTTTCTCTTATTTTTCTGTAGAAATCTATAAATATCTTTAAATCAGGCCACATTTACATTAACCTGTTAGCCTGTACTCACTTCTGGGGATTTACAGCTACCTAACTTTAAATAGTAACAGTTCTTGACCTCAGTGAGCTACAAACATACATTTGTATTTATGTTTGTGTATATATATATATATGGGGTGACATGGTGGCTCAGTGGTTAGCACTGTGGCCTCACAGTAAGAAGGGTGCTGGTTCGAGTCCTGGATGGATCAGTTGGGGTTTCTGTGTGGAGTTTGCATGTCCTCCCCATGTTGACGTGGGTTTCCTCCGGGTGCTCCGGTTTCCCCCACAGTCCAAACACATGCGCTACATGGGAATTGATCAACTAAATTGGACGTAGTGTGTGTGTGTGTGTGTGTGTGTGTGTGTGTGTGTGTGTGTGTGTGTGTGAATGAGTTTGTATGGGTATTTCCCAGCTCTGGGTTGCGGCTGGAAAGGCATCCACTGTGTAAAACATATGCTGGAATAGTTGTCGGTTCATTCCACTGTGGCGACCCCTGATGAATATTTTTCTAATAAAATAATTATTTAGTGTTAATGTTTAGACCTGTTCCATCATCCACCTTCAGCGCTCACTCACAGCTGTATCTCTGTATTTTTCTAGTGGTTCTCATATCGAGAATTGGCACTCGGTTCTGAGAAACGGATTGGTCAACGCCTCATATACTAAACTGCAGGTATGTAAACGACATCGGTCAGCTGACCTCAGGTGCAGCTCCTGATTGGACAGCCCATGTTCTCAGTGTCCAGATCATCTCTTTCTGTGTATGATCATTCTGAATTTCTATCTTGAGGCACACCCTGTTCTGACAGCAGCCCTGGAGGGCTAATAATTCTGACTTCAACTGTATATATATATGTAACCCTCTTCATTGGTGTGCTTCCCCAAAATGTCTCTGCATTGTGTATGTGTGATAGGATGAATAAGAAGGACACCAAGACCGTGGTTGAGCCAAACAGAGCAGCTTTCCCTTTAATGGACTCCTCTCTTCATTTTGTCACTTGCACAGCAGAAATGGCACTGCAACATCTTTCCCACAAGGAAACACAACTCAGTACATCATACAATATCTTTAAAGATCACAATGTGTAACAAATTGGCCCAAATAAATGATGTAAATGTGGCTGCAGCTAAATAACTAGTAAGCTGGCTGTTCACAAACTAATTTAAACACTGAAAAGACAATCTACAACATATAAGGGGCAATTATAAATGTTAAATATATTCAGAATATAAAGAACCAACCAAATAAAATGCCCTATCACCCCTAAAACAACATAGAATATGCTCTGCCGCATGGAAACATCTAAAATGTCAGAAATATCAGAAATATAAGTCAATCTATCAAAAATAAGGACATCTAAACATTAGTTAATGCCCTAACTATAACATAAACAAGGATGGCAAATATTATTGACAAAATTAAACAGATTCTGTGCAGAGCTGAATTAATCCTCCTGACCTTTCCCACAAGGAAACACAACTGAGGCCAACCAGCAGCCCATCTCCCTAACACAACACACAGCTCCCCCCGGAGGAAAGGAAGAGATATAACATATTCCCTACATATAAATTATACATTTGAAGAAAAAAATAGCTCAAATAAATAAGGTTTTGATATTTTAATAAGTGATTTCTATTTGAAAAAGACTAATAATTTCCAACAGGGCCAATCATTTTGAAAGTAAAATAGTTCTGAGGCTCATTTCTACAGTATTTTTAGTCCTATTTAAAGTTTTTAATGCCCAATCTATTGATATTCGATGCATGTAATGATGTAACTTTTGCGCATCTGATGGAAGAAGCCTCAATGCTTCCAGTTCATTCGGCCGCACTGCTAAGGAAAGGTCAAATTGAGTGTGTTGCGCTGTGGGAAGCAGCACACTGTGGTATTTCTATTGTTTCTGTGCATTTTCCTTCGTACGTAATGCTCTGTGTCGTTGATGAAGTTAATAAAAATGTTTGAGGAATTTGAAGAAAATGCTGAAATCTTGATCTGTTTTGTCACATCTTCAGTGTGATTCTGCTCTTCATCTGTGCTTGATTTCCTCCCGGATCCATCATTTCATTCTGTCTTGCGGTCACGAGACTGAACATTCACAGCACTTTATATTGTGTGTTCACGCGTCACTGTCTGCACTGGAAGCCATCTTCATCATCTTCATCGTCATCATGCTTTCCTTCATCTCCCATGATGCTTTTCTTTGGCCGTGATTGGCTCGTGATCATCTCAGAGTCATGCTCTTTCTTTGTGGTGCACTGCAGAAAATGCTTTTTTTTTTGCATTGTTTTTTTCTTTAATTGAAACATTTTCAAATCAAGATATTTGCAGATTTATTTATTTATATTTTTATTTCACGTCAGTCACTTGGGATTAAAGCTAAATGCATAAAAGTAAAAATGTACAGTAATGCAACTTCATCAACTTCATGCTAATATTTTTCATGTTAGTATTTGTTTTTAGATTATCGTTTTCATTTTAATCTAAGTTAAATAAATCTATATGCATGTACTGTATTTATATTTATTTAATATATATTTAATTTATTGTATTTAAGACATTTATTTATTTATTTTTAAAATATTATATATTATTATAAAAAGGCGGCACGGTGGTGCAGTGGGTAGCAAAATCGTCTCACAGCAAGAAGGTCGCTAGTTCGATCCCCAGCTGGGTCATTTGGCATTTCTGTGTGGAGTTTGCATGTTCTCCCCGTGTTGGTGTGGGTTTCCTCCGGGTGCTCCGGTTTCCCCCACAGTCCAAACACATGTGCTATAGGGGAACTGAACACCAAATTGGCCGTAGTGTATGTGAGCGTGTGCAAGAGTGTATGGATGTTTCCTAGTACTGGGTTGCAGGGCATACACTGCGTAAAACATGTGCTGGATAAGTTGGCGGTTCATTCCGCTGTCGCGACCCCTGATTAATAAATGATAATAAATATATAGTCAAGCCTGAAATTGTTCATATATAGTATTATTTTTTGAAATATATTTTAATATTTTATATAATTTTGAAATTTAATTACATTGATATCTAAAGCTTTATCTAAATATAAATCTAAAGTGTTTTTATTACAGTTATAGTTATTTTATTATATTGTTTTTCTGCTCACTCAATTTGGATTTTGTTTCACAATATAGGCGTGTCTTGATTTAAGGGTTAGGGCTTATTTTCATAGGGCCTATTTTCTGCAGTGCAGAGGGGTATTGCACAAAATCAAGATAAGGGATTAAGCTGAGATTTTGACACTATCCT
>NC_079452.1:25186005-25198505 GCF_903798145.1 Danio aesculapii | reverse complement strand
CATTTGTTTCGTGCAGCGGATGCCCTTCCAGCCACAACCCATCTCTGGGAAACATCCATACACACTCATACACTATGGACAATTTAGTCTTCCCAATTCACCTGTACCCCATGTCTTTGGACTGTAGGGGAAACCCACTCGAACGCAGGGAGAACATGCAAACTCCACACAGAAACGCCAACTGACCTAGCCGAGGCTCAAACCAGCGACCTTCTTGCTGTGAGGCGACAGCACTACCCACTGCGCCACTGCATCGCCATGTTAGACATCTTTTAAAAACAAAAATGCTTTCTGGGAAGCCAGTGTAAACTCCTGTTTGTTGTATGTTTCTTTAATTTAAGGTGCTGTATGTCAGTTTTCAACTCCTCTAAGGGATGAAACACCATCACATGTCTACAGATATTCAGAAACATGCTCAGTGAACACTCTTGTTTATCTGAAAAACAATGCTGAAGTCAGATATTCTGCTTTGAAAATGTGTGTTAGGAACAGCTGTCTTTGTTTTGGCCTCTTTAACCCGCCCAATGCCAGTTTAGCCAATTATATTTCAGCACCCGGGGTTGCCAGATGGTGGAAAACAGCGTATTTCATTCATTCAGTCAGGAAATCTCTCAAAGCATGTGTCTGTGACTGAAATGTGACCTCTGGTGGACAGTAGCAGACTCTGAAATGAGATCCAGATTCAGAGTTACACATGAGGTGGTTATTAATTAGCAAATAATATAAATATTACGAGTGTAAACATTAGGTGAGCAGGTTACATTGTAGCCCCGTGTCCTAACAACACACTACGTGACGAGATACACAGTGATAAATTTTGCTGTTTGCACCAGACGAAACATGACATAAATGTAAATACAGCCATTCAGAAGCAGAGAATAGTGCACTCACTGCACTCCAGCGAAATGGTGAGCTTTATAATCTAATTAATACATATTAAAGCTCTTTAACTTTATTAAATGTAAATGCTGGATCACTGATATGTGTTGGTTTTGAGTGTAAAGTTCTGAAGTTCAGTTTCAGACAGTTTATTTTATTCTCCAGATCTGAGCTGAACTATCTGCTGCTGCTTTCAGTAGTACGGCAATAAATGTCATGTAAAATGGCATTCAGACTCACATTATTAGCATTTAACACTGAATAAAGCACATGAGCTGTACCTGAGCCGTTTCTGAAATGTATGTATTGTTAGGACAAAAACTAATTTTAATATGGAAAATATCCCTTCTATCGTGTGCTGTTGCTTTTATTTGCAACACGACTTAAATCAGCCTTAAGGCTCAACCTGAGCTTGCGTGTTTTGAACCAGGCGTGCAATACCTAGTTTAACCACTGGGTGTCAAACTTACACACTGCACCGTTAAAGCTAGAAATGATTTAATAATATTTCCATGAAATCTAATGCAATGCTATTTAAGTGTTTATTTGATTATTATTATATTCTGTTTTTTTATTTCTAACTAAATTTGATTTGTTATAATGTTTATTTTTATCAGCAATTAAAATGTTTTGATGTTTATTGTGTTTGATATTTTGGATTTTTTCCTTTATTTTATGTTTAGTTTTTAAACTGAAAGTGTAGCATCACCTCTTTTAGGAACAGGGATGTGTGTGAGAGCAGCAGTGGACTTATTTGTGTGTGTGTGTGTGTGTGTGTGTATGTTCAGGAATGGGGAAGGGTCAGCATCGTATGCCCACTAAAGATGAACTGGTCCAGCGGTATAACCGAATGAACACCATGCCACAGGTAACACAGTGACGTGTGTGCGTGTGTGTGTGTGTGTGTGTGTGTGTGTGTGTGTGTGTGTGTGTGATTGTTGTTTGTGGATGTGAGTTTGTCTGCTGTTGTAAATCTACAAATGGATGAACTCAGAGCATGTTTGTTTTTGCTTCTTTAATAAGTGTGCGTGTGTGTGTGTGTGTGTGTTTGTGTGTGTGTGTGTGTGTTCAACAGAGTCGGCCGATTCAGTCACGTTTCCTCCAGAGCAGGAATTTAAACTGCATTGCTCTCTGTGAAGGTAAAACAGCTCAGATTCACTGATCTCACACACACACGCACACACACACACACACACACACACACACACACACACACACACACACACACGCACGCACGTTCAAAAATGTTTCCTTGATTAAGAAATGAAAAACTGTAATTAATAAATTTACCACTTTTGACTTGAGTCTTGCTTGTGTGTGCGTGTGTATACGTGTATGTGTGTGTGTGTCTGTGTCTGTGTTTATGCGTGGGTGTGTGTGTGTGTGTTTATGTGTGTGTGTTTATGTATATGTGTATGTGTGTGTCTGTGTTTATGCGTGCGTGTGTGTGTGTGTGTGTGTGTGTGTGTGTGTTCACAGTAATCACATCCAAAGACCTGCAGAAACATGGGAACATCTGGGTGTGTCCGGTGTCTGACCACGTCTGCACGCGCTTCTTCTTCGTGTGAGTAAATAGACAGATACATATGCTCATTCTATAGCTCAAAAGTGGCTGATAAATGTGATTGAAATCGCATATATATATATATAAATCATATGAATAAATATTGCACAGTCATAAAAAATACATTTGAAAACACAAAAAATATGTTTTTATTAAATACATATATATACAGTTGAAGTCAGAATTATTAGCCCCCCTTTAAATTATAATTTTTTTAAATATTCTCCAAATTATGTTGAACAGATTTAGGAATTTTCACAGTATTTCCTCTAATATTTTTTCTTCTGGAGAAAGTCTTATTTGTTTTATTTCGGCTAGAATAAAAGCAGTTTTACATTTTTTATGAACCATTTTAAGGTCAATATTATTAGCCCCTTTAAGCTATATTAGTTTTGGATTGTCTCCAGAACAAACCACTGTTATATAATGACTTGCCTAATTACCTTAACTTTAACCTAATTACCCTAGTTAAGCCTTTAAATGTCACTTTAAGCTGTATAGAAGTGTCTTGAAGAATATCTAGTCTAATATTATTTACTGTCATCATGACAAAGAGAAATAAATCAGTTATTAGAGATGAGTTATTAAAACTATTATGATTAGAAATGTGTTGAAGAAATCTGCTCTCTGTTAAACAGAAATTGGGGAAAAAATAAACAGGGGGATAACAATTCTGACTTCAACTATATATATATATATATATATATATATATATATATATATACATACACACTTATTATATATATATATATATATATATATATATATATATATATATATATATATATATATATATATATATATATATATAATTTTATATACTTTTATTATAAGAACATAATAATGTATTTATTAATGTATTAATTTATTCATTTGTATATTGATATGATCAAAATCACACCATCATAGTTTTCTAATAAACCCTTGTACAGTGCGTACAGAAAGTATTGATAGCGCTTCACTTTTCCCACATTGTTTTGTTTCAGCCTTATTCCAAAATGAGTTAAATTCATTGATTTCCTCAACATTCTACACACTATCCCCCATAATGACTATGTGAAGAAAGAGTTTTTGAAATTGTTGCAAATGTATTAAAAATAAAATCTGTAAAATCACATGTACATCGGTATTCACAACCTTTGCTCAATACTTTGTTGATGCACCTTTGGAAGCGATTACAGCCTTGAGTCTTTCTGAATATGATGCCACAAGCTCAGCACACCTGTCTTTGGGAATGTTTGCCCATTCCTCTTTGCAGTACCTCCCAAGCTTGGTCATGTTGAATGTAGAAGCGATGGTGTATAGCCGTTTTCAGATCTCTCCAGAGATATTCAATAGGATTTAGGTTTGGGCTCTGGCTTGGCCACTCAAGGACATTCACAGAGTTGTTGTGAAACACTCTATTGATATTTTGGCGGTGTGCTTTGGGTCATTGTCCTGCTAGAAGATGAACCGTCGCCCCAGTCTGATGTCAAGAGCACTCTGAAGCAGGTTTTCATTCAGGATGTCTCTGTACATCGCTGCATTCATCTTTCCCTCTATCCTGACTAGTCTTCCAGTTCCTGCTGCTGAACAACATCCCCACAGCATGATGCTGCCACCACCATGCTTCACTGTAGGGATGGTGTTAGCCTGGTGATGAGCGCTGCCTGCTTTTCTCCTAATGTAACGCCTGGCGTTCACTCCAAAGAGTTCAGTTTGAGTCTCATCAGAGCAGAGAGTTTAGTTTCTGATGGTCTGAGAGTCCTTCAGATGCATTTTGGCAGATTTCAGGCGGGGAGTGTCTTCAGTCTGGCCACTCTACCATACAGGCCTGATTGGTGGATTGCTGCACAGATGGTTGTCCTTCTGTAAGGTTCTCCTCTCTCCACAGAAGAACGCTGGAGTTCAGACAGAGTGACCATCAGGTTATTGATCACCTCCCTGACTAAGGCCCTTCTCCCTCGATCACTCAGCTTAGATGGCCGGCCAGCTCCAGGAAGAGTCCTGGTGGTTCAAACATCTTCCACTTACGGATGATGGAGGCTGCTGTGCTCATTGGAACTTCCAGAGCAGCAGAAGTTTCTCTGTAACCTTCCCCAGCTTTGAGACAATCCTGTCTCGGAGGTCTCCAGACAATTCCTTTGTCTTCATGCTTGGTTTGTGCTTTGACATGCACTGTCAACCCTGGGCCCTTATATAGACAGGTGTATGCCTTTTCAGATCACGTCCAATCAACTGAATTGATCACAGGTGAACTTTAATGAAGCTGCTGAAACGTCTCAAGACTGATGAGTGGGAACAGAATGTACCTGAGCTCAGTTTAGAGCTTCATGCCAAAGGCTGAATACTGATGTACATGTGATTTTACAGCTGCTTTATTGTAAATAAATGTACATCAATTCCAAAAACTCTTTTTCACATTGTCATTATGGGGGATTGTGTGTAGAATGTTGAGGAAATCAATGAATTAATCCATTTAGGAATAAGGCTGTAACACAAACAAATGCGGGAAAAGTGAAGCGCTATCAATACTTTACGGATTAGCATTGTATATATGTAAATCAGGCTTTATTTTCAGAAGATGTATTCTTATCATGTTAGAATTCAATTAAATAAAAAAAAACATATTGTCCTTTTCCAAAGGGGTTAGAAAATCAAGGCTCACACACAACAATACAAATACAACAAACAAAAATATACAAGCAAAAATACATTCAGAAATACATATTTCATTAAAAAAACAAAAGAAAAACAACAGCAGAGGGTGTAAACCTCCTCTAATTCTTGACCTTTTTTGACTTTATACCACATTGATCTTTTTCTGATTTCTTATGTATTTGAAATGATGTTTGGCCATCTTTGATGAATTTGTTTTTGGCATGTTTGTTCAAGGCAAACCTTGATATTAAGAAAGCCAATACAATTATTATTATATTATTATAGTAATATATATATAATATATATATATTATATATAATAATTATATTATTATATCTCGAGGGCGGTCAGGTGGGAGATGCTGAAAGTACAATATAAATACTTAATTAGGCAAGCTATTGGACCACAGTGGCTGGTTTTTCGGCGTGTTAAGCTGCGGTCACACTAGAGTTTGATAATGCAAAATTCTGTTGTGCGGCACTGCGAATAGGGGCGGGATTAAACTAGATCATTAGACATTAATAAAAGCAAACGATTGGTCCATATTTTAAATTTCTGTCCAGAAAGGTCACGTTTTGATCCTCGATTTGTCTCACGCAGTCAAGTGATGCGATTTCAAGCTTGGTGAACGAGACTTGAAGAGCCTGCGTTTCCGGTCTGACGCATTCGTGTGTGTATGAATGGAAGTCTATGGGGTGAAAAGTGCAGTGTGATCACAGCTTTACTTGAAAGGCAACATTGGGTGTCTAGAAAGCCAATAACATTATTATTTATTATCCTTATCCTTATGATGTCTCAGGTACGAGGACGGTCAGGTTGGAGATGCTAATATTAACACACAGGAGCCCAAAATCCAGAAGGAGATCATGCGTGTGATCGGCACTCAGATCTACTCCAGCTGAAGCTTTTCTGGACACTGAACTGACCAGTGGAGGAGTCTGAACACTTTCCTATGGGATGTGGTGTGCTATTGGGAGCAAAACTACAAGAACTGTGCTTTTTATAAGGAGTAAGCCCCGCCCATAGCCCCTCCCACAAATCAGATGTCAGTCAAAAGCAGACCAGCGCCTGATTGGAGGAGATGGTCAGCCAATGAACTCACTCAAATGCGAATTCTTCTTTCCTTTGAAGCTTATTTTTCAGTTCAGCTCACTTGAGATATCTGTAAAGGTGAAAACAAGCAGTGTTTATTATGGGTTTTCTGTCTCCGGGTAGTAAATGATGTGCGTTCTTATTGTGTTTGTACACCACCTTATCTTTTCTCTCCTACACTGCTTCTTTTCTGACTGATGACATGTATTATTAATAACCCAGATGTGTTAATCTCTAAGTTTCCTGCTGAAATCAATTTCCTGACTTTTGTTCTGTGTGTGATTTATGGCAGAGTTGAAGACGGATGAGAGAAATGTTTATACTGTTGTCTGTCGATGGTGCTCGTGTCGCCACTGATGTCAGATCAGCTGGAAGAATTAAATAAAGGGATAATTCAGTAAAATGTTAACATGTCATCATTTAATCACCCTTTAAATGTTCCAAACAGGTTTGAGGTTGAACACAAAAGAAGATGTTTTGAGAAATGTAGCTGTACACTCTCAGAAATAAAGGTTCGCAAGCTGTCACTGGGGTGGTACCTTTTTAAAAGGCACACATTTGTACTTGAGGGGTCCATATTGGTACCTCAAAAGTATATATTAGTACCTAAACGTTTTAAGGAACACCTTCGTACTTTTCTGGTACTAATATGTACCTTTAGGTTATTAATGTGGACCTTTTAGGACCTTTATTTCTGAGAGTGTACATAACCTGTAACCATTCATTCAATTATTCATTTTCCTTCGGTTTAATCGCTACAGCGGAATGAACCGCCAACTATTCCAGCATGTTTTACACAGCGGATGCCCTTCCAACTGCAACCCAGTACTGGGAAACACCCATACACACTCATTCACACACACACACACACACACACACACACACACACACACACACACACACACACACACTCATACACTACGGCCAATTTAGTTTATCAATTCCCCTATAGCGCATGTGTTTGGACTGTGGGGGAAACTGGAGTACCCGGAGGAAACCCACACCAACACAGGGAGAACATGCAAACTCCACACAGAACCAGCGACCTTCTTGCTTTGAGGCCACAGTGCTAACCATTGAGCCAGCATGCCACCCCATTGACATCTACACTCTAAAAAACATTGGGTTGTTTATTTAACCCAATGGTTGAGTTAAAAATATTTGGTGCTTTGTTGGGTTATTTTAAACTTTATTGGGTTATATATTTAATAACTCAAGCAGTTGGGTTACAATTTTTGAATTTCAACAGTCAACTGATTTAACTGACACAGAACGGCTGTATTATTATGCGTACGGGATGTTGTTTTTAGTGCTAACCACTGAGCCACCGTGCTGCCTCCTGTAACCATTGACTTCCAGTATTTGTTTTTCCTACTGTGAAAGTCAGTGGTTACCGGATTTGAACATTCTTCAAAATATCTTATTTTTGTGTTCAGCAGAATGAAAAATCTCCTAAAGGTTTGGAATCACTTAAGGGAGAGTAAATAGTGAGTAAATATTAGTTTTTGGGTGAACTACCCCTTTAAACTTGAGGAAAAGGGAACACATTTTAGTTTTATATTCACTAGCAGTCAAACATCTGGATATTCATGGGTAAAACATAGTTTTTAAGACAATTATTGACCCTCCTGCACTCTAAAAATGACTTTTGCTGCTTGTTCAAACTGCTTATTAAATATGAGTTGAACCAACATTGAATTCTTAAGTGTTGTTTGGGACAACTTAATTGTTCTATATTAATCTACTTAAAATTTTAATTTTAATTTTAATTTAACATTTAAGTTTATTTAATCAATTTGTGTTGTGAAAACATGAATGAATTGTGTGGAATTCTGTATTTTTATACAGATTTAACAAATTTAAGTGGATTGAACGTAAAAAAATTAAGTTGTCCCAATGAAACCTCAATAACTGTGTCATTTCAGCTGATTTTAAATAAGTAGTGTGAACAAGCAACAACAAAAATGAGTGTAAATTGTAATTATTGTTTTAATATTTCCCATGTGCTGTTTATATAGAGAGTACAGTGCACATTTTAGGACATCCTCAGACCTCAGTCACAAATGACAAGGCGTCATGCCTCTAAAATAACTTCAGTCACAAAACAAAACGCCATCATTCCTGAAAAGCTTCAGGTGTCTGGAAAAACAAAGTCAGGTATCAGGTCTCGTACAATTTGGCATCGGGCGAAACAGACTCAGATTAAAAGGTATCAGACAAAAAGACATCAGGCAAAACGGATGCCTAATTGTATGAGACTTGATACCTGACTGTGTTTTTCCTGAGACCTGAAGCCTTGAGGAATGCTGCCTGAAATGATGAGGCAAGACGCGTTGTCATTATACGACTGGGGTCTGAGGATGTCCTAAAATATACAGCGTAAGAGAGACATTTTTAAAGGTGATAGTTTTTAATAACTCATTTCTTTTCTCTTTACAATGATGACAGCACATAATATTTCTGATATTTTTCAAGATACTGGTATTTAGCTTAAGGTGACATTTAAAGGCAAGTCATTGGACCACAGTGCTTTATTCTGTGTTCAATCAAAATAATAATAATAATAATAATAATAATAATAATAATAATAATAATAATAATAATAATTTGACCTTAGCATTTTTTATTTATATTTATTCCAGCCAAATAAAAGAAATAAGATTTTCACCAACATAAAAATATAGTAGAACAAACTGTGAAAATGTCCTGCTCTCTTATGTTCTTTCTCATTGTCATGTAAATCCATGTATAATTATATAATTAATTGACATATGAGTTATATAAACAATCAACCGCAGAACTGGGTTAATGTACATTGCATGTTGCCAGATTGATGTTACCGATGCTTAGAGATATGGTTCAGCCCAAGACCGGTTACTCACTGAAGCTGAGCAGGACTGAGCCCGATCAATCCCTGGATGGGACCACATGGGAAAACTAGGTTGCTGTTGGAAGTGGTGTTAGTGAGGCCAGCAGGGGGCGCCCAACCTGTGGTCTGTGTGGCTCCTAATGCCCCAGTATAGTGAAGGGGGGACTCTATACTGTCAGTGAGCGCCGTCTTTCAGATGAGACGTTAAACCGCAGTCCTGACTCTCTGTGGTTATTAGTAATCCCATGGCACTTCTGGTAAACAGTAGAGGTGTAACCCTCGTGTCCTGGCCACATTCCAAAACAGCCCTTACTGATCATGGCTACATGCCATCAACCAAATTGGCTCCATCACTGTCTCTCCACCATCTATAGCTGGTGTGTGGTGAGTGCAATTGTCTTGTGGCTGCAGGAGCATCATCCAAGTGGATGATGTGGATCCAAGTGGATGTTGCACACAGGTGGTGGTGCGGAGAGACCCCCTTCATGATTGTGAAGTGCTTTGGGTGTATGGCCATACACAGTAAATGCACTATATATATACACACATTACACTATACACTATATTGTTGCTGACCATGTCCATCCCTTGATGAGCACAGTGTCTCCATCTTCTGATGGCTACTTCCAGCAGGATAACACACCATGTCAAAAAGCGTGAATCATCTCAGACTGGTTTCTTGAACATGACAATGAGTTCACTGTACTAGAATGGCCTCCACAGTCCCCAGAACTCAATCCAGTAGAGCATCTTTGGGATGTGGTGGAACGGGAGATTGGCATCATGGATGAGCAGCTGACAAATCTGCAGCAACTGCGTGATGCTATCATGTCAATATGGAGCAAAATTTCCATATTTCCAGTAGCTTGTTGAATCTATGACATGAAGGATTAAATCAGTTCTGAAGACAAAAGGGGGTCCAACCCGGTACTAGTAAGGTGTACCTAATAAAGTGGCCGGTGAGTATATGTAGTAAACATATATTTTTATTTTAAATGCAATTAAGACAACAACCCCTGCTTAAAGTATGTACATATTATTAAATATATATTTTTTACAATTTTATTAATTCATACATTTTTTGATAAAATATAAAATACAATTTGATGGGTCATTTAATAATTAATTCTTGGTATAATTACTGTTTCACAGTACTGTGATGGTTGGATAGGGGAAGGCCTTAATAATAAACAGTTAATAGGTAATTTAGACATTAATTGGTTACTATTAATGGGTAATTTGAAAAAAAGATATGAATAATTCTCAGTATAATTACTGTTTTACATTGCTGTGAAGGTTGGGTTTAGGCTTGGCGTGGGGGTTGACATTAATAAAATACAATTTAATGGGTAATTTAATAAATGATATGAATAATTCTCGTTAACATCCGTCCGCAGCTGCATCCAACTAAGAGATACAGCACAATAATAATAAAAAATAAATAATGTTTGGTTTCTACGTGTTCATTCAGAATGTGCAGATGTGAGTTTCCTCCAGCAGGTGGCGCTCCAGCTCTGTTTCTGATTCAATTCAATTTCAATGAACTTTATCTCTATAGCGCTTATATATTCTAGATAGTCTCAAAGGAGATTTTATTTTGCACAGTATTTTCCTGTTTATTTTCTTCTGGAGAAACTTTTTTTTAAAGTTTGGCTGGAGTTATAAATATATACACTAGCGGTCACAAGTTTGGAGTCAGTATAATTGTTAAATGTTTTAAAATAAGCTTCTCCTGCTCAACAAGGCTGCATTTATTTAATAAAAAAAATAGAGTGTGTAAAATTGTGAAATGTTATTGCGCTATAAAAGAACTGTTCAAAAGTAGATTATAATTTATCATTTATTCCAGTGATTTTAATGATGAATTTCTAGCTTCATTACTCCAGAGTCACATGATCCTTCAGAAATCACTCTGATGATGATAATAATAATAATATTAATAATAATAATAATAATAGTAATACTAATAATAACAACAATATTAATAACAATAATAACAACAATATCAACAATAATAACAACAACAACAATAATAATAAAAATAATAACAATAATAATAAAGATAATAATAACAACAACAACAACAATAATAATGTTAATAGTAATAATAATAATAATAATAATAATAATAATAATAATAATAATAACAATAATAACAATAATAATAACAATAATAATAATAACAACAATAAATATATTAATAGCAACAATAACAATAATAATAATAATTATTATTATTATTAAAAAATATTTTTATTATTATTATTATTATTATTATTAACGGTAATAGTAATAGAAGCAATAATGACTGGAGTAATAATTTCATTTGAAAATACATACAATAGGAAAGCAGTTATTATAAATATTTAACAATTTAATATTTTTTTACATTTGAAAAATGAAAAAAAAAATTAAGCTCACACTAGTTGATGAACAGAAAAAAATGAAAAAAAGCAGAAGAAGAAAAAAAAAAACGGACTCTTTTGACTGGTAGTGTATATATAAAAAACAAAAGGCTGGTGAGGTCAAAATTATCACCCCCCTTAAGAAATTATTTCTTTGATTGGCTACTGAACAAACCACTGTTGCCCACCCAATAACTTGCCTAATTACCCTAGTTAAGTCTTTAATGTCACTTTAAGCTGAATACGAGTATCTTGAAGAATATCTAGTCAAATATAATGTGCTGTCGAAATCAGATATTAAAGCGACAATATTTTTAAAATGTGTTGAATAAAAGTATCTCTGTGTTATACACTATATTTTACAGTCTATGGTTATACAGCATGAAGAGTTCACACTTAGCTGATGATTTATCATCAGAATCAGAATCAGAATCAGAAAGAGCTTTATTGCCAGGTGTGTTTACACATACGAGGAATTTGTTTTGGTGACAGAGCTTCTACAGTGCAACAGGATTACAGAGACAGGACAAAAAACAGATCATAAATATATTTAAAAAATAGAAGTAAGTAGTGAATGCAAATATACAGATTGACAAGTGTATGTACATGTTTATTACTATATACAACGTTATATGTGCAGCTGTTATGTGCAAATTGGCATGTCAATTGATTCTCGAGCTCAGGGCTCCCTCCGATTCGCAGAGTGAGAGGGGAGATTGAGCTCAGGTAGATTTAAAAAAGTCGCCGGCTGAAGTGGCTATAAGGTAAACTACATTAAGAAGGAAGGGAGCTAGACAACATGCCTGTTTTGCTTAGTCCGTTGCATGATGCATATCTTTGGATGGTGGGAGGAAACTGGAGAACCCGGGGAAACCCATGCGGCCACCGCGCTAACCACTGAGCCACTGTGTCACCTAATGTTATTTAATATGGTAAAATAATAGTTAAAATAATAATGCTGTTGTTTACTACTTCAGTATATACATATACAATATATATTACGGCCATATATATATATATATATATATATATATATATATATATATAGGGC
>NC_079452.1:25173505-25181005 GCF_903798145.1 Danio aesculapii | reverse complement strand
ACCGTTTCAGTTTACTAGAACTTCCATGTTAAGCTGCTTTGACACAATCTACATTGTAAACACGCTAGAGAAATAGAAATAAATTGAGTTGAATTGTCATTTAAAGGAGAGAAGATGTTTTTTCAGCACATTTCTAAACACAATAGTTTTAATAACTAATTTCTATTCACTGATTTCTTTTATCTTTAACCATGATGTTCACATCTGGTGACTGGGCTGGCCAATCCTGGAGCAGCTTCTTTGCTTTCAGGAGCTTTGCTGTGGAGGCTGAAGTAGGAGCAGGAGCGCTATCCTGCTGGAGAATTTGCCCTCTCCTGTGGTTTGTAATGTAATGGGCAGCTCAAATGTCTTGATTCCTCAGGCTGTTGATGTTGATCATCCACTCTGCAGATCTCTCGCACGCCCCATACTGAATGTAACCCCAAACCATGATTTCTCCTTCACCAAACTTGACTGATTTCTGTGAGAATCTTGGTCCATGCAGGTTCCAGTAGGTCTTCTGCAGTATTGGTGATGATTGGGATGCAGATCAACAGATGATACAGCAGAAAAATCACCCTTCTGACACTTTTCCAAATGATCAACTAGAAGTCAAGTTATAATGTGTTGCTCTTACAACTGAGAACAACAAGACTTTTGTCAGGCAGTGTATATTCATTTGTTAATTTTAATTCAGCTTAGCCTCTATTTTAAAAACGCCAACAGGCCTAGCCTGGACTCAAACCAGCGACCTTCCTGCTGTGAGGCAACAGTGCTAACCACTGAGCCACCGTGCCACCTGTAAGTACATATATTAATGTATATATTAAGTTTCTGTCCTGTCAATCAACAGTTGCTCCCAAATCTCTTGATGTTGTGATCGTGACCATGGAACTGATGGTGATAAATCACATGGTGACATCAACATCTGAACAAACGCGTCTGATTTCTTTTCTCTTCGCAGTAAAATGAACACAATCCGACTGAAATCAGCAGCGCAGTGTGAAGTTAATCTGCAGATACATCTTTAATCCAGTCTCGCAGCAGGTCTGTGTCCCATACAGGTGTGTGTCTTTACATTAGGTTGAAGAAACCCTGAAGACAGTCTCAGTGTAATGATCACAGCTGCGCCACTGAAATCACAAGCACAATAATACGGCAAATTAGCAATGCCTTTATGCAAATGAACGCTTCTGATGCTGTTGACAAGAAGAGCAGTGCATTATGATTCATAAAACACAGCAGGATCCGCTTTAAAATGACGCGGATGGAGAGTTTCACTCCCTGAGGTGATCCAGCACTAAAGGAACTAAAGTGAAATGTAATAATCATTAAGAAAGCAACAGATTCAAGACGGAAAAGTCATCTGTTGAACAGCAAGCAGACAAGTGGCTGAGTATGAGAATGTGAATATGAAATGATTATAATTATCTTCTATTGCCTCCTTTTTAAATATCTACTGTTTTATTTAGTAGTGCTGATTAACCTTAAAGGTGCTGTTTGTAAGTGTTTGACTCCTCTAAAGCATTAAAACACCATCATATGTGTGCAGATAATTCAGAAACATGCTCAGTGAACACTCTTGTTTATCTGAAAAACAAAGCTGAAGTCAGATATTCTGCTTTGAAAGTGTGTGTTATGCATGTCTGTCCTTGTTTTGGTCATTTAACCCACTCACTGCCAGCTTAGCCAATTATATTTCAGCACCCCAGGTTGCCTTGGGGTAAAACAGCGTAATTCACTCAGTCATTCAGTCAGGAAGGCTCTTAAAGCATGCGTCCGTGACTGAAATGTGACCTCTGGTGGACAGTAGCAGACTCTGAAATGAGACGCAGATTCAGTTACACATGAGGTGGGTATTTATTAGCAAATAATATAAATATTACGAGTGTAAACATTAGGTGAGCAGGTTACATTGTAGTCCTGTGTCCCAACAACATGCTGCATGACAAGATTTGCAGTGATAATCAATTTGGCTGTTTGCACCAGACGAAACACGACAGAAATGTAAATACAGCCATACAGACGCAGAGAATAGTGCACTCACTGCAGTCCAGCGAAATGGTCAGGCTCAGGGCCGTGCACAGGGGGGTGGCCCGGTGGCTAGAGCCACTGCCCCTCTGCCCTCGTTGGCTGAGGTGCCCCTATCAGCCTGCACCCCTCCCCCCCTCCAACAGGTCAGTGCCCCGCCCCTGCACTGTTTCCGGTAATCCCTGTCTCCACTTCGCGCCCTCCAACCCGCCCCCCCCTCGTTCTTCACTTAGATTTCCGAGACTGTCACACACCCCCCCTCCACTTAGCATGATTTTCGCGACCGTCACTATAGTCTTTTGCCTTGAGCGGCAGTTCAGCTTGCTCCGGCCCTGTGAGCACCTGCCCATTTAAGAGTCTGTGCACGGCACTGGTCAGCCTCATAATCTAATGAATACATATTAAACCTCTTTAACTTTATTAAATGTAGATGCTGAATCACTGATATGTGTTGGTTTGCACTGAGTCTCAGTTCTGAAGTTCAGTTTCAGACAGTTTATTTTATTCTCCTGATCTGAGGTGAACTATCTGCTGCTGCTTTCAGTAGTACGGCAATAAATATCATGTAAAATGGCATTCAGACTCACATTATTAGCATTGAACACTGAATAAAGCACATGAGCTGTACCTGAGGTGATCATTGTCAGTTTTCTGTTGTTCAGCTGTGAGAAACAGAAGCCGTTTCTAATATATCAGTTTCAGGTGTTGGTTAGGACAAAAGCTCCTTTTAATATTAAAAATATTCCTTCTATCATGTGCTGCTGCTTTTATTTACAACACAGCTTAAATCAGCTTTAAATCAGCCTTTAGGCTAGATAGTCAGGCACGCTCCTGTTGGTCCCCAATCTGGCAACCTGCACTTGCATTTGTTTTGATCCAGGAATGCAATACTAATTTCAACCACTGGGTGTCAAACGTACACACTGCACCTTTAACTGTTGCCTCCACTGTAGAACATAGGCATCAAAATGACATGTTCAACTTAGATGAATGCAAATCTTCAAATCTTTGGTGCATTAGATGTAATAACTTTCTAATATTGTTTTAAAGAAGCCAGATGTCAGATTAGCTGAAAGTTTAAAAAGTAAAACTAAAGTTATGTGACTTTATGTTTATGAAAATAATAAAACAATAAATGTGCAGTTTATTATGTTATATAAATATGTTTTTTTCGCCTGACAGAATTGACAGAAACTTAAAACTAAATAACTGAACAAATTATATTCCAAATTTAAAGTTGATATCTCATAAAATGAACTTTCAGTAATATTTAGTTTAACTGCAGTACCAAACTTGACCACCACATAGCCATCCAGTTTCCATTGGTGACCATACAAGAGCGCCCCCTATGTTTTGAGGTTTATGAACCATATTGTTTTCATAATTTTGACAATATTTGTCAAGTGACATACAATTATAAAGCAGCATAGGAAGTTTAGTGGCCTCTAAAAACCATCTAAAAATATTAGCATGGATTGCAGTAGCAAAGTAATATTTTATGAATATATTAAATATATAATTGATAACTAATGTCTGGATGGTGCTATTAATGTGCTAATGATGCTATTCATCAAAAAATAAACGCATAAACATAATTAATATGTTCAGTAGGGCTGATTAATATCCAGTTTATAAATAAGCAATTTTTCAAATGAAAAATAAATCACTATTAATGAACTCAAAATGATATTTTTTGTATTCATTTTCAATATCTAAAAAAGCATTTGTTGTCTTTAATCAGTAGTGATGATGAAATTGGCAATTTTACAAAAAAGAAAAATCATTATTACTCAAATAGATTTTTGGCCATCATTGTAAATATTTAGGAGCACTATTAAAGGTTATCCTTTTTTCAGATTTAATACAAGTCTTTTGTGTCTCCAGAAAGTGTGTGTAAAGTTTCAGCTCAAAACACCCATCAGATTATTTATTATACCTTTTATTAAATTTCTATTTATACATTTTTTCACTGAGTGGCGGTTTTGGTGTACTGCTCCTTTAAGGCTAGTCCTCCCCGCCTACCGTTTCTACGTGCCTTTCTGCGTGCCTTAATCTCCTCCCTCGGCAGCGTCAGACAACAGACAGACTTAAAGGAAGCAGACTTGAGAAATACTACAGTAAGAACTTTACCAATTAGTTTTTATTGTGCAGTTGCATCGCAGGGTCACACAAAGTTCACGCGCGCACACACACACACACACACACACACACACACAGACAGAGTGCCCGTTTAGCTTTGCACTCTTTTTGCACGCAAATGTGTCAGGATACAGGTTAATCTCCACTGCTGTATGGATATCTGTTATGTTATTGTACAAAATAAACCTGATTTAACGTCCACAAACCGGGACTGAAGCGTCTTCCTTTATAATTGTTCTGACACCCGGCTGTGCTGATGAAGTAAAGCTTAAGTGAATCGCTGTACTTCACTACACACATGCTCTGTTTTAAAACATGTTAAACATGTAAAACTCATTCTTGATCACATTTGATGATGATTGATGATCCTAGCGAACACACCTTTTATTCCCGGTTACTTTGCGCACGTCTGGTCTTGTTTATATGATTATGCACGTGACTACCGGGACATGTTAATACGTGCAGCTGTCAATCAATTCAGTGGGCGGGGGGACCGCTCTCCTACGTAAAGTTGCGGTTGATCTGAAAACCGTTCCAATTGGTCCACCGTTTTTTGTTGTTAAATTAAAAAAAAAGCACTGGGTGTGTTTATATCACCCCAATATGACGGTCTATACACCATACATGCACATATGACTGTCCAAACAGCTTGAAAAGTTGATTTTTCACCATAGGTGGCCTCTAAGTGCGGATGTTGTTGTTTATGTTTAGTAGAGCTGAGTACTATTAAATTGTCTTATTTTTTTAAATTTTAGATGGAGATGTGAGTATAAAATAATTTTACTAAACAAATCAATAATGAGATCATAATATGATATAATGTTATCATGTATAATATTAATGATAATAAACAAACTCAAATATCACGCTACTGTTTTTTTTCAGTAGTGCTGTTGAATACTAGATATGAAAACTATTAAACAGCATTTCAGCACCACGGACAGCGATGAGACATTGATCAATGCCCTTTACAGTATGTGAAGAGGTTTCAGAACCATGGACAGCTACATTTAACAGACTATTTACCGATTCACTTGTGCTTTTTTAAAACAGTTTTTAGGTGTATTTTTGGTGTGACTTTTTTAATGCAGTTTTGTAATTTTGGCTTTGGCTGCATTCTTTGTTTGTTTATGTTGTAGAGCCTTGACTTTAAGAAGCGTGCATCATAAAAAAATATAATTATAATTATTATTATTTAACATATGAGTGATGCTGCTTGTGTAGATATTAATAGCGTGTGATTGATTTCAGGACCACCGACTGCAACACTGCAATACATTTTCAACGCTCAGCCTAATTGAGTACAGCCCATTTTGAAAATGAATATTTTTGATCCATTTCTCAGTGAATATAGGCAGTGTATTTTGGTGCATTTAAACAAAACTGATTTATTAAACAGATATATTTATTAAAATAATATTTAAGTCACCAAACATGTTTAGAAATTGAAAGATGATACAATTAAATTCAAGCAAAATAAAGCAAAATAAATTACAAAATTTCAACTAAATTGTTATTTTTTATTTTTATTTTTTTGCTTCTCTTGATTTTTCCTCTTTTTAAAATTTGTATTTAATATTTTTCTATAACATATACATTTGGCTGTACTAGTTTTTGGAGCATTATTGTTTAGTTAGATAAGCTCCAGATTTGGCTTCAGTACTGACTAATCTAATGTATATGCACAATTATAAGACGTGTACTTATATATGCTGAGCACTTTAAATGATAATCTATCCAATGTCTGAATGATGGCAATCATATAAATATGCTGAAAATGGGTTCAGTAGAAATTGTTCAGTAGAGCTAATTAATACTGTTCAAAATCATTTCAGGACCATGGACAGAAATTTAGGAAGATAGACCAGGGGTCACCGATCTCGGTCCAGGAGGGCCGGTGTCCATGCAGGGTTTAGCTCCAACTTGACTCAACACAGCTGCCTGCGTGTTTCAAGTATACCTAGTAAGACCTTGATTAGCTTGTTCAGGTGTGTTTGATTAGAGTTGGAGCTAAAATCTGCTGTACACCCGCCCTCCAGGAACAAGTTTGGTGACCCCTGATATAGACGTTTATGGCAACTAATGCTGCTGCTGATGAAACTAATGATGCTGTTGATATGATGATCCAAGATTAGGTTCATCTTTAAAATGCTAACGCAAAAAATATTTATATTCAATTTACACTGCAGTAACAAACAAGTTAAATGTAGTAATGTTCAACTTAATTTGTTTGTTTAAATTCAGTCCATAGAAATTGTTTGCAAAAAGCTTTCATCCAATAAAAATAAAAATGCAGGGAATGGTTCACATCTAAGTTTTATCTCTTGACCCAATGAAAAATAAATAATTTGCCTTAAACAATATTTTCTATCTCCTATGCAGGACGAAACCTGCAAAAACAAGTAAACATGCAAATATTTAAAACAAATAAGTAAATAAATTGATAAATTCATGCATAAATAAAACAATAAATAAATAAATATGCAAAATAAATAAATAAATGCATATAAAAATGCACAAATTGCACAAATAAATCCACAAATAAATATATAAATAGTACCGGCAGGTAAATAATTAAATAAATTAATAAATTCCTGCATAAATAAAACAATAAATAAATAAATATGCAAAATAAATAAATAAATGCATATAAAAATGCAATAATTAAATTGCATTGCAATAAATAATTAAATAAAGTAAAGCGGGTGTCTGTGAATCATCAGAAGGCGGTCTTTATGCCAGCATTGGTTGATCGATTTATTTGATTGGCTTCTGATGATTGACAGACACATTAGCATGTCGAGCTGAGGAAAAGGAAATACAGAAGTTCAAGAATGAATAAGTGTTTGAAAGGGGGAAAAAATAAACTTTCAGTCCCACAACATTCGTGTAGTTTATTTAGTTATTTACCTGCCCGCACTATTAATTATTTATATATTTATTTATGCAGGAATTTGTGGATTTTTATACACGTTAATTTATTTATTTGTATATTTAATTATTTATTTTATTTATGCAGGAATTTGTGGATTTTACATGCATTAATTTATTTATTTGCATGTTTATTGATTTATTATCTTATTTATGCAGGAATTTGTGGATTTTACATGCATTAATTTATTTATTTGCATGTTTATTTATTTATTATCTTATTTATGCAGGAATTTGTGGATTTTACATGCATTAATTTATTTATTTGCATGTTTATTTATTTATTATCTTATTTATGCAGGTATTTATGGATTTATGTGCTCATTTATTTACATATTTGCGTATTTATTTATTGTTTTTGCAGGTTTGGTCCTCCATAATCTCCATGAGAACAATTTTATATAACCTGCTACAAAAGCA
>NC_079452.1:25170648-25173305 GCF_903798145.1 Danio aesculapii | reverse complement strand
ATCCGCTGCATAAAACAAAAGCAGAAATAGTTGGTGGTTCATTCCGCTGTGGTAACCCCTGAAATAGAGAATTAGCCGAAGGAAAATGAATGAATAATATGTTATCATTATCATAACAAAATCTGTATTTTACATCTATAATATGAGTATACTTGATCTGTCCAGCAAAGCCTGTTGAGTGTGCACACTTGACCCCTAGTGTACTAGGTAGTGTGATTGTGTGTCGCGTGTGTGTGTGTTTTAGCTCTCTAAGGAGAGAACGGTGTCTCGTCTGCTGTGAAGGGATGAAATATTCTGCCTCCGGCTGCAGAAAGGTCTCTCAGAGGGTCACCGCTGCAGCGCCAGGCCAAAAACACATTTACTTGTGATGTTTAGGCATGTTCAGGTTCATTTGCACTGCTGATTTGCTCTGAAAATGCACATGAGGGGATTTTTGATGCTATTTATCCAATTACAGTTTTTCCTAATGGTTTCCACACATTTTCTGAAAGCATGTCTCATATATAAACACACACACATTGGGCAAAACCCTTCAATTCTTCTGCAAGATGTAAGTTTACATTCAAAACAATGAGATTTCTTGTGTAGTTCAGTTTGTAGTGTTTAAGTTCAGTTCAGTTGAGCTCAGTTCAGTGTGGATTAATAATCACTACTGAGAGTCCAAATATTGAAGGGCAAATCCAACGATGCGCAGCTCTATAGATCCCGAACCATGCAAGCCAGTGGAGACAGCGGAGAGGGAAAAACTTCACTAATGGCGGAAGTGAAGAAAAAAAACCTTGAGAGAAACCAGGCTCAGTTGGGCACGATCATTTTAATTTCTCCACTGGCCAAACGTCTTGTGCAGAGCTGCAGTCTCAGTGGCGGAGGCTGGAAGCTGGCCTCAGCGAAGACTCGTCTGTCCCTGGAGCATCACAGGAATCAGTCTCATGTTCTCCACTCCTCCATGACCATCACAGCAGCTGCTCAGGATACGGCCAGGTCCAGGATATGGAAACCTTGGGATCATCTCGTCGTTGGTCTTGGATCGAATCAGTGACTCTGCATAGTCTGAGGGCCTCGGGAAGAGTATCCCCAGGTGGAAATGGAGAATGAAGAAAATATTTAGCGTAGCTGATGTTCACAGTGTATATCAACAAGATGCAGAACCTGTGTGGAAGCCCCCTAAGTGGTGCACGAAGTGTATGCTTTACTGAACAGATAGGTCTTTAATCTAGTTGTTTAATCTAGTAATCAAAACTGGCCAAGCAGTGGGAGAAATGTCACCTTGCATGGCGAATCCAGCCATGAGAAACAGCAACTGCTATAGGTTAGAGAAGGGGTATACGTGTGTGTTGATTTCAGTCATACACTTTCCATCCCCAGACAGAAAAAAATTCCTCTATAGGATTGAGAAATGGAGACTATGGAGGGAGATAAACAACTGAAAACATGGGTGGGCAGTGAACCAGTTATGAACCAGATGAGCTTTGACTTCTAAATTGCCATGATGTGTGACCGGTGTTTACCTGTGTGATGAGTTAGTATGTAAAGTAGGACAACTGACTTCACAATTCAGTATGACAGTGCGTTTTCTGCATGAAAATTGTGCCAAATGCAGAGAATTGTGTGTAGTGCTTTAAAAAAGGTGTGTTTTAAACCTGCAGTTTGAGTGTAAAGCAGGAATTGTGCTTGTGGTTTAGCAGAATTGGTTAGCTATAATGAAAAGCTATATTTGTGATTAGGCTTGTGCCGGTATTCGGTAATGCGATAAATCACGGTAATGAATATGCACGATATTGTTATCGCGGGCACTTTAAAATACCGTGAAAAATAATAGATCCGAATTTATATTCTTAGAACGTGCCTTAGCTTATTTTCCATCAACCGCTTGAAGAAACACTGCGTATATGCTGCGCAGAACTGAAGCGCACTCTGATGTAAACAATCCCCACATGAAGAAGCACTGTGTGCACACAGCGCGCGCCGCCGCTGCCACCGCTCTCTAATCCTCACACGTAGAAGAAGCATGGCGGAAAAAGGAACGCTGCCGACAATTTATCCCCCTTCAAAAAAAAAAGTCAGAGGTTTGGAAATATTTTGGGTTCCAAAAAAATGCAGAGGGATTGCTGATCGAAGACGGTTTCCCTTTGCACATTCACTTTGATATAATTGCTCAAGTTTACTTTTATATTGTGTATTGTTTTATTTATATTTATTTGTATTTAAATGTTTGAAGTACTTTTAGTTAATTAAGTTATTAAAGTTACTAAGTTGACGAAACTGAAGTTTTTTTGTGTTTTTTTACCTGTTTCTCTAGTAAAATTACAATATCGTGATAATACCGTATACCGTGATAAAAGCTCAATCAATTAATCGCAGCATGAAAATGTGATACCGGCACATGCCTAAATGTGATTTTGAATATTGCTATTGTTTTCATGAACATCAGATGTGTTGTTGTGCGTGATATTTAGAGTTATTTATCTTTCTGAAAGTGTGTATCAGATGATATTTTGGCCAATCTATCAACTATATGAGACTTAAATGCTTATAAAGCTAAAGCATTTGCAAAGCAACGGCTCTTGATGATGTGCTGAATGCTCTGTGTGTTTTCTAACCTGTGTGTGTGCATGTGTGTGTGTTTCAGGATGTGCCTTTCTAACGTACTGTGCCAG
>NC_079452.1:25145648-25165648 GCF_903798145.1 Danio aesculapii | reverse complement strand
TCTATCTGTCTATCCGTCTATCCGTCCATCCGTCCATCCATCTATCCATCTGCTTATCTTTCTATCTGTCTGTCTGTCTGTCTGTCTCTCTGTCTGTATGTCTGTCTATACCGGTCTATACCTGTCTATCCATCCATCCATCCATCCATCCATCCATTTATATCTATCTATCTATCTATCTATCTATCTATCTATCTATCTGTCTGTCTGTCTGTCTGTCTGTCTGTCTGTCTGTCTGTCTGTCTATACCTGTCTATCCATCCATCCATCCATTCATTTATATCTATCTGTCTGTCTGTCTGTCTGTCTATACCGGTCCATCCATCCATCCATCCATCCATTCATTTATATCTATCTATCTATCTATCTATCTATCTATCTATCTATCTATCTATCTATCTATCTATCTATCTGTCTGTCTGTCTGTCTGTCTGTCTGTCTGTCTGTCTGTCTGTCTGTCTATACCGGTCCAACCTGTCTATCCATCCATCCATCCATTCATATCTGTCTGTCTGTCTGTCTGTCTGTCTATACCGGTCCATCCATCCATCCATCCATCCATTCATTTATATCTATCTATCTATCTATCTATCTATCTATCTATCTATCTATCTATCTATCTATCTATCTATCTATCTATCTATCTATCTATCTGTCTGTCTGTCTGTCTGTCTGTCTGTCTGTCTGTCTGTCTGTCTGTCTGTCTGTCTATACCGGTCCAACCTGTCCATCCATTCATTTCTATCTATCTATCTATCTATCTATCTATCTATCTATCTATCTATCTATCTATCTGTCTGTCTGTCTGTCTGTCTGTCTGTCTGTCTGTCTGTCTGTCTGTCTGTCTGTCTGTCTGTCTGTCTGTCTGTCTGTCTGTCTGTCTATACCGGTCCAACCTGTCTATCCATCCATCCATTCATTTCTATCTATCTATCTATCTATCTATCTATCTATCTATCTATCTATCTATCTATCTATCTGTCTGTCTGTCTGTCTGTCTGTCTGTCTGTCTGTCTGTCTGTCTGTCTGTCTGTCTGTCTATACCGGTCCAACCTGTCTATCCATCCATCCATTCATTTCTATCTATCTATCTATCTATCTATCTATCTATCTATCTATCTATCTATCTATCTATCTGTCTGTCTGTCTGTCTGTCTGTCTGTCTGTCTGTCTGTCTGTCTGTCTGTCTGTCTGTCTGTCTGTCTGTCTGTCTGTACCGGTATCTATCTATCTATCTATCTATCTATCTATCTATCTATCTATCTATCTATCTATCTATCTATCTGTCTGTCTGTCTGTCTGTCTGTCTGTCTGTCTGTCTGTCTGTCTGTCTGTCTGTCTGTCTGTCTGTCTATACCGGTCTATACTTCTCCATCCATCCATCCATCCATCCGCCTGCCTATCTATCGGCCACTTTATTAGGTACACCTCACTAGTACCGTGTTGGACCCCTTTTGCTTTCAGAACTGCCTTACTCCTTCATGTCATAGATTCAACAAGCTACTGGAAATATTCCTCAGAGATTTTGCTCCATAGTGACATGATAGCATCACACAGTTGCTGCAGATTTGTCAGCTGCTCATCCTTAATGCCAATCTCCTGTTCCATCACATCCCAAAGGTGCTCTATTCCATGAGTTGCTGCTATGTGATTGGCTGATTATGCATTAGACATGCGTTAGAGAACAGTTGGGCAGGTGTACCTAATAAAGTGGCCGGTGAATGTAGATCTAAAAGCAATTGTTTTTGGTCTGTTGTTGATGTTATTTCAGCTTGTGAAAGCAATCAGAAGTGTTTGGTGAAGGAGCATTGAATGATGAGTTTAGTTTTCACTGGTCTGGACTGCATTTCTGCCGTTTCCTCACATGAGCGTGGTCTAGGAAGCACATCAACGACTTTAAGTGAAGCTCTCTGTAATATTAGGTGCTTAATGAAGCGTTTTAATGATCAAACAGACTCATGACACATGGAGAAACCTGCAGGAAGAGAAAGACAGAGCGCTTTCTGTTCCTCCAGGTGTTTTCCTGCAGGGTCTCCATCTCCTCCTGAGAAACACATCAGTGTCAAGCATCAGGCCATGCTGTTTGTGTGTGTGTGTGTGTGTGTGTGCGTGTGTGTGTGTGTGTGTGCTGTAAACAAACAGAGGGAGGTCAAGATGCAGACTCATTAGTGAGAGCTGGTTTGAACCACACACACACACACACACACACACACACACACACAGACATTCTGGGGACCCACTGTCACCGGCTAAACACAATGATCTGCCTCGTCCTCCTGCGACAGCTATAGGGTATATGATACTACACTAATGCATTACACTGTAATGTAGTAAAAACTAAAGTATGTTACAGTGTTTATTACAGGTTTTACTGTATATTGATTTTTTGTACTGATTTATTTCATCAGTTCACTATCGGGAGAGAAATAAAACGCAAATCTGACTCTGTTTGGAAAAAGCTCACTGTTCTGATGCTTAAATGATGTAAGCGCTTGTCAGAGTGTTCTGAGTGGCTTTTACTGTGTTGCTATAGTGTTGCTCTGATAATTGAAATGGAATTATGAGTGTATTTCTGTGTATTTATCATTTTTAAGGTATAGATCATGTGTGAAGGTTGGTCTTTTAGTTGTTGTTGTTGATGTTGTTGTTTTTTGTATGTATGTGTTTGCCAGGGTGATTTAAAGGGCACCTATGGTAAAAAATCTACTTTTCAAGCTGTTTGGACAGACATATGTGCATGTATGGTGTATAGAGCGTCATATTGGGGTGATATAAGCACACCCAGTGCTTTTTTTTCAATTTAACAACATAAAAACGATGGACCAATTGGAGCGGTTTTCAGATCGACCGCTACTTTACATAGGAGAGCGGTCCCCCTGCCCACCAATATTGATTGACAGGTGCGTCATCATATCCTCAGTTTGTTGATTCACGTCCGCCATTTTCAGCGTGAGTCGAAGCGATATCACTAAAGGAACACGCTAGCTCTATTTTTAGATGCAAGGCTCATTGGGCTCAACACAAGATCAATATTCTCCACATTATCGCTCTAATCAGAATTATTGGTTGTATCTTTAGGTAGGTTTGCAAACATGTGTACTTCTCATTGAGTCTACCTTATACTTCAGTCCGTTTGCATTTCTCGATGATCCCAGAAGCTCCCTGTGATCTTAACTAGCATGCGTTTTAGAAGTTCTAAACATCGGTTTCTATCAGGGTACACTCAAGTCGACGCTGGGCGCCGCGGACCGCTGCTAAAACCTATGTTTAGAATTAAGAAATGCGTGGCACGACGATTCGGACACTTCATGTCTCTGCCGCGCACAGAGAGTGTCTGGTGTGCCGTGTCGCGGCTTTGAGCGGCGCATCCGGTGCCTCAGTCAAAGTTAATTCAGTGTGTGTGGTTATTAGTTTCTGTGTACAAGCTCGGCACTTGAAACTAGCACACAGTTGGCTATAAAACTGTACAAAGACACAAATGACTCTCTGCTTGGTCTGTGTCCGAGTCGTATATGTACGACTGAATGCTGATCCTCTCACTCCTGCTCCTTCTCTGTCTGCCTGTCAGACTCTGTTGCAAACGCAGAGTGGGTGAGCTCATGGCCCCGCCCCCTTGTTACATTGGCGGGAAGCCGAAACTAATCTACATGTAAAGCAACACACCCCTAAATCAGCGAGCTGTGGCCACGCCCCCAACATGACACTTTAACACATTATAATAAAACAATCTGAATTGTGTTTTAAACTGAACCTAAACTGGCACACTCAGAAGAACCAGAATATTAATATTAAATCATAAAAAAGAGGTCAACTATGTGCCCTTTAAATGAATGATGTTTAAATTAAGCTGCACTGCTAAGGTGCTGTGTGTACAACCCCAAATCAGATAAAGTTGGGGTAGTAATGCGCTTATTTCACACGGTCGCCATTTTAAAGAACCAAAGCGAGGCTGCGGTGGGAAGAAACCCAGAAGTATAGGACCAGCGCTGTGGACTACAAACCTCCAGCTGTTGCCGAGATTTCAAAATGCAGAAATGGTGTAAACATCACTTTAATATCATTCAGGAAGTTTAATTAAAACAATTAAAAGCAATTTAGCATCAAACAACATCTCTTTAAGAGTAATATGCTCAAGTCCTCCTAGGCTTCAGTTCATGGCACTAGTTAAACACCGTGGGGACGCTTTCATACTTCAGCCTATGTAACCCGGTGAGTGATAAAACACTGCAGTCCTCTGTAGCACACCCTCGTGTTGTCTGTAATAGTGTCCTGGTGCTGAAGTTTTAAAAACGTCCATTTCCCGCTAACATTCAAATGCCGCTGAGCGTGTCATAAACAGCGCTGATTTACCATAGTATTCACCAGTGCTCATCAGTTTACCGCTCTTCACCCAGTGCAAACACAGATACACGGAGACTGGATCACGAAGCAGCCGTGAAGATCAGTCGAGTCATAGTGCAGATTGCTCGTCTGTCTGTGTTTGTGCTCGGTAAACAGCGGAGGGTGAACTGATGACCTTCTCGGCCAATCACAAGCATTTCTGTTGAGCACGTGAACACAATGGCAAATCAGCGCTGTTTTAAGAAAGCCATCAACAGTGCCTTAAATGTTAGCGGGAAATTGGCGGTTTTTCTTTTAATTCAGTATCGTGACAAGTCTAATATAGTGAAAGAATCAGTATATTAACTTGAGTTTGATAAATGGCATCTAAAACGTGTGTTTGGGAAAGAAAACGTTAGCTAACTAGTGCCATTTCCCTTACCTTAGCTGAAAATGAACTCTGAGATCCCTTTTTATTTTCACCATTCATTCAGAACGGATCTTCAGGGCACTCGGAAGGCGATGCAATTATGAATTTCTCACTTTCAGCGTCACTTTATCTTCGCTGATACGATATACAGCCAGGTACACAACGTTCCTATGTAACTCCCAACGATACTTCCGGGTTTCTTCCCACTGCAGCCTCGATTTCGCTCTTAAAAATGGCGGCCGCGTGAAGTCAGTCTATAGGTGTGTGAACCTACACTGGTCTCACGGTTCGGTTCAGTAACGATTATCAAGCTGGGTTTATACTTTCACCTTGTGCCACATCGCGTACCTCCGCTGACTGCGTGTGCACCTTGTGAAATGGACGAGGCTTTTATAATTGCCTGTTCGCCGTTGTGATATTATTTAAAACGAAAGGGGGCGGTCAAAAGAAACCCACCGTGAAGTCAGACGGATAAACAGAGAAGTAGGACGTTTCCGGAACTACGTCATATCATTAATATCATTCAAGATTTTTTAACTCATTATTTTTATTGTTTTTATAAATAATTGTAATAATTATAAGGATTTTTATAACCACTCAAGAACTTTGATGCGTCACTTGCTTTTGTTCATACCTCAGACAGTTTTACCTAATAAAGTTTATTAAAAAATTTATGACAACAGAGTATGAGTCGCTCTACAAATATATTTTTATTATGGCAAGAATAAAAGCAAAAAAAGTACACTTACTAAAAAACATTATTTTATTTTATTTATTTTTTTTTTTTTAATTTAGTCCGCTCCACAATTCACACATTACTTTCTGGTTATTTTCTGTCCTCTTGTTATGCTAAATTATCACCAATAAAGCCCAGTAAAACAGGCCATCAGTATATTGTAAACTGATAGGCTCAAATATTCCTTTCCAGTCATCAAAGACATAATTTTTTCAATAATTATAGTTTTGTAGCTATTAAATTGTTATAAATTCTAAATATATACATCAGTGTAAAACCTGTGACTGGTGGAAAAACATGTTCTGTAATTGTGTACCTGGGTCTCCATTTTTGCCATTGGAACAGTAAAGAATTTACCAGTTTGTAATGCTGCCATTCCTTTTCACAACACTTAAAAGACGTCTAGGGACTTAAGACACCAAGTGATCAAGTGTTTCAGGTGTAATTCTGTCCCATTCTCTCATAAACAAGTCTAAATATGGTCAACTGTATGGGGTCTTTGCTGATGCATTTTGCGCTTCAAAATGCACCACACATTCTCTATTGGAGACAGGTCGGGACTGCAGGCAGGCCAGGCCAGTACCTACAGTTGAAGTCAGAATTATTAGCCCCCCTGTTTATTTTTTTCCCTAATTTCTGTTTAACGGAGAGCAGATTTCTTCAACACATTTCTGCACATAATAGTGTTAATAACTCATCTCTAATAACTGATTTCTTTTTTCTTTGTCATGATGACAGTAAATAATATTAGACTAGATATTCTTCAAGACACTTCTATACAGCTTAAAGTGACATTTAAAGGCTTAACTAGGTTAATTAGGGTAACTAGGCAGGTTAAGGTAATTAGGCAAGTTATTGTATAACGATGGTTTGTTCTGTAGACTATCAAGAAAATATAGCTTAAAGGGGCTAATAATATTGACCTTAAAATGTGTTTTAACAAATTAAAAACTGCTTTTATATTGGTTAAAATAAAAAAAATGAGACTTTCTCCAGAAGAGAAAATATTATCAGACATACTGTGAACATTTCCTTGCTCTGATAAACATCATTTGGGAAAAAAAAAAAAAAAATAAAAAATAAATATCATATATATATAAAAAAAAAAAAAAATATATATATATATATATATATATAAAGAGAAATGTAAAGGGGGCTAATAATTCTGTGTGTCTCGTGTTTGTCAATTTTGTCCTTTCGTTGGGACTGGCATGGAGACTTTATAAATGGCCATGTCTAGTTTTCTCTTGCAACTGCCTGTTTAGCTGTCTACATATTTGACAGAACATTTTACGTAATTTACATTGACTTTTATTTAGGGCAGGGTGAGAGCGTGAGACAGAGCTGAAAAGCATGTACAGGGCTCGAAATTAACTCTTTTACTTGGTAGCAATTAAAAAAATCAGGAGCACCATCCAAAAATGAACGAGCACCACTGCAAATTGTATAATAACAGATTTATTGCAGTGTTTCCTCTAGGATTTTTTTCCAGCTGTGGCGGCAGGCCCTTTACACCGATCTACCAACTACCAATAGTGTTATTTCAATGACAAATGTCGTGAGCGCAGTATTACAAGTCGAGATCGCATTCATGCAATACAAGCATGCGAATCTTTGTGCTCGAGCACAGATTTCCTCTGTTCGTTCACAAAACTTCTTGTGCGCTCTCAAATAAACGTTGCTGAAGTGTGATTTAGTGCATTTATCTAACAAGTATGTCTCCAACATTTATTAGATTTGCTGGGAATATTTATGAATGTCTCCAATAGACCTACAGAGTGGCATTAATGCGTCCTGAAGTAAAGTGAAACGGCTATAAACTCCAGCAAGATAAAGTCACTGTATGCAGAGTCACAGACCTTTATCTATAGAGTATAATTATGGAAACTGTGTTCATCTTAGCTGAAAGCTACGCCCTGTTTGTTTGTTGTTGTTGTCATACGATGCCAAATTGGTCGACATCGCCCAACCCTAGGGCGAGGCACCCCCTTAATATAATGGTAGGGGAAACACTTATATACGGATGCACCTGACCTGACGCGGGCTCCAGATCTCTGAGCTATTGCTTTAATCTCACAATTTTAATGCGATTTCATATTATAAAATATCTAAATGTGTGTTGTGAAGGCTGGAATGACAGAGTTTTAGTAATTAATGACAGAAAGAATCAAACATCAAAAGTGCACAGAGCAGAGATCAACATGCATTTATTTACAGTTGTGAATTGCATTATGGGAAAACACTTAAAATATGGAAACTTTTCATGAATGGATGTGTTTTTTACAGTGTGGGGACTGAGAATAAACAGTCTGAACTAGATAAAATGATTACAGCTGTGTGAAGTCCCCATAATGATAGCTGTATGTGTGTGTGTGGCTGATATATCATTCACAAGGTCATTCTCAATTAGGTTATTTGTTGAGCAGAGCTGCGTGGCGCTGGTTTAATCATGCAGACAATGAAGACAACAGTGACAAAAGAGGAAATAAATGAGCCTCCGCTGTTCTCATGCAGCTGAAACGCTCCATTTATCCGCGTCTCTGTCCGCTTTCCATCATAACAGGCTGCTCTTAATATGTCAGCGGTGGCAGGTGGGTTGAATTAGTGAGGAAAATCAAATTTAAAGCAGGAATATGGCCAGCGGCGTGTGTCTAGAGTTAAATGACAGCTGCCAGGATGAATAACTAGTGTTTGTCTGCGCTAGTGTTTCCTGACGCTGTGTTTCCAGAGCTGTGCTTACAAATGCAGCACTAATAAATTGCAATCTGGAGCCATTGGGGTTAATGAATTATTTCTGCCGGGCAAAACCTGCTAATGTCCTGACATCAACTTGAGCGAGAGAGAGAGAGAGAGTCACATTGCCAGCGGTCAGATTAAACCCTCGATGAAAACGAATGACTTGTGTCTGCTTTATCACTGTCTAATGTGTGTTCATTCATTCATTTTCTTTTTTGGCTTAGTCCCTTTATTAATCTGGGGTCGCCACAGCGGAATGAACCGCCAACTTATCCAGCATATTTACACAGCGGATGCCTTTCCAGCCGCATCCCATCTCTGGGAAACATCCATACACACTCATTTACACTACGGACATTTTAGCCTACCCAATTCACCTGTACCACATGTCTTTAGACTGTGGGGGAAACTGGAGCACCCGGAGGAAACCCACACAAATGCAGGGAGAACATGCAAACTCCACACAGAAACACCAACTGACCCAACTGAGGCTCGAACCAGTGACCTTCTTACTGTGAGGCGACAGCACTACCTACTGCGCCACTGCGTCGCCCCTAATGTGTGTGTTAGTGGTATTTTGAAGCAGAATTGGTACAGGAAAAAATATGTTTCGTCTACTGTCAATTGCGCACTTCACTTGCGTTCCCTTGTTGCTATGAGTGTTAATGTCATCAGCATTGAAAAAAGGTTCTTTTCAGGAAAATTTAACATCAGTTACTTACGTTACCACGGCAACTATAGAATCACCACAACAGATCAATTACTTCAGTTACCACGGCAACTATAGAATCACCACAACAGATCAATTACTTCAGTTCTTTTGTTTTCATAGCAACTGTAGAATCACCACAACAGATCAATTACTACAGTTCTTTCGTTACCATAGCAACTGTAGAATCACCACAACAGATCAGTTACTACAGTTATTTTGTTGCCATAGCAACCATAGAATCACCACAACAGATCAATTGCTATTGCTCTTTCGTTACCATAGCAACTGTAGAATCACCATAACAGATTAATTATTATTCTTTCATTACCATAGCAACTGTAGAATCATCACAACTGATCAATTACTAGTTATTTTGTTACCATAGCACCTATAGAATCACCACAACAGACCAATTACTATTGCTCTTTCATTACCATAGCAACTGTAGAATCACCATAATAGATCAATTATTATTGTTCTTTCATTACCATAGCAACTGTAGAATCACCACAACAGATTAATTACTACAGTTATTTTGTTACCATAGCAACTGTAGAATCACCACAACAGATCAATTATTATTGTTCTTCCATTACCATAGCAACTGTAGAATCACCATAACATATCAATTACTACAGTTATTTTGTTACCATAGCACCTGTAAAATTACCATAACAGATCAATTATTGTTGTTCTTTCATTACCATAGCAACTGCAGAATCACCACAACTGATCAATTACTAGTTATTTTGTTACCATAGCACCTGTAGAATCACCATAACATATCAATTATTATTGTTCTTTCATTACCATAGCAACTGTAGAATCACCATAACAGATCAATTATTATTGTTCTTTCATTACCATAGCAACTGTAGAATCACCATAACAGATCAATAGCTACAGTTACTTTGTTACCATAGCACCTGTAGAATCACCATAACAGATCAATTATTATTGTTCTTTCATTACCATAGCAACTGTAGAATCACCACAACAGATCACAACAGAGTGTGTATGGGTGTTTCCCAGTGATGGGAAAATATTATTATACAAATACTAATAACATTATTTTATATATAATAACACTAATAACATTAAAATTATTATCATTATCTTTATTATTATTATTAATATTAACTGTTCTTTAGTAGTAATAAAGTATGATCTTATACTACATTCCTAATCCAACCCAAAGCCTAAAGCCAAGTTCTACCTTACTAACATTAATAAACAGCTAATTACTAGTTTATTAGGCTAGTAGTGTTCGTTAATGATATGTTAAGAGTATGAATTGTGACTTAAAGTGTTACCAAAAGAAAACATTTCAAATTATGTTTAGCACATGCATTATTAAAACAACTGTCCTGTACACACACGCATGCTGAACTGAAGACCTGCACCAGAAACATTCACTATCAATGTGTGTGTGTGTGTGTTGCCATGGAGACGTGGCGCTGCTCTTTAAGATGCTGCAGGCGCTCGGAGCGAACCAACACCTGCTGCTTCTGCTAATTGGCTGCTGCTTTTTTCTTCTTGACTCCCACTTTTTCATTTCCCACAGATGAACTTTAAGGCGAGTCTGTTCGCTCTAATGCCTGACATCACTTCCCCTTTTTTAAGCACACAATGTTTTAATGTTATTTCGGTCTTGGAGGAGAAAAAGAAAGGAGCTGCTTCTGGTTGTTTCTGTTGCAGTCTTTTAGTATCTCAGGGTTAATGATGATGACTTTTTAAGTCCAGTCTGCGTTTTTTAACATCACAATGCAATGGGAAGGAAGAGATAAAGAGAAATGCTGATTTTTAAACAAGTAGACGGATTTATTTTACAAGACATATTTGTAAAAATATTTAGTGATTAAAAGAGTTTTTACACATTTAGAAACGTATTGATGAAAATATCAGTACAAAGTCAAATGAGAGAAAGAGAGAGAAAAAAACTTTGTTAAAAAACAAAAAGGTAAAATAAAAATAAAATAATAATAGTAAAGCTGTCTTTAAAAATAAAAATAAAATAAATGAATTAATAATAATAATAATAATAATAATAATAATAAATAATAATATTAAATAATAATATTAATAATAATAATAATAATAATAATAATAATATTAATAATAATAAAATATTAAATAATAATAATAATAATAATAATAATAATAATAATAATAATAATAATAATATTAAATAATAATAATAATAATAATACAATAACTACAAATGAGGAAATAAAATAAAATGTATTTAAATGAATTAAATTAAAAAGAGTAAGACAAATAACTATATTAATTAATATAATAATAATAATAATAATAATAATAATAATAGTAATACAATAAATTAAATTGAATAAATTTAAAGTTATTAAAAATTATATAAGTAAAATAAAATAAATTATGAAATGTAAATACATTAAGGTAAAAAAAAATTATAATAATAAAATAATTAAATTAAATGGCATTTTCTGCCAAACTGATTAAATTAAATTAAATTAAATTAAATTAAATTAAATTAAATTAAATTATACAATCAATAAAAATGAAATAAAATAAAGTAAATAAATTGTAATTAAATTCATTAAATTAAATTAAATAAAAGTAAAATAAATAATACAATTAAATCAAATAACATAATAATAATACAATAAATAAAAATAATGAAATAAAATAAAGTAATTAAATAAAATTATTAAATCAAGTGATTACATTAAATTAAAATAGCATAAATAATAAAATTTAATTAACATAATAATAATAATAATAATAATAATAATAATAATAATAATAATAATACAATAAATACAAAAAAATTTATTAATTAATTTAATTGAATAAATTAAAGTAAATAAAAATAAAATAAAATAAGTAAAATAAAATAAATTAATGACATGTTAATACATTAAAATGATAAAATAATTAAAAATAAAATAATAATAATAATAATAGAAATTAAACACAAATAATAAAACAATAAATATATAATTTATTTATTCATAATTTTTAAATAAATAAAATATTTTATAATAAATCTTCTATAATAATAAAAAAAAAATTCAATGCTATTTTAAATCGGTTTTATTTGTCAGAAGCACACTAATGTCTGGTAGCCCATTAAAGTGTCTGACAGTAAAAGTCTCTGAGTGTATAGACAAATCCTCATTACACCACGTCTCATTTCAGCGGCTGACACTCCAGATAAAGTCCGGAATGGATTAATTTTCTCCTCTGGATTCATATTCTGGTCATTCCTCATCGGATCAGCGCTGCGTGACGCTCTCGACAGGTGAACGGCCAATTGCTTGTCAGTTCTCGGCTGAGTGATAGGAAAATGACTGTCTGCTCAAAAAAAAATCCCCAGACTCTATTTTCCCTATTTTGCCTTTTCAATTAAGCTGCGATTGAGTGTTATGTGTGTTTGTGCCTGATAACACTGCAGCTGTTGACCGCAGAGATGTCCATTACTATTATGAAGTCCTCATATATCATGAATGTAACAGAGAACTGCAGGAAAAACACAAGCTTTAAGTGTTATGGAGTATTTGTTGTGCTGGACTTCTGTCTGCTATATATTGCTCTGGATATAGTATATAATGCTCTTTTACTGTTAAAGTTCAATTAAACAAATTAAAAGTTCTCAGGAGCGCTCATCAGTTTGTTTTCACAGCTAAGTTTAGATCAGGTGGAAAACATTTTAAGTAAAAAGAAAAAAAACAACAACTACAGTTCAGTTGTGGTGATTCTACAGTTGCTATGGCAATGAAAGAACTGTAGTAATTAATCTGTTGGGGTGATTCTACAGTCGCTATGATAACAAAAGAACTGTAGTAATTGATCTGTTGTTGTGATTCTACAGTTGCTATGGAAATGAAAGAACTGTAGTAATTGATCTGTTGTAGTGATTGTATAGTTGCTATGGTAACAAACGAACTATAGTAATTAATGTGTTGTTGTGATTCTACAGTTACTATGGTAACGGAAGAACTATTGTTGTGGTGATTCTATAGTTGCTATGGTAACAAATGAACTATAGTAATGTGTTGTTGTGATTCTACAGTTACTATGGTAACGGAAGAACTATTGTTATGGTGATTCTACTGTTGCTATGGTAACGAAAAAACTATAGTAATTGATCTGTTGTGGTAATTCTATAGTTGCTATGGTAGCAAAAGAACTATAGTAATTAATGTGTTGTTGTGATTCTACAGTTGCTATGGTAACGAAAAAACTATAGTAATTGATCTGTTGTGGTAATTCTACAGTTGCTATGATAACAAAAGAACTGTAGTAATTAATGTGTTGTTGTGATTCTACAGTTACTATGGTAACGGAAGAACTATTGTAATTGATCTGTTATGGTGATTCTACTGTTGCTATGGAAATGAAAGAACTCTAGTAATTGATATGTTGTGGTGATTCTATAGTTGCTATGGTAACAAAAGAACTATAGTAATTAATGTGTTGTTGTGATTCTACAATTGCTATGGTAACGAAAAAACTATAGTAATTGATCTGTTTGTGGTAATTCTATAGTTGCTATGGTAGCAAAAGAACTATAGTAATTAATGTGTTGTTGTGATTCTACAGTTGCTATGGTAACGAAAAAACTATAGTAAATGATCTGTTGTGGTGATTCTATAGTTGCTATGGTAACAAAAGAACTATAATAATTAATGTGTTGTTGTGATTCTTCAGTTGTTATGGTAATGAAAGAACTGTGTACATTGATCTGCTCTGGTGATTCTACAGTTGCTATGGTAATGAAAGAACTGTAGTCATTGATCTGCTCTGGTGATTCTACAGTTGCTATGGTAATGATATATCTATAGTTATTGATCTGCTGTGATTCTATAGTTACTATGGTAACACAACAACGACAGTAATATAAACAAATGACCCAATACTGTAGTTTATAGGGTATATTAGACTTTACCACACTATATTACAGTTTACTATAGTAAAAACTAAAGTACACTACAGTATTTATTACAGTTTATCAGTTCACTATAGTTAATGCTACAGTATGCTGGAATATTCATTAGCAAAGAGCTGTAAATACTCTAATATATACTAGGCTTGAGCCGTATCCACATTTTGATACAGTCAAACCCCCTCCATATTTTACCTCGGTATCCAGTATTACTGTGCATAAAAAAATTATGTTAGGCTCAGACCGCGTCACCAAACTGTTGGCTTGTGCCTAAACCATTCAGAAACTGAATACTGTATATGCCACCTTAGGTTCACGGTCACCTGTTTGGTTCACGCTCTCTCTCATTCACACACACACACACACACACATAGAGAGAGCACCAAGCGACACACAGTATCACGCTCTCTCTCATTCACACACACACACACACACAAACAGCATCCATGCGGATGCTCCCGTTCATATAACACCAGAGTTACGAGTGCTCCTGCGCTTTATTTGGAAATGTATTCCCGCACCGCAAGAATTCTGGTCGAAACCGGAAATACTGCTAAACTGCAGAGGTTGTGTTCTTTTTCGAGACCGGGTCACTTGGTGCGCGACTCGCCATCTTACCTCACCTCTCTCTCTCTCTCCTCCACACTGTCCCATGATGACAATAAGCATACACATTTTTAGCCATTAAATAAATCATGTTTAATATATAATACTTGTCTCCTATTTAAGTGCATTGTTTTTTATGATGATATAACGGTATTGAAACTGACACCATTGCTATTTTTAGATCCCGCTAAAACACTGAATTTACTATGAATGACTGCAGTACTCTCCATAGTGAAGTATTTCTCCATAGTTAAGGTGTGGTGATGGTTAAATGTCCTCTGTGGTTTCTGCTGAATCAGTCATTTAATGCTGCCAGAGCAGAACTTTGTGTCTTTACAACACATTTGCTCACTTTAAAGTAAAAAAGCTCCTAAAATAAACTCCACTGGGGCAAATATAACCTATTAATTATTCAAAAATAACCCATTTCATTCAGATTTCTGCTGAATCACAGGTTCAAATTGATGCCTGTCTACAAAATGTGGCTTTTATAGTAAAGTTTAGATCAGAGATTTGTTGTTGTTGTTATTATTATGATTATTATTATTATTATTGTTGTTGTTGTTTTTCTTCTTATTATTAGTATTATTGTTGTTGTTTTTATTATTTTTTATTATTTTGTTGTTGTTGTTGTTGTTGTTGTTGTTATTATTATCATTGTTATTATTATTATTATTATTATTATTATTATTATTATTATTATTATTATTATTATTGTTGTTTTTATTATTATTATGATTATTATTATTATTGTTGTTGTTTTTGTTCTTATTGTTATTATTATTGTTTTTATTATTATTGTTATTATTGTTATTATTATTATTATTATTATCGTTATTGTTGTTTTTGTTATTATTATTATTGTTGTTTATTATTATTATTATTATTATTATTATTATTATTATTATTATTATTATTAATATTATTATTGTTGTTGTTTTTGTTATTATTTTTTTTAATATTATTATTATTATCGTTATTGTTGTTTTTGTTATTATTATTATTGTTGTTTATTATTATTATTATTATTATTATTATTATTATTATTAATATTATTATTGTTGTTGTTTTTGTTATTATTATTTTTAATATTATTATTATTATCATTATTGTTGTTTTTATTATTATTGTTGTTGTTATTTTTATTGTTGTTATTATTATTGTTTTTAGTATTATCTGTAACGGGGTCCGGATCCAAATGCAGGTTTATTAGAGAGTTCAGGAAAGGAATGGTCAACACAGGGGCAAACAGAATAAGGGCAATCCAGATTTGTAGTCCGTTAGCGCTTGTGAATGTTTTTCAGTGATCTATGGTGTTTAGGTCACTGGTGATTATTATTATTATTATTATTATTATTATTATTATTATTATTATTATTATATTAGCAATTGAACAAAGACAAAAATATCTTCTACTATTACTTCTACTATTATTATTATTGTTGTTGTTGTTGTTGTTGTTGTTGTTGTTGTTGTTGTTTTAATTATTGTTATTTTTATTATTATTGTTATTATTAATGTGTTATGTTATATTTTCATACACTGAAATACACATGTAAGTTTTCTGGCTTTGTTTTTATTTGGGTGAGTACACATATATTATGTAAATACAATATGATGAAGATTAAGCATACAAGATTGTCTGTATTTGACCCAGCTCTGGGTTATGACAACCTAGGAGTGTGTGACTCTGCTAGGCCCTTGTGTGTGTGTGTGTGTGTGTGTGTGTGTGTGTGTGTGTGTGTGCGTGCGTGTGCGTGTGTGCGTGTGTGCGTGTGTGCGTGTGTGTGTGTGTGTGTGTGTGTGTGCGTGCGTGTGTGTGTGTGTGTGCCTCATCTCGGTATCTTCAGTCTTACACTCGACTTCTGTGTTTAACACTGGCTGCGTCTCCTTAATCCATGTCATTACCACTGTACACACACACACACACACACACACACACTCACACACACACATATTTGCATGTGTTTTCACGCTGCTGCTTTCACATGCTATTTATTTTTAGCTTTCACGGCTAATTAGTGTGAACTGGAGTAAAACCGCCAGCACAAACAGCGAACATTAGTGAACACACACTATGAGAGTGTATTCAGCATCAGTAACTTCATGTGTGTGCGTTATATGTTTGCACCAGACACACACTAACATGCTGACACTCCACTGAAACACTCTAATAAATGAGGGATGTGTTTTATTGAACTTAAGACTATTATTAACCCTGGATAAACTCGTTCTGATGACACCACACAGAACAGTGCATGAAAAACTAAATCATTATAAGTAAAGTTCATTTATAAAGTAATCTGGAGAGGATCATGTGCTTATGATTGATCACAGCCGGTCCTGCATTATCCAATTCATGAATTACCAATCAGACGATTCCTAAGCCACTATAAATACCCTCAGTTCCAGATCACAGCCATCTTCATTTTGAAGAATCCCCCCTTCCACCCCTACTCCCCCTCCTCTCCTAGATGGGTGGCACGGTGGCCCAGTGGTTAGCACTGTTGCCTCACAGCAAGAACATCACTGGTTCTAGTCCTTACCAAGCCAGCCGACGTTTCTGTGTGGAGTTTACACGTTCTCCCCTGTGCTCACGTGGGTTTCCCCCGGGTTCCCCAGGTTCCTCCCACTGTCCAAAAACATGCAACTTAAGTTAATTGACTGATCCAGATTGCCACCATAGACATGCTCCTAGTAAGTAGTTATCTCTAGTGATCATTATCTGTTCATCAGCTACTACAGCAGGGGAGTTCTCCAGATCTACCCAAGCTCAAACTCCCCTCTCGCCTTGCAAACGGGAGGGAGCCCCGGGCTCGAGGATCTTATGAGCTCAGGGCTCTCTCCCGGGACAGCATGCCAAACACACTTTATAATCAGTCATCAGCTAAAGTGTGAACTCTTGAAACAGTGTTAGCGTTGTTATTTATCACTCTATTGCTTTTGAACATATGGACGGTAAATCCTACCAATTTTAAACAAATCAAATAAACTTTTGGAAATTAAAATAAAAACCAGAATAACAATTTCATTATGAAACACTGTTCGCAAAATTTGTAATTTTTAATTTTAATTTCCACTGTGACAACACATCCATAATTAATGAATCCATAATTAAAATGAAGTTGCCGAATTAACATTTCATTTTCATTGATGCATTCCTACATCAAGACTGCCAATATTAAAATGAAAAGCCAAACTGAAGAATAAAATGCAACTACAATTTTTACAAAGCGTGTTATTAATGTTCACGCTATAATAGAGACACAATTCAAATCCAAATGTACATTTAAGTTAAGTTGTCAATATCAGTTTTTATTTTCGATTTCAACGTCAACCTGTATGCAAAGCATATGCTAATCAGTGGAAGGGGCGTATTCAAGTGACGTCGAGGGCCCTATCATACACCCGGCGCAATGCAGGCGCAAGGCGTGACGCAATTGTTATTTGCTAGTTTCAGCTCGGCGCAAGTCGTTTTGACGTTTTGCAGCACGCTGTTTAAATAGTGAATGCATTTGTGCTTATATGTGCACCCATAGGCGTTCTGATCCAAAACAGGAGGCGTGTTGAGGCGCATTGCTGAAGTGTTGCTATTTTGAGGAACCTAAATAGACGGTTCAATAGACCAGATCAAATCAGGTCTATAGTCCAGCACAGAGCATGTTAGTTGTGCACCTCACTTACACATAACAATTTGCTTTTGTATAATGTTATTATTATCAGCAGTATTATTTATTATATGCATATTTATATTTGTTTAATTAAAAACAAGCTTAGATTTGCCCACCTGTCAGGTTTTAGACCATATGGGCACAGCATGTGTGTTTGGATACTGACAACCACTCATCCAGCCAGCAGAGGGAGCCCTCACCTGAATTCTGACTGCCAGTATCTGCTGCCTTACCGAATGTTTTCTCACTGTTTTGTTCTGCCTTTCTGTTATGACCTTTGAGCCTGTTTTGTTGACTACTGATTTTTGGATTACTGTTTTTGCCTTGGTTGCCTTGTTGGACTTTCTGTTTGTTATTCTGAACTTGCATTCTTACCGACTCCGATTTAGCCTGGTGATTTGGATTTGTTTGCTGAGAACTATTAAACTTCTTGCATTTGGATCTAATCTGTTTCCATGTCGTCACCACCGCCATTGTCACAGTTTAAACACACTTCGTTATTATTGTTCATTTATTCGTTTGCTGGAAATCAGAACTGAATTTAGAAATAGTTCTGAAACGAATCTTTGTGCTTAACAAATGAAATTAATTATGTATAAGCCTTTTTCTGGCTGCGGCATGGAGGGCGCCATAGCATAGTGACCAGCGTCTTCCTGTAGAATGCTAAGAACTTCCGTTTACAGCGTTTACAACCGTTAATCTGCGATCCGAAAATGGGTTTCAATAGCCTTTTGGGTGGATTACGGAGTGTTTTTGTGACACACAACTTTGGAAGGTGTGTGTTAAAGCCATTATAATCTGTCAGATTGGTTCAAGCGTGCGAGAAAAACGATCTCCTAGTTCACGTGTCTGCCGTCAGAAATACAGTGTGTGTGTGTGTGTGTGTGTGTGTGTGTGTGTGTGTGTGTGTGTGTGTGTGTGTGTGTGTTTTCCTGGCTTGTCAGCTGTTAGCTCAGCGGCTCTTCACACTCACACACACACACACACACACACACACACACACACATCACACGCAATACTTCACTGCATTATAGAGCAAACCAGATTACTTGCATGAAACTTAACAGGTGTGTAAGTCATTTAATTTACATAACTGACCAATAAAAGTGCGTGACTGATACTTGGCTGGCTGATTTGCTGTTGATTCTAACCGTGAGCTGTTTATGTTTAATTCAGTGTGTTGTATTCACCACGGTTTGTGTTTTTCTGTCATTTCAAAATGTGACTTTATTTTCAGTGTATTATCAGTGTGCTAGTGGGACAGTACAGGTGACTTTAGCCATGACGAGGCTTCATTTAAACAGCAGGAGATGCCGTCTGACAATGAGGGGAGCATGCCTCACAGCAGGTGTTTTCCATCCTATTAGATCACATTATTTAAATGATCAGTCCAGGAGGTGGCGCTGATCGACAACAGTATCAGTTTAAGGAGGTTTAATGCAGGTAAAATAGATTAACTATCGTTTCAAAGCTGTCCAAATGTGAATGTTTACACGCATCAGCTGACGACCGGAAGTTCTTAGCATTCTCCTTGCGCATACACGCAAAGCATTATGGGTAATTTTACGTTTCAAGAAAAAGGTCTATAGGGTAATGGATATCTGTGTGTACAACACTTTTCCTATCCACGAGAGTGAAAGCGAAAGTAAATAATGAGGAGGCTCATCTCTCATTCTCGCGCTGTAGATGCTCTGTTTAACTTTTATTGCTAGTGAAGCGTTCAGTTTTTCTACTTACAAAGTCTGCCGTGTAAATAGCAAATGCACCATGGCGACGCAACTGACTCTTAAAGGGAATGGGAGATGAGACTCTGATTGGTTTATACACACCTATACAGCTTATTCTCTTTATTAATCAGGGGT
>NC_079452.1:25138148-25143148 GCF_903798145.1 Danio aesculapii | reverse complement strand
GTAATTGTCTGTTGTCAGGTAAGAGTGTGTGTGTGTGTGTGTTTCTGTAAGAGAGAGCGAGAGTGTGTGTGATTGTCTATTGTCAGGTAACAGAGAGTGTGTGTGCGTGTGTGTGTGTGTGTGTGTGTGTGTTTCTGTAACAGAGAGCGAGAGTGTGTGTGTGTGTGTGATTGTCTGTTGTCAGGTAAGAGTGTGTGTGTGTGTTTCTGTAACAGAGAGCAAGAGTGTGTGTGATTGTCTGTTGTCAGGTTAGAGAGAGTGTGTGTGCGTGTGTGTGTGTGTGTGTGTGTGTTTCTGTAACAGAGAGCGAGAGTGTGTGTGTGTGATTGTCTGTTGTCAGGTAAGAGTGTGTGTGTGTGTGTGTGTGTTTCTGTAACAGAGAGTGAGAGTGTGTGTGATTGTCTGTTGTCAGGTAAGAGTGTGTGTGTGTGTTTCTGTAACAGAGAGCAAGAGTGTGTGTGATTGTCTGTTGTCAGGTTAGAGAGAGTGTGTGTGCGTGTGTGTGTGTGTGTGTGTGTGTGTTTCTGTAACAGAGAGCGAGAGTGTGTGTGTGTGATTGTCTGTTGTCAGGTAAGAGTGTGTGTGTGTGTGTGTTTCTGTAACAGAGAGCGAGAGTGTGTGTGATTGTCTGTTGTCAGGTTAGAGAGAGTGTGTGTGCGTGTGTGTGTGTGTGTGTGTGTGTGTGTGTGTGTGTGTGTTTCTGTAACAGAGAGCGAGAGTGTGTGTGATTGTCTGTTGTCAGGTTAGAGAGAGTGTGTGTGCGTGTGTGTGTGTGTGTGTGTGTGTGTGTGTGTGTTTCTGTAACAGAGAGCAAGAGTGTGTGTGATTGTCTGTTGTCAGGTTAGAGAGAGTGTGTGTGCGTGTGTGTGTGTGTGTGTTTCTGTAACAGAGAGCGAGAGTGTGTGTGTGTGATTGTCTGTTGTCAGGTAAGAGTGTGTGTGTGTGTGTGTGTTTCTGTAACAGAGAGCGAGAGTGTGTGTGATTGTCTGTTGTCAGGTTAGAGAGAGTGTGTGTGTGTGTTTTTGTAAGAAAGAGCAGGAGTGTGTGTGATTATCTGTTGTCAGGCAGGAGTGTGTGTGTGTGAGTTTTTAATAGAGCGAGAGCATGTGTGTGTGATGATATGTCTGGCAGGAGTGTGTGTGTGTGTGTGTGTGTGTGTGTAAGTGTGCGTTTTACTGTTGTCAGACAGGAGTGTGTGTTTGTATTTCTGTAAGAGAGAGTGAGAGTGTGTGTGATGATCTGTTGTCAAGCTGGTGTGTGTGTGAATGCATGCGTGTGTGTGTGTGTGTAAAAGTGTGTGTTTTACTGTTGTCACGCAGATGTGTGTGTGTGTGTTTCTGTAAGAGAGAGTGAGAGTGTGTGTGGTGATCTGTTGTTAAACTGGTGTGTGTGAACGTGCACGTGTGTTTGTGTAAAAGTGTGTGTTTTACTGTTGTCACGCAGATGTGTGTGTGTGTGTGTGTGTTTGTAAGAGAGAGTGAGAGTGTGTGTGATGATCTGTTGTTAAGCTGGTGTGTGTGAACGTGCATGTGTGTGTGTGTAAAATTGTGTGTTTTACTGTTGTCACACAGATGTGTGTGTGTGTTTCTGTAAGAGAGAGTGAGAGTGTGTGTGATTATGTTGTTAAGCTGGTGTGTTTGAATGCGCACGGGTGTAAAAGTGTGTGTTTTACTGCTGTCACGCAGATGTGTGTGTGTTTCTGTAAGAGAGCGAGCGAGCGTGTGTGTGATGATCTGTTGTCAGGCAGGAGTGTGTGCATCTGTATAAGAGTGTGTAAATCTGCGTGTTGTACTGGTGTCGTGCAGATGTGTGTGTGTGTGTGTTTCTGTAAGAGAGAGTGAGAGTGTGTGTGGTGATCTGATGTTAAGCTGGTGTGTGTGAACGTGTGTGTGTGTGTGTGTGTGTGTAAAAGTGTGTGTTTTACTGTTGTCACGCAGATGTGTGTGTGTGTGTGTGTTTCTGTAAGAGAGAGTGAGAGTGTGTGTGATGATCTGTTGTTAAGCTGGTGTGTGTGAATGTGCGCGTGTGTAAAAGTGTGTTTTACTCTTGTCACGCAGATGTGTGTGTGTTTCTGTAAGAGAGCGAGCGAGCGTGTGTGTGATGATCTGTTGTCAGGCAGTAGTGTGTGCATCTGTATAAGAGTGTGTAAATCTGCGTGTTGTACTGGTGTCGTGCAGATGTGTGTGTGTGTGTGTTTCTGTAAGAGAGAGTGAGAGTGTGTGTGGTGATCTGATGTTAAGCTGGTGTGTGTGAACGTGTGTGTGTGTGTGTGTGTGTGTAAAAGTGTGTGTTTTACTGTTGTCACGCAGATGTGTGTGTGTGTGTGTGTGTGTTTCTGTAAGAGAGAGTGAGAGTGTGTGTGATGATCTGTTGTTAAGCTGGTGTGTGTGAATGTGCGCGTGTGTAAAAGTGTGTTTTACTCTTGTCACGCAGATGTGTGTGTGTTTCTGTAAGAGAGCGAGCGAGCGTGTGTGTGATGATCTGTTGTCAGGCAGGAGTGTGTGCATCTGTATAAGAGTGTGTAAATCTGCGTGTTGTACTGGTGTCGTGCAGATGTGTGTGTGTGTGTGTTTCTGTAAGAGAGAGTGAGAGTGTGTGTGGTGATCTGATGTTAAGCTGGTGTGTGTGAACGTGTGTGTGTGTGTGTGTGTGTGTAAAAGTGTGTGTTTTACTGTTGTCACGCAGATGTGTGTGTGTGTGTGTGTGTGTTTCTGTAAGAGAGAGTGAGAGTGTGTGTGATGATCTGTTGTTAAGCTGGTGTGTGTGAATGTGCGCGTGTGTAAAAGTGTGTTTTACTCTTGTCACGCAGATGTGTGTGTGTTTCTGTAAGAGAGCGAGCGAGCGTGTGTGTGATGATCTGTTGTCAGGCAGTAGTGTGTGCATCTGTATAAGAGTGTGTAAATCTGCGTGTTGTACTGGTGTCGTGCAGATGTGTGTGTGTGTGTGTTTCTGTAAGAGAGAGTGAGAGTGTGTGTGGTGATCTGATGTTAAGCTGGTGTGTGTGAACGTGTGTGTGTGTGTGTGTGTGTGTGTGTAAAAGTGTGTGTTTTACTGTTGTCACGCAGATGTGTGTGTGTGTGTGTGTGTGTGTGTGTGTTTCTGTAAGAGAGAGTGAGAGTGTGTGTGATGATCTGTTGTTAAGCTGGTGTGTGTGAATGTGCGCGTGTGTAAAAGTGTGTTTTACTCTTGTCACGCAGATGTGTGTGTGTTTCTGTAAGAGAGCGAGCGAGCGTGTGTGTGATGATCTGTTGTCAGGCAGTAGTGTGTGCATCTGTATAAGAGTGTGTAAATCTGCGTGTTGTACTGGTGTCAAGCAGGTGTGTGTGTGTGTGTGTGTTGGTCTGTTGTTAGGCAGGACTGTGGCTGATGTAATCCGCTGTAACATTTCTCCAGTCGTGTGCTGCTCTTCACACACTCTCGTGTCTGTAATGTAATTTAACGTCACACACACACACACACACACACACACTCACACACACATTGTATTATCATTCATTCATTTTCCTTCAGCTTTGTCCCTTTATTCATCAGAGGTCGCCACAGTGGAATGAACCGCCAACTATTCCAGAATATGTTTAACACAGCGGATGCCCTTCCAGCTGCAACCCAGTACAGGGAAACACCCATACACACACACACACACTACGGCCAGTTTAGTTGATCAATTCCCCAATAGCGCATGTGTTTGGACTGTGGGGGAAACCAGAGCACCTGGAGGAAACCCACGCCAACACGGGGAGAACATGCAAACTCCACACAGAAACACCAACTGACCCAGCCGAGGCTCGAACCAGTGAACTTCATGCTGTGAGGCCACAGTGCTAACCTCTTAGCCACTGTGTTGCTCCAAATTTGAACGCATTACTTCTAATAATTCTCTTTTCCTCCTGTTCTATAAGGTGTAAGTGAGTGATGCTGCAGTGTCTGGAGTGTGTTTCTCCATCAGCATCTGACCTTTCCATCATTTGAGAAACACAATGAGTAAGCAGAGCTAATCAACACTGCGCTTGTTTAATTAACTGATAACTGGCCTCATTGAACCCTTAATGCTTTATTTTCCCTCAAGTTAAAGTGTGTGTGTGTGTGTTTGTGTGTGTGTGTGTGTGTGTGTGTTTTCTGTAGCTCGTGGTTAAGGGCTGATGATGCAGCTTTATTGACTCTTTCATTAAACTCTTCAGTGTTTGTTTGTCAGAATATAAGTTGATTTGGCTATTAGATGCTCAGTAGGCTTATGGTTATTTATATGGCAACTAGGCGGTGGCGCAGTGGGTAGCGCTGTCACCTCACAGCAAGAAGGTCACTGGTTCAAGTCTCGGCTGGGTCAGTTGGTGTTTCTGTGTGGAGTTTGCATGTTCTCCCCGTGTTGGTGTGGGTTTTCTCCGGGTGCTCCGGTTTCCCCCACAGTCCAAACACATGCACTATAGGGGAACTGATGAACTGAATTGAGTGTATGGATGTTTTCCTGTGACGGGTTGCAGCTGGAAGGGCATCCGCTGCGTAAAACATATGCTGGATAAGTTGGCGGTTCATTCCTCTGTGGCGACCCTGATAAAAAAAGGAGCTAAGCCGAAAAGAAAATGAATGAATGAATGAATATTAATAATATTTATTAAATAATTTGACACTATTTTAATGCTTGTCTTTTTAAAATAGTAATGATGATAATAAATACATAGATGTATGAGCCACAATTTAAATGCTTGTGTATGTATAATATTAGGATTAAAATTAAAATGATTAATTATAATAATACTACATGTATTAGTATTTTATTTCAAATAATTGTCTATTATTATTATTAATAATTATTTTAATTATCTCATACATTATTTCAATAGCTAATCTTTATAATAATAAATGTATTTGTGATTTTATTTTAAATGCTTGTTTTTTACTATCACTACTACTGCGTCTAATAATAATAGTAGTAGTAGAAGACATATTAATTATATTTTTGTCTTTGCTTAATTGCTAATATAATAATAATAATAATAAATGTA
>NC_079452.1:25133148-25135648 GCF_903798145.1 Danio aesculapii | reverse complement strand
ATTACTATTACATTCATAATAATAATAATAATAATAATAATAATAATAATAATAATAATAACAACAACAACAACAACAACAACAATAACAATAACAACAACAACAACAATAATAATAATAATAATAACAATAATAATAGTAATAACAACAACAACAACAACAATAATAATAATAATATTAATAATAATAATAATAATAATAATAATAATAATAATAATAATAATAATAATAACAATAATAATAATAATAATAACAACAATAATAATAATAATAATAATAACAATAATAATTATTATTAGAGTGATTTCTGAAGGATCATATGACTGAAGACTGGAGTAATGAAGCTGAAAAATCATCATTAAAATCACTGGAATAAATGATTAAATTAACTGATAATCTACTTTTGAACAGTAATATTATAGTGCAATAACATGTCAGAATTTCACAATCTGTACTGTATTTTTGATGAAATAGATGCAGCCTTGGTGAGCAGGAGAAGCTTATTTAAAACATTTAACAATCCTGCTGACCCCAAACTTTTGTCCAGTAGTGTGTGTGTGTGTGTGTGTGTGTGTGTGTGTGTATACATGTTTTTTATATTTATAAATTAAATTATTTTAACAAGCAAAATACTCTTGTTTTCACATTGCTGCTTCCCCCATTGTCAGATTATTTGCTTGTTTTAAGGACAATCTTACTTCATTTTGACTCGTTATTTCTGTTGCTCATCCAGAAATGCTTCGTGATTTAATAATTTTGAGCTATTTGGACTAGAAACAAGACAAGGAAAGTAAGAAAAGGATTTGCAGTGTGATAAGCTTCTGCTTTTAGGACATGTATTATATTGTGAACTGTAACTCCTGTAATGTCAGCATCTGATCTGTGGTCAGTTGGTCCTTTATTGTTGTCTGATGTCCCTCTCATGGCATGTGGCTGTGGTTGATCTGGGTGGTGTTTCTCTATGTTATCTGTAAGGGCATCAAATGCAGCCATAATTACCTTGTGTTAATTAGCCATTGGACTAATAGAGTGATCATTAATCATGGCCATCTCCCCGTGTGAGGAATGAACACACTCACACACACTGCAGCATTTCGGCTCACACACTCTGACTGCTCTGTTTATTAAACACAAGATCTTACATATATTCATTTGGCAGACACTGTTATCCAACGTGAGGGACAAGTGAGGATAAGAGAAGCTCTTTAAATCATCAGAGACCTGCAGTGTAGTGATGCAGTATATGACATGTCTGTTATTCTATTTATTTTAGTTTTCATTTATGTGTGTGTGTGTGTGTGTGTGTGAGTGTGTTTCTCTGGCTGTGTGTTTCTCTCTGTTTGTTTCTTGTGTGTGTGTGTTTTTCTGAATGTTTGTGATTGTGTATGTGTGTGCAATTGTGTGTCTCTGTGTGTATTTCTGCATGTTTTAGTGCATGTTTTAGTGCGTGTGTGTGTGTGTGTGTGTGTGTGTGGACTTTTTTTGTTCTTGTGCATTTATTTCTCTATATTTTAATATTTTATCTTATTTTTTATTATTTTTTTATTTAATTTAATAAAAAAAAATTCTTTAGTTATTTTACAAGTATTTGTTTAATTAAATTTAATAATTTTTTAATTTAATTTTATTTAGCTTTTATTTACATTTTATATATATATATATATATATATATATATATATATATATATATATATATATATTATATATATATATATATATATATTATATATGTAGCTATATATTATATATATATAGCTTGTGTGTGTGTGTGTGTGTGTGTGTGTGTGTGTTTCTTTGTTTGTGTGTGCGTTTTTCTGTATGTTTGTGATTGTGTATGTGTGTGCAATTGTGCGTATCTGTGTGTTTTTCTGCATGTTTTAGTGTGTGTGTGTGTGTGTGTGTGCACATTTTTGTATGATATTGTCCATTTCTTAATTTTATTTTATTTTATTTTATTTATTATTTTATATTATTTATTTATTTTATTTTATTTTATTTTATTTTTTATTTTTTTTTTATTTTATTTTATTTTATTATTTTATTTATTTATTTGTATTTTATTTTACTTTATTTATTTATTTATTTATTTTTATTTTATTATTTATTTTATTTTATTTTATTTTATTTTATTTTATTTTATTTTATTTATTTTATTTATTATTTATTTATTTGTTTATTTATTTATTTTTATTTTATTAAATTTTTTTATTTTAGTTTATTTATTTTATTTCATTTTATTATATTTTACTTTATTTTTTAATTTTTTAACATCTTCATCTTCATGTGTTTCTCAGAGATCTGCTGTTTTATTCTCTTTCAAGAGTCACTCGTTGTGTCAATAACACAGATAACAGATGCATATTTCATTTCGTCTTCTGTGAAATATGAAATATGAATATCAATTTTTACTTCTGTGTGTGTGTGTGTGTGTGTGTTTCTTTGGCTATGTATTTCCCTCTGAGTTTCTCTGTTTGCTTATGAGAGTCTCTGTATGGTTGTA
>NC_079452.1:25117148-25132648 GCF_903798145.1 Danio aesculapii | reverse complement strand
TTTCGGTCAGATCGAGGAGTGCACCGTCCTGCGGGGGCCTGATGGGGCCAGTAAGGGTCAGCACTGACACAACTCTATGATCACACACACACACACACACACACACACACACACACACACACACACACACACACACACACACAGACATGTTTGTTTTCCTATATTAGGATCTGGTAGCATGTAATGAAAACTACAACTCAGGGTGTGTCTCAATTAGCACTCTTGTTCACTAGTCAGTGCACTGTGGTGTAGCTCATCAGTAGTGTTTTTAGCACAGGTGTTCAACATTTTTTTTAAACATCTTTATTTGTGTTCAACAGGAAAGTTACTCGAAGTTTTTAACAAGTGAGTAAACAATGACCGAATGTTCACTTTTGAAGTGTCGCTTTAAATAATTTCACTAGTTCCCTTGTTCACTAGTCAGTGCACTGATCAGGTCGCCAGCTATCTTAAGTGCTGTCTCAATTGCAAAATTCTACTAATGCACTGAAACATTTGAGCCCTAAAATGTCCCAGAATACACTATGAAAATCAGGGTGCACTGATGCACACTAAATATGCGCCCTTAATGGAAGTTTAATAGCGTTAAATATGAATCACGTGACCAAAATCTTCAAAAAACACAAACATACAATCTATTATTTATTTATTGTTATACAACAGATCTGTCTGGTTCGATCGACTGATAGCTGTGAGAAATTAAAGCAATATCAGCACTAGTGTAGCCTCTTGTGTATTACTCCGCCCACACTAGGACTAAAGAGGGACTAAACACACTAGAGTCTGACAGATATCGCAGCTGTTGGACAACATAATGTACTTTTGAGGCTTTTTAGGTGAGAATGTAGTTGTTTAGATTGCAGCTATGCAGTTTATTTATAAGGATAGTGGCTATTTTAAATATTTATCATTTCTGAAACTCAGCGCATTGGCAGCCTTCAGCCTGTCATATTGAGAAGAGCAAAGGCGCTTGGCGTTCCTCCACAAGATGGCGACAGAGACCGCATAATATCTGTAAATTCAAACTAAAGCTGTAAATCATTACAGAACACGTAAGTGATACTCGAAGTCGATCTCTCTCTTTTGTATATGTTGTAGTTCTGTATTTACACCATAGTAATAAGCAAGTGTTTGCTTTGCTTTGGCTTTTCCAGTGTTAATTATTGTGATCTCCTCACTGCAACAGAGCAATACTGGGAAATCTCTGTAGACTGATGGCATTTCATGCTGTTCAGCCTTATAATCTTCAAATGTCATCAAAATCAGCCGTTTTGTCATCACTTTAGACATCACGCTAGAGAATCATTCAAACACTAGCTCCACAGTGACGTTGGTGAACGAGCAGCGGTTTCTGCTGTTCTGAGGTCAGCTGCAGATGTGAGCAGAGATGTAGAAAGTACTAGAGACCCTGACTTAAGTAAAAGTGCAAGTGCTTTATCAAAAAGTGACTTGAGTAGAAGTTGAAGTGCTCTTTAAGCACCATACTTAAGTGGATTCAACATTTTTTGTACTTAAGTATTGCAAGTAGTTTATTTCTAAGTGTACTACTCAAATACTGAAAGTAAAAGTACAAGTGTTGTGTAATGTAGTTATTAAAGAAAGCAGTCAAAAGACATCATATTGTTTTGTTTATTGTAAATATCATTTGGGAGGGCTTGTGATTAAGCAGAACGAAAAGAAACATGGCTTACGATACTGTTTTTCTCTCGCGCTTGAGTGACAGATCTGACAGATTATAACGGCTTTAACACACACCTTTCAAAGTTGTGTGTCACAAAAACAGTCCGTAATCCACTCAAAACGTTATTGGAACCCATTTTCGGATCGCAGAGTACCTGTTGTAAACGCTGTAAACGAAAGTCCTAAACATTCTACCAGAAGACGCTGGTCGCTATGGCGCCCTCCATGCAGCAGCCAAGAAAAAGGTCTATAATTGTAATGAGTAGCGGTGTGAATCTACACTGGTCTCACGGTTCAGTTACGATTATCATGCCATCCATTCGGTTCAATTCGACATCTCGGTGCATTGACAATGCTTTCCATACATAATTAAACTTTTGTCCTTTAATACAGCAGTAAGATATATGAACTGTACCTTTAATTTGACCTGCTCAAAGAAAACACTCTTTCTGAATATATCAAACAAAACACATGCACAGAAGACCGCATGAGCATTTATAGCAAATAAAGTCATGTAAATATTGTCCCACTTGCTGTTTGAGCGCTGACAGGTGAGGTCTTACACCCCTTTGATTGGTTATTTCTCACCTGCTCATCAAAAAGGGCTGCTATCGGCTTTAGAAATAAAAGCGTTGTTCACAGATGGCGGAAAGAACAGCCAGTTACAGTCTGTATGCACATAATACGCGGTTATCACAGGTAATCCATAATAGACACAGTGGAGAAAACTCACACCTCAGGTACGCTCATGTCAGGATCCTCAAGTATCGCTTTAACAGACAAGAGGAGAGGAAAAGTTACCTCACAAACACGCCAGCGGGTCGAACATCCAAAGTGAGAGAGAGAGACAGAGATGGAGTTTTACAGCATTTCTCCATAGTAGTGAAATAGCGGCTCGTGTGCTCTGCCTTCTTCAGTGTAGTAAGAGCGTTATTTACTTGCCCTCGCCTCCTTCGCCATAGTATTCTACTGTGACATCGCGCATACGAGCTAAATGAGGTCAGTACATAATAACTGGTTATGATCTATTACTGAACCGATCAATAATTTTGCCACCAAACAAGTAACGATGCAGCACATAAAAAATCAATCGGAGTAAAAGTATTAATCTCAACAAAAATATGTACTGAAGTAAAAGTGGAAGTAGGAGAAACAAACAATACTCCAGTATTATACAGCCTTTTAGTACTTAAGTACAGTAGTGAAGTAGTTCTACTTAGTTACTATACATCTCTGGATGTGAATGAATGGCAGAAGAAAGTAGTTCCTTGTACAAAAGAATTTTTTGATTCTCAGGGCCCTATCACACACCTGGCGCAATGCAGTACAAGGCGCGACGCAATAGTTATTTGCTAGTTTCAGCTCGGCGCAAGAGTCGTTTTGACGTTTTGCAGCACGCTGTTTAAATAGCAAATGCATTTGTGCTCATATGTGCACCCATAGGCGTTCTGATTTTAAAAAGGAGACGTGTTGAGGTGCATTGCTGGCGCGTTGCTATTTTGAGAAACTTTAATAGTCTGTTCAATAGACCAGATCAAAGCTGGTCTAAAGTCTAGCGCAGAGCCCGTTAGTTGTGCGCCTCACTTACACATTGCTTAATACAAACAGGATGTACAGCAATACGCAAATATCTTTACAAATGAAAAAGAATTAAAATATTATGAATATATATATAGGATATAATAAGGATATATATATATAGGATATAAATATAAAGGATTAAAATATTACAAAAACATTTTATTTTCTAGCCTACATAAATATAAAAACCATACTTCCATGCCTTCTTCATCTCGGTGGGCTTTTTCAGTTTAATCATAACAATTTGCTTTTGTATAATGTTATTATTATCAGCAGTATTATTGATTATCTGCATATTTATATTTGTTTTATTAAAAACAAGCTTAGATTTGTCCACCTGTCAGGTTTTAGACCATATGGGGCACAGCATGTGTGTTTGGATACTCAGTGTTTTGAACACACTTCGTTATTATTGTTCATTATTGTTTGCTGGAAATTAGAACTAAATTTAGAAAAAGTTCTGAAACAAATCTTTGCACTTAACAAATGAAATTAATTATGTAGGCTAATGGATGTCTGTGCGTACAACACATTTCCCTCTCCACGTGAGTGAAAGTGAAAGTAAATAATGAGGAGGCTCATGTCGCATTCTCGCGCTGTAGATGCTCTGTTTAACTGTTTTCTCTCTAGTGAAGCATTTACACTTATAAAGTCCGCCATGTAAATAACAAATGCACCATGGTGCGACACAACTGACTCTTAAAGGGAATGGGAGATGAGACTCTGATTGGTTTAGTCTCAAAACACACCTATAACTCATTAAGAGAATAAGCTCAACCCTGTTAGACCATGCACCACGGCACAAAGCAGATTTTTCCATCCTTATATTAGCAAAAGTGGATTCAGACACGCCCTTAATGCGTTTGCGTCCCTGCACTTTGCGCATGGATCGTCAAAATAGAGCCCTCAGTGTTTGATTTTCTTTTTTTTATATACACGATTATGCCATCAAACTGTTGTATAAACACAATATCACACTCGTAGCAGCCACTAGGGAGTGGCACTGAGGCCCTGCAGCGTCAAGCCAACACATGCCTTCCACCAGTGCTGATATACAGCTATATAGCACTGCTACAAGTGTGATATTGCTCATTTAACATGAACGAACATAGCTCAACAGGTTAGGAACAATCTAGCCAACATTTCTAATTGTTTAACAGATAAAATGTTGCTGGTAAATGAAATAATCTAATTATTTAGCTATAATACACAGCAAAAAACATGGTCAAATGAATATATCAAGATGATTAGCTTTTGTTGTTTATAAACTCCAGTCTTGATGATGTACAATGAGGACGTTCTCAATAGTATCTGGATGTAGACTTGGATATGCAATCTGCAGAGAGATGTAATGTGAGACGTAATGCACTCAGTGGAGCTATTGATGTCACTGTGAGGGGCGGGGTTAAGTGTGCGCATTAAAATGCATTGCGTGCAACTCACCTCACAACTGCACCGAGTCTGCATCCAGACCCTCATCGGCGTTCTCATGTCACACTCAGTGTAGTGAACCAAGCTCATTAGTGCTCGAATTCATGCACACAACCTACCGAAGAAGGGAATCGGGTGCTGATTGAGACGCAGCCACAGTATCATCAAGCTTTTCCTTTGTCTGTTGAGTATACTGGCCCTCTTTCTTTCTTTTTAATGTGAGTGTTTGTATGTTTCTCCCACCACAGGCTGTGCGTTTGTCAAGTTTTCCAGTCATGCAGAAGCTCAGGCTGCGATTAACAGTCTTCACGGAGGACAGACGATGCCTGTGAGTCTCAGAAACTTCACTAAACCCACAATGTGTGTGATTTTAATGTTTATAGAGATCAGAAAATACAGTATCACAGCCCGCAATGCTGTCATTTCATTCACAGACTCAAATGATTATTGCTCACACAGATTCATTCACAGATTCATTCAGAAAGGAAATGCAGTAGCTCATTCTGTGCAGTATTGTTTCTCCAGTGATTACTTTGTGTATGTAAATCTGGCTGTGCGTGTGAATATGATCCTGACGCTCTCCTGAAATAAGATTATTTAAGTGATGGTGTGACGAAAGCCTCGATCAGAGCTTATCAAAACCTCCAGATCCACTCCAGAGGAGAGAGAAACACCTGCCGCCTCTGAAAACACTTTACGCAGATCAGTTTCTGTCCATCTCAGTTTCTGTGTGTGTGTGTTTGCATCTGTTTGTGTGTATCTTTGTGTGTGTGTGTTCAGGGAGCATCATCCAGTCTGGTGGTGAAGTTTGCAGACACCGATAAGGAGCGAACGCTGCGGCGGATGCATCAGATGGCGGGTCAGCTCGGCATCTTCAGCCCAATGAGCGTCCAGTTTGGAGCGTACGGCGCATACACACATGCTGTGAGTCTCACACACAGTAGCACTGATTAATACGGTGCGAGAACGGTCAGCTTTACTTTAAAGATGACATCAGTATTCTTCTGTTCAGAGAATAGCAGTCGTGTATGAAAACGTTCGACCTCCTTTAGTGGACTTTGCTATTATTTTTGCTATAAAAAACCCATTTCTTATTTAGATCAGGGGTTCCCAAAGTTTTCAGCTCACGACCCCCAAAATAACAACTCCAGTTACTCGCGACCCTCACCATCCTCAGAGGTGGTTATAAACATACAACGGTGCCGATAGGCCTACATAAACACAAGCATATTTACAACACAAACCAGAAGACAAAAACGCTCAGTAAGAGGTTTGAGATCGGGGTGCTTTCACACCTAGACTTTGGTTTTGTAACCTGGCGCGTTTGTCTCCTTAGCGTAGTTCATTTGGCATATGTGAATCCAGCAAACACACTCTGATCTGCGCCAAAACAACCGTGATCGCCTCAATGGGGTGGTCTTCCTCGATTGAAACGAACTCTGGAGCAGATCGAGTGTAGTAAGAAAGCAATACGATCCAAACAAACTAACAAACCGGGCTATATCACAGTGTATTATGGTTATGTACAGTGCTCAGCGTATATAAGTACACCCTTCACAAATCTCTCTTTTCAATTCATATTTTTAATCGGAAGCTATGCAATATTATATTTGTCCAGTGTTGGGCAGTAGCTTAACTACATTTCTCAGTAGCGTGGCGGTAGCGTCGCTACTTTATAAATCCAATACCGTTTCAGTAGTGAAGCTATTTTTTTTAGTCAAGTAGCGCAGTAGCGTCCACACAAGCTACATTTACCGATCGCAGATCAATAAGTGGCAGCACCAACATTCACAGAGCTGTGAGGCCGGTGTCTAGCCAATAAAGGTAAATGCATATGATGGCGAGAATGACGATTTCCTATTCTTCCTGTTTTTCGGTGTTCGACAACAAACTTTTTGGTGCATTGCTGCCACCTCTCACTCTGGTTGGTGACGTTGCAAATGAATCATTGGACTGACACGAGGAACCTGCTTGATGGAAAGATGACTGAGAGAGGAGATATATATATATATATTAGTGGTGGGCCGTTATCGGCGTTAACGTGCTGCATTAACGCGAGACTCTTATCGCACAATAAAAAAATATGGCCATTAATCTATTCTCAGAGTTGGGTTGGGAGCTGGGTCTATTCTACGCAAGCTATAATGACTTTCACCTTGATATTTTAGCGTGGATGTATTCCTGACCGGTGAGCCGTCTGACAAACAAGTGCCCTTCTGAATCAAATCAGCAGGATGCCTGCATTGCCTGACTTTAACTGCAGTTTGGCAGTTTCACTTTCACTCATGAACATTTCATTCATACGCTGTGACAAACTGGGTTATTAAACGCAAGGAGCGAGGACTGGTGAGAGTGTTATGGAATTTAAACACAGACTATATCTGAAGTGTTTGGAAGTAATTAGCGTTTTCCTCCTGTAGAAAAGCATCATAAGAGAAATGTTTAGTGGCTCAATGTATTACTACAGTGTTTTTAAACGTCTAAACACTTTATTGATATAGTGTACAGCCAAGCACATGTGGTCAGAACACAAACGAGTCGCAGGTAATGAAGTATTAAGAGTTTCTCTCAAGGAAAAACCTGTCTAAGCAAATTGCCAGCAGGCGTCTGTAGCTCCGCTAATGCTCCGCCTCTTTGCCCTTGTTTGGTATCCCCTGGTTAGTGCGATGATGCGTGAACAAAATGGCGATAGTTGGCCACGCCTACTTGTAGCTCAATTTGCATTCTTCAGAAACCTATGGGTGACGTCACGAATACTGCGTCCATATATTTTACAGTCTATAGTGTGAACTTATGATATGACCTCTTTAGGCAGATAATAAAGCAACAGAAATGTAGAAATAAATCAGTGTGTGTGTGTGTGTGTGTGTGTGTGTGTGTGTGTGTGTGTGTGCGTGTGTGCAGCAGATGATTCAGCAGCAGCAGCAGCAGCAGGCGCTCATGGCAGCGACGCAGAACTCGTATCTGAACCCCATGGCTGCTCTCGCCGCCGCACAGATGCAGCAGATCGCAGCTTTCAACCTCAACGGCCTGCTGGCTGCGCCCATGACCCCATCTTCAGGTACTCCCCAATCTTAGCAAGATTTTCATTCATTCATTTTCCTTCAGCTCAGTCCCTTTTTCATCAGGGGTCGCCACAGCGGAATGAACTGCCAACTATTCCAGCATAGGTTTTACACAGTGGACGCCCTTCTAGCTGCAACCCAGTGCTGGGAAACACCCATACACACTCATTCTCTCTCTCACACACACACACACACACACACACGCGCACACACACACACACACACACACACTCTCATACTATAAAGGCCAATTTAGTTTTAGTACAGTACACACACACACGATCACTGACACAAACTATCTCTCCCTCTCTGTGTGTGTATCTGTGTGTGTACATGTCTGTGTGTGTGTCTGTCTGTGTGTGTGTGTATGTGTGTCTGTTCAGGCAGCAGCACTCCTCCAGGTATCGGTGGCGGTGGTCTCTCCTCCATGGGTGTGAATGGCTTCAGTGCTCTCGCTGCTCAGAGCAACGGCCAGCCGGCGTCTGAAACACTCTACACCAACGGCATACACCCTTACCCAGGTACACACACACACACACACACACACACACACAAATACATACACAGACATGAAACACGGATACATTAACTGACACAGACATGCGCACACACACATTGACACATCAAAACACACACACATTCACAGACACACAAGCACACACAAATACATAAACACAGACACGCACACATAGATACACACACCCCACGGGTCTTCACTTCGCATGATCATAAGCTAGCCCCCAAACCACACACAAGCACACAGACACACACACACATTATTAATCATAACCAGCAGCCAGAACACTTGTGCTAACTGAGGGTTGTGTGTGTGTGTGTTTTTTTATTTGTGCTCATGTGTACATGTTTGTGTGTGTGCATGTGTGTGTGTGTCTTTGTTCACTTGTGTGTGCGTGCGCGCGTTCATGTGTGTTTGTGTGAATGCGTGTGTGCTTGTATATGTTTGTTTGTGTGTGCATGTGCCTATGTGCATGTGTTTTTGTGTGTGTTTTTTTTGTGCATGTATGTGCTTGCATGTGTGTGCTCGCATATGTGTGTGGTTGTGGATGTTTGTTTGTGTGTGCATGTGCTTATGTGCTTGTGTTTTTGTGTGTGTTTGTGTGTGAATGTATGTGTGTGTTTGTTCACGTGTTTGTTTGTGTGCATGTATGTGTATGTGTGTGTGTGTGTGTGTGTGTGTGTGTGTGTGTGTGTGTGTGTGTGTTTGTGTGTGTGTGTGTGTGTGCAGCACAGAGCCCGACAGTGGCTGATCCTCTCCAGCAGGCGTATGCAGGTGTGCAGCATTATGCAGGTGATTCTCTTTCCTTCATAAGTCTGTTGTTTACAATATTTGTTTACTTCACATTGTTCACATGTTTAGATTTTATTTATATTTTAATTACATTTTATTTTTGATGCTTTTTTGTAATTAAAAAATCCTAATTTATATTTGTGAAAATGTTGATGTGTTCTTTTATAGTTTCGCTGGAGTGCAGTGAGTGCACTATTCTCTGCTTCTGAATGGCTGTATTTACATTTCTGTCGTGTTTCGTCTGGTACAAACAGCCAAATTGCTCATCATTGCGTATTTTATCTGCGTGAACCCTGCTGAAGTGGGCGGGTTGTGTGACGTTTGTTTCGGGGGATGTTCTGGGGGCGGGGTTTGCGTGATGTGCTGTGAGCTACTAGCCCGACAGTGGAAACGAGACATGATTTCAGCCTCACTTCTCAACCTCCTGGGCGACTGGCCCGGCCGGCCCGATAAAAGCCCTGGCTCACACTGGCTGGACAGTGGAAATGCGGCTAGTGGGCGGGTTACAGAGACCAAAACAAAGACAGCCATTCTGGCACATAACGCACAAAGCAGAATATCTGACTTCAGCATTGTTTTTCAGATAAACAAGAGTGTTCACTGAGCATGTTTCTGAATATCTGCAAACATATGATCGTGTTTTAATGCTTTAGAAGAGTCAAACACTGACATACAGCACCTTTAAGCTAATTTCAGTCAGCTGACAAGTCAATATTCTTAATTTTTTTCCTTTTATTCCAGTAACTTCAGTGTATATGTGTATATTAACTCTAATAACCTACAGCTCATGCATCCATTAGTTTTGTTGAATGAACATTATGAAGGAAGCGGAGTGTGTCAGATGTCATGTATGAGTGCTGTGTGAATTATAATATTAATGTGAAGCTCCACCCACAGCAGCCTATCCTGCTGCGTATGCGCCAATCAGCCAAGCCTTTACCCAGCAGTCTCCAATCATTCCCCAGCAGCAGAGGGAGGGTAAGTGACTCCGCCCACTCCGCATAATTAGCTCATACATATTCATACCAATCAAATAACACACAGGAGAGCTTCATCCAGTTAAAGCATCATCCTCGACAGGAACACATGATAGAAACTAGTGTATTCTCATCTACGTCTGTGTGTGTGTGTGTGTGTGTGTGTGTGTGTGCGTGTGTGTGTGTGTGCGTGTGTGTGTGTGTGTGTGTGTGTGTGTAGGACCAGAGGGCTGTAATCTGTTCATCTATCACCTGCCGCAGGAGTTTGGTGATGCGGAGCTCATGCAGATGTTTCTGCCCTTCGGGAACGTCATCTCAGCCAAAGTGTTTGTGGACCGAGCCACCAATCAGAGCAAGTGTTTCGGTGAGTCCCGGTGTGTGTGTGTTTGTGTGTGTGTGTGTGTGGAGCGGCTTCTGCTTTTCAGGTTATTGCAGTAATAGTGACGCACTGTTAATGTTTATACTGTGGGACGGTGAATGCTTGATTCTGATTGGCTGATGAACAATTTAATATGTGACGTTATTTTCGGATAAACGTACAGCTTACATAGTGTGTGTGTGTGTGTGTGTGTGTGTGTGTGTGTGTGTGTGTGTATGTCAGGTTTCGTGAGCTTCGATAACCCGTCCAGTGCTCAGGCTGCCATTCAAGCCATGAACGGCTTCCAGATCGGCATGAAGAGGCTGAAGGTTCAACTCAAGAGACCGAAAGATGCAAACCGACCATACTGAAGCGGACACACACACACACACACCACTGCTGGAGCCATCAACAGGTCAGAGACTACACATACACATACGTACATACACACACACATGCTGGAGCCGTCAACAGGTTAGAGACCACACTCACATACATAGATACATACACACACTCTCATATACACACACATACATACATACACATGGATACATACACACACACACACACATCATATATTTTACTGATTCATTTAGAGGCGGCGCAGTGGGTAGTGCTGTCACCTCACAGCAAAAATGTCACTGGTTCGAGTCCCGGCTGGGTCAGTTGGTGTTTCTGTGTGGAGTCTGCATGTTCTCCCCGTGTTGGCGTGGGTTTCCTCCAGGTGCTCCGGTTTCCCCCACAGTCCAAACACATGTAGTATAGGGGAATTGGCTAAATTGGCTGTAGTGTATGTGTGTGAATGAGAGTGTATGGGTGTTTCCCAGTTATGGGTTGCAGCTGGAAGGGCATCTGCTGCGTAAAACATATGCTGGATAAGTTGGCGGTTCATTCCGCTGTGGCGACCCCGGATTAATAAAGGGACTAAGCTGAAAAGAAAATGAATGAATGAATGATTCATTTAGTTGTTTCAGTTAGTTTTATTTATATTTTATATTGATTAGGGGCTTTGTTTTTGTTTGTTTCCTTTTGTTTATTTTATGGTTTTATTTAGTTTTTTTGTGTGTGTTTTTTGTTTGTTTGACTATTGTTTGTTGTGGTGTGTTTTGTTTGTTTTTTTACTTTTTTGTTTATTTACCTGTTTGTTTGTTTGTTTTTTTGTTTGTTTGTTTTTTGTGTTTTCAATCATTTGTATTTAGTATTTTTGACTCTTTTTTTGTTTATTTTACTGTGTTGTTTTGTTTACCTTTTTTTTTTTTTTACAGTTTTTTAACTGTTTTATATTGATTTGTTGTTGTTGTTGTTTATTTTTTGTTTGTTTGTTTTTTTACTGTTTGTTTTGTTTTTTGGTTTATTTTACTGATTTATTAAGTTGTTTTTTATTTAGTTTTATTTTTGTCTATATTGATTTGAGGTTTTGTTTTTGTTTTGTTTACTGTTTCATTTTGTTTTGTGTTGTTTTCTATTTTGTTTATTTTACTGTTTTATTTAGTTCAATTGTATTCTGTTTTGCGTATTTTTGTGTGCGCTTTGTTTATTTGACTGTTTTGTTTTGTGTTGTTTTTCACTTTTGTTTATTTACCTGTTTGTTTGTTTGTTTTGTTTTTCTTTTATTTTACTGATTCATTTAGTTGTTTTATTTAGTTTTGTTTATCATCTGTATTGATTTGTTGTTTTGTTGTGGTTTTGTTTACTGTTTTATTTAGTTTTGTGTTTTTTGTATTTGCAATCATTTGTATTTTGTATTTTTGACTGTTTTGTTTTGTTTACCTTTAATTTTTTTGCTGTGTTTTATATTGATTTGTTGTTGTTGTTGTTGTTTGTTGTTGTTTGTTTTGTTTCCTGTTTTGTTTATTTTACTGTTTGTATTGTTTTTTGGTTTATTTTGCTGATTTATTTAGTTTTTTTGTTTGTTTTTTTTTTGTTTATATTGATTTGGGGTTTTGTTTTTGTTTTGTTTACTCCATTTTCTTTTGTGTTGTTTTTTTATTTTGTTCAGTTTTATTTTGTTTTATGTATTTTTGTGTGTGTGCTTTGCTTATTTGACTGTGTTTTGTTTTGTGTTTGTTATTTTTACTTTTATTTACTTGTTTTTTAATTTTGCTTTTATTTTACTGATTCATTTAGTTGTTTTATTTAGTTTTGTTTGTTTTATAATGATTTATGCTTTTTTGTGTTTTCAATCATTTGTATTTAGTATTTTTGACTGTTTTGTTTTGTTTATTTTACTGTGTTGTTTTGTTTATAATTTTTTACAGTTGTTTTTACTGTGTTTTATATTGATTTGTTGTTGTTTTTTGTTTGTTTTGTTTCCCGTTTTTTGTTTACTTGTTTATTTTACTATTTGTTTTGTTTTTTGGTTTATTTTGCTGATTTATTTTGTTATTGTTTTTTTTATTATTGATATGTGGTTTTGTTTTGTTTACGGTCTTGTTTTGTGTGTTTTTTTTGTATTTTGTATTATTAATCAATTGTATTTTGGACTGTGTTTTGTTTATTTTACTGTTTGTTTTCACTGTATTTTGTGTTTGTTTATTTTACTGTTTTTTTTTTATTTACTGTTTGTTTTATTTGCACTTCCTCTTCCGTGTTGAGCTCATTGTGTGTGCTGGTTGTGTGTGCTGGTTGTGCTCAGTGCTATAGTGAATCGGTGGTGCGCTGAAAGAGTCTGAGTGTGTGTGTGTGTGTGTGTGTGTGTTTCAAAACTCCGGCAGGCTCTTGTAGGTCAGGATGGCCCGGTTTCTCTCTGGTTTATTGGTCTCTCTCCAGCAGGCGATGTAAGTTCCTCCAGCGCTGTGACCATGGCATGACGTGGGATTGTAATTGTAATTTTATTTTTGGATATTTTTATATTCTAATTTTTATTTGATTATATCTTTGTTATAATTATTATTGTGTTATTTATATTTATTTGTGTAGTTTTGTCTCTTGAACACTGCTGGTGTTGTGGCTCTGGTGGATCGGTCATCATTTACTCACCCTTAATTTGTTTCAAACCAAATTTCTTGTTATTTTGTTATAATTTTTTATAATTTGTGTATTTTATTGACTTTTGTGTTGTATAGTTTTTTATTTAGTTTTGTGTTTATATATTTAATTCAATTTAAGTGTAGTTTTTTTTAGCTCATTTTTATTACTTTATTTTTAATATTTTTAATATAATTTTTTATTGTTTTTTTTAATTTACTTTATTTATTTGATTAAATTTGATTATTATTATTATATTTTTTGTATATTATTCATATTTATTTGTGTAGTTTTGTCTCTTGAACACACCGCTGGTAGTCGTGACTCTGCAGGATCTGGTGATCTGTTATTGCTGTTGTTCTGTGAATTGTTCTGTTGCTCTTCCTCGTGATGAATGTGGTGGATATTTCACTCTCTGTGGTCTGTATTTCTCTATTTCTTTATTCCAGCTCTGTTTTAAAGGCTTGCTGGTGTCTGCTGTTTCTGATGGCTATTTTAGTGTTATTGACATTGTTGTGTCATTTTTAAATAGCTTTTATATCGTTAGTTTTCATTTAATGTTGTGGCGCTTCAAGGACGGGGCCAGTTCACCCAAAATTTAAAATTCGGACATAATTTGCTTACCCTTGATTTGTTGTTTATATCTAATTTTTAATATAAAATTTTTGCAAAAATTATTACATTTAAAAAAAAAAGTTTAATTCCATTTATACTGTATATACACACTCAGCGGCCACTTTATTAGGTACAGCTTACTAGTACCAGGTTACCTTCAGAACTGCCTTAATCCTTCATGTCATTGATTCAACAAGGTCTTAGAAATATTCCTCAGAGATTTTGCTCCATATTGACATGATAGCATCACGCAGTTGCTGCAGATTTGTCGGCTGCACATTCATGATGCCAATCTCCCGTTCCACCACATCCCAGAGGTGCTCTATTGGATTGACCTCTGGGGACTGTGGAGGCCATTTGAGTACAGTGAACTCATTGTCATGTTCAAGAAACCAGTCTGAGATGATTCACGCTTTATGACATGGTGCGTTATCCTGCTGGAAGTAGCCATCAGAAGATGAAGACACTGTGCTCATAAAGGGATGGACATGGTCAGCAACAATACTCAGGTAGGCTGTGGTGTTGACACCATGCTCAATTGGTACTAATGGACCCAAAGTGTGCCAAGAAAATCTCCCCCACACCATTACACCACCACCACCAGCCTGAACTGTTGATACAAAGCAGGATGGATCCATATTTTCATGTTGTTGATGCCAAATTGTGAGCCGAGCATCTGAATGTGGCAGCAGAAATGGAGACTCATCAGACCAGGCAACGTTTCTCCAATCTTCTATTGTCCAGTTTTGGTGAGCCTGTGTGAATTGTAGCCTCAGTTTCCTGTTCTTAGCTGACAGGAGCGGCACCCGGTGTGGTCTTCTGCTGCTGTAGCCCATCCGCCTCAAGGTTGGACGTGTTGTGTGTTCAGAGATGCTTTTCTGCAGACCTCGGTTGTAACGAGTGCTTATTTGAGTTACTGTTGCCTTTCTATCAGCTGGAACCAGTCTGGCCATTCTCCTCTGACCTCTGACATCAACAAGGCATTTGCGCCCACAGAACTGCCGCTCACTGGATATTTCCTCTCTGTCAGACCATTCTCTGTAAACCCTAGAGATGGTTGTGCGTGTAAATCCCAGTAGATCAGCAGTTTCTGAAATACTCAGAGCAGCCCGTCTGACACCAACATCCATGCCACGTTCAAAGTCACTTAAATCCCCTTTCTTCCCCATTCTGATGCTCGCTTTGACCTGCAGCAGATCCTCTTGACCATGTCTACATGCCTAAATGCAGTGAGCTGCTGCCATGTGATTGGCTGATTAGTAATTTGCATTGAGCAGTAGGACAGGTGTACCTAATAAAGTGGCCGGTTAGTCTAAATACTAGTTTTTTTTCGTAATGTTTTTTGGGTGGTGTTGTAGATCTGGTGATCTTGTATTGCTGTTGTATTCTGTGAGTTGTTGTGCTCTTGTGATGAACGTGGTGGATATTTTATCTCTCTCTGTGGTTTATATTGTGGGTTTCTGTGCTCAAATGTGCTGTCGATGCCTCCTCGATATCAGGAACACATCAGGACTCTG
>NC_079452.1:25109648-25112148 GCF_903798145.1 Danio aesculapii | reverse complement strand
TTTATAGGCTTTATAATAAGCTTATTCTGCTTTGAATCACATTAATAAATTAAATATTATAATTTAATATTGTAATAATATTCCACTGTTTAGTAGTTTTTACTGTATTTTTGATCAAATAATTGCAGCTTTGGGGAGCAGAATTGCCTTTAAAGGGCACCTATGGTGAAAAATCTACTTTTCAAGCTGTTTGGACAGACATATGTGCATGTATGGTGTATAGAGCGTCATATTGGGCTGATATAAACACACCCAGTGCTTTTTTTTTCAATTTAACAACATAAAAAACAGTGGACCAACTGGAGCGGTTTTCAAACCGATCGCTACTTTACGTAGGAGAGCGGTCCCCCCGCCCACCAATATTGATTGACAGGCGCGTCATCATATCCTCAGTTTGTTGATTCACGTCCGCCATTTTCAGCGTGAGTGGAAGCGATATCACTAAAGGAACACGCTAGCTCTATTTTTAGATGCAAGGCTCATTGGGCTCAACACAAGATCAATATTCTCCACATTATCGCTCTAATCAGAATTATTGGTTGTATCTTTAGGTAGGTTTGCAAACATGTGTACTTCTCATTGAGTCTACCTTATACTTCAGCCGTTTGCATTTCTCGTGATCCCAGAAGCTCCCTGTGATCTTAACTAGCATGCGTTTTAGAGATCTAAACATCGGTTTCTATCAGGGTACACTCAAGTCGACGGCTGGGCGCCGCGGACCGCTGCAGAAACCGATGTTTAGAATTCAGAAATGCGTGGCGCGATGATTCGGGACACTTCATGTTTCTGCTGCGCCACAGAGAGTGTCTGGTGTGCCGTGTCGCGGCTTCGAGCGGCGCATCCGGTGCCTCAGTCAAAGTTAATTCAGTGTGCGTGGTTATTAGTTTCTGTGTACAAGCTCGGCACTTGAAACTAGCACACAGTTGGCTGTAAAACTGTACAAAGACACAAATGATTTTGTACTCTCTGCTTGGTCTGTGTCAGAGTCGTACATGTATGACTGAATGCTGATCCTCTCACTCCTTCTCCTTCTCTGAGTCTCTGTTGCAAATGCAGAGCGGGTGAGCTCATGGCCCCGCCCCCTTGTTACATTGGCGGGAAGCCGAAACTAATCTACATGTGAAGCAACACACCCCTAAATCAGCGAGCTGTGGACACGCCCCCAACATGACACTTTAACACATTATAATAAAACAATCTGAATTGTGTTTTAAACTGAACCTAAACTGGCACACTCAGAACAACCATAATATTAATATTACATCATAAAAAAGAGGTCAACTATGTGCCCTTTAATACATTCTGAAAAATCTGACCAGTGTTGCCATATTGGGCGATTTTGAGTTTATTTTTGCGGGTAGAAAAGGACATAGGCAGGTAGTGAAAATTCGGGCGGTTTTGCAACGCAATGCCCGCACCCCCTGAAACGTAGGTCTCCACCCCCTCCCCCCACCTAGTGTGATTCTGGCTACCGACGTCCACCCCCCATTGAGCGTGATTTCCATATTGCAGGGTGGGTCTTTTTGCATTTCGGCAGTTTTTGGGCTGGAATCAGTTAGCTACATCTGGCAACACTAAATCTGACTGATTCCAAACTTTTGGACTGGTAATGTGGACACACACACACACACTCATTTTTTTTGATATTTCAGATTTCAATGTTTTTAGAGCTGGAAAACAAGACAAATAAGACTAGGCTGAAAATTGTGTTCGCGGTGTAATATAATACAGTAAAAACATTTACATTTAGTCATATAGCAGATGCTTTTGTCCAAATCGACTTACAATTGAGGAGGCGTTCAGAGATACAACAAGAGCTTTATTTTTTTATTTTGATTACACATTTTTGGGGTGTGAAGTGATTTGATCTGCAAATGTAGAATAAAAAACATTTATATGAATTTTACATTCACTTTAAAGGCTAATATATGGATTGTTTTGATTGGATTGAGTGTTATAGTCTGGATTATACAGAATTATATCTGGATTTCATGCATCTGAAGGAAATTATCCTTCAAAACTGGAGCAGAAATAGCTGAAACAAGTGTTAGAAATAAGAAAACAATCAGTAATGGTGTGTTTTTAAGCACTGCAAGCATCATTTTTATTCAGCATTATGTCTTGTTTTTGTAGTATCTATACATTCGTAAGGAAACATTTACTTCAGAAGCAGAAAATGCATCATGTTGTTTCTTGATAAAAAATGGGGTGAGAACAGTAATCTGATCTTGTCTTTGATTTGTGATTGCTGTTCTGACTCCATAATCAGATGTTTTTTTAACAACACAGGCTCCTTGTGAATATGTATCCCTGTATACATTTCCGGAGAGAGTGAATAATGTAGCCGGAGCTATGTATGGCTGCATTTCATCTTTAAAACGAATGCTATGATGCCGTCAACAGCTTCTGTTTCTTTTCGCTTTTCGCTTGCCTCCATATTTTCCTGCTGTTATCAGCTTGACCAGTGGGTTGCTGTCCAGTACTTCTGTGGACTTGGGAC
>NC_079452.1:25092148-25104648 GCF_903798145.1 Danio aesculapii | reverse complement strand
TTACTGTTGCCTTTCTATCAGCTGGAACCAGTCTGGCCATTCTCCTCTGACCTCTGGCATCAACAAGGCATTTGCGCCCACAGAACTGCCGCTCACTGGATATTTCCTCTTTGTCGGACCATTCTCTGTAAACCCTAGAGATGGTTGTGCATGAAAATCCCAGTAGATCAGCAGTTTCTGAAATACTCAGAGCAGCCCGCCTGGCACCAACAACCATGCCACGTTCAGAGTCACTTAAATCCCCTTTCTTCCCCATTCTGATGCTCACTTTGACCTGCAGCAGATCGTCTGGACCATGTCTACATACCTAAATGAATTGAGCTGCTTCCATGTGATTGGCTGATTGGAAATTTGCCTTAACAAATAGTTTGACAGGTGTACCTAATAAAATGGCCGGTGAGTTTATTTACTAACATGAACAAAAAAAAAAAGCGTCATTGATTAATCATTATTAACAGGATGCATTATTAAAATCCAAATACAGTGCAGTATTATTGGATTAAATGAGTATTTAAAGGGGACCTATTATGCAGAAAGTCACTTTTATGCAGGGCTTAAATCCAGTTGTGTGTCAGCAGTGTGTGAATATCTCCAGCCTCTAACGCTCAACATGAATTAATTGTATTTATTATAATCAGACTTGATGAGTGAAACACTTTGATTGACATTCTCCCTTTGTACGTGTCATCAGAGGGAGAAAGCCCCGCCCACCAGTGCCCATCTCTCCATCTCATTAGCATAAACAGCAGCCCTGAGTGAGAAGCAGCCGTCTGTCCATTAGCCATTAGAGTGTTTGAGTTGCTGAAGATAATGTCAGCATAGACTAAGAGGATTCTAGATGTGGAGTTTTAGATGAAGCAGGAGTCTCCATAGACTGACTGAAGCGTGAGGATGCACACCTGACCAGTACTCACAACACTAGTCCTGTTTTGAATCTGCCACTCATAGGCATCTGTAGCTCCGCCCTCTTCTGAAAAGAGCACAATCTCATTTGCATTTAAAGCGACAGTCACCAAAACGCCACAATTAGGATCAAAGCCTGAAAGGGTCAGTTTCAGAGAGCTGGAGAACATTATCTGTGTGTTATTCTCAGCTCAAACTCAAACACACACACACTCTAGACACAGCAGAGAAGCGTTTTACATCTTGTATAAAGGGACGTAATAGGTCTCCTTTAAAGACGCTGTGATCAGCAAAGAGCAGAATCTGAAGCACAGGTTTGCATGGTGTGGTGTGTTTCTGTGAGGTGGAAATAAAGTGCTTGACAGCAGAGCAGAAGCACAGGCTGTGTTTATCACTGTTAAACCAAGTGTTGTTCTTCTGCTTTTAGAGTTTACGATGGAGAGACGCTGAGTTTAGAGCAGTACGAGCTGTAAAACATCATCAGGAGCAACTCTGGGGCTGCGTGATCTCAAAATCCAGATCATTTACTGTGATTTATAGAGAGAGAAATGAACATTTACTTACTTTTTACTCTCCCTCCAGTGTTATAAAGCTTTATGAGTTTCTTTCTTCTGTTGAACTCTAAAGAAGATATTTCCAAAGCTGAAAAACCAGTAACCATTGACTTGCATAAAGCAAATCCTATGGAAGTCAATGGTTACAGGATTTCAACATTTTTCAAAACATCTTCTTTTGTGTTTAACAGATTTAAGAAACTCTTGGAGCAAGTGGAGGATGAGTAAATGGTCAGCTGTTCCTTTAAATGATCCACACATTCTAGAATGATTTTCCCCCCAAATATAGTTCTTCAGACGTTCTTTTGTCATATATCAGTGTGTGGGATTTATTTTTTCTCCCAGTGTCATGCAGCACTGGTGTAAAGGGCAAACGGCACACTTCCACATTAAAACATACTATAGTAATTTACTGTAAATACTATAGCGTTTTTGAGCCCTACTATAGTAAAGTTATAGTATATAACTATTTAAAAATAAATATCTAGTATACTGTAGTGTTTACTGAACTAAACTGTAATAAATACTGTTGTTTACTTTGGCTTTTAATATACCCTATACCAGGGGTGTCCAAACTCGGTCCTGGAGGGCCGGTGTCCTGTAGAGTTTATCTCCAACTAGCTTCAACACACCTGCTGGGAAGTTTCTAGTATATCTAGAAAGAGCTTGATTAGCTGCTTCAGGTGTGTTTGATTAGGGTTGGAACTAAACTGTCCAGGACACCGGCCCTCCAGGACCAAGTTTGGACACCCCTGCCCTATACACTTTACTAAAATTCTGGTTGCCTTAAATTTTTAAGCTAAATCAAATTAACCTTATGAGTTCATTGAACTTCCATTGTGTTAAACTGACTTAAAACAGGCTTGCGTAACATAAAATTAAGTTAGAAGATGATTAACATATGCTGTCAGGACTAATTGATCGTTTAATTTTTGACAGTGTAGTTGTAGAAACTACAGTAAATGTTCTTTTGTTTATATTATATATTAGTTGTGTTACCATAGCAACTATAGAATCACCTCAACAAATCAATTACTGTAGTTGCGATATAGAATTGCCACAACAGTTGAAGTACTATAGTTGTTTTGTTACCATAGCAACTATAGAATCGTCACAACAGTTCAATTACTGTAGTTGTTGTGTTACCATATCAAGCTTGGAATCACCACAACAGATTAAAGCTGCAGTCACACTAGAGCTTGAGCTTGCGAAATTTTTCTGAGAAAAAGGATTAAACGAGATGATTAGACATTTAAAAAAATGAAGCGATTGGTCTATATTTTACATTTCTGTCCAGAGAGGTCCTGTTTTGATCCTCGATTGGTCTCACTCAGTCACATGATGCGATTTTGCAGGTCAGAGTTCACCAAGCTTGAACTTTGCAACGCAGCGAACTCTGAAACTTGATGCATGAGCTTGCGTTTGCATTTGTATGCATAAGAATGGAAGTCTATGGGGAGAAAAGTCCAGTGTGACCGCAGCTTCATTTCTGTAGTTGTTGTGTTGCTATAGCAACTATAGAATCGCCACAACAGATTAATTTCTGTAGTTGTTATGTTTCAATAGCAAGTGTAGGATCACCATAACAGATAAATTACTGTTGTTGTGTTACCATAGCAACTGTAGAATCACCACAACAGATTAATTACTAGTTGTTGTGTTACCATAGCAACTATAGAATCGAAACAGATCAGTCACTGTAGTTGTTGTGTTACCATAGGAACTGTAGAATTGCAACAGATCAGTTACTGTAGTTGTTGTGTTACCATAGCAACTATAGAATCATCACACCAGATTATTTCAAGTTCTTTCCTATATTGACCTTATTCTGCAATGCGTAAGTAAAGCTCTATTCAGCGATTGTTTTAGAACTTACGTTTCAGTTGTTTATGAGAGAAATGACTGGGAATAACAAAAGACAGAACCAACGCTATCTCACGACAACTCATATCTTTTTGATTTAGTGGCTAATTCATATGAAATCTCATTTGTACAATTTAGCATGATTTGCATATCCCCCAATGACGGTTTGTTTTAGGGGTGGGGTTGGATGCCACGCCTCCTTTTTAAAATCATACATTTTCATATGACTGAACTCACGAATTAGCCACTAAACTGACAAAACATAAACTAGTTACATTTCCTCATGAGATCAGGCTGGCTCTACAGACTCGCTCTACAAACAGGTGGATTGATGACTACATAACAATGATAATATAATAAGCAGCATAACAAGCTGCTTTTGATGGCTAAACATTAAGGGAAGTGAATAAGCCAATAAGGTGCCACTCGTATGTGAAAAATAAGGTCTATCGTATGGTTCAAAAACACTATGATGTTTACTATACATTATATAGTATACTATAGTATTTTTTTCTCTTCTCCATCTCATGGCAAGAGTAGTTAAAGAGCTCTGAATGCACTGATCTGTGTGAACAGTCTCTGGGATTATGCATCACTCTTTGTCTCTGGTCTTGTTCATGGCTGGTGTTGGTTAAGCATTCGGTAAGGGTGTGAAGCCAAGAGCCCATTTCCAGCGGATGCCCTGCAGCTCCACAATCCTGAAAATAGCTGGGATTGTCAAGAGAAGGAAGTCAGATGTAATTGACTAGAAGTCAAGAATTAATTATAGGAACCGTTTTAGACGGGGAAACATTGGAGGATTAGTTGATTTGCTGAATGAACCATATCCTAGTCATTTACTCTCTTGCTTATCATGTTTTTTTTTCTTTAGTAAAGGTTTTTGATGAAAACATGCAAGTTTTTTTTCTCCATATTGTGAAATTCAATGGTTTGAGCTTCTGAACTACAGTTTCAGTGCAGCTTCTAACATTCAAAATGATTCAGATTAAAATAAAAATCGTACAGAGAAACAATCAGACTTTATCTGAATAAAATAAAAATATATGTTTTCAATTATTTAAAAAATAGCATTCTGGAGCAAGTGCTAGTTAGGTGTTTGTGGTTAAAAACACTTTATTTAAGCACACGTTTAAATGGATTTGACATTAAAGTTGAAGTTAAAGTCTGAAAGATCTATTTGGTGACTTATGTGTAACTCGGAGAGTGACAGAGACAACTTAAGTTTAGGATCCACTTGCAGGTTTATTCGAAGTCAGGGAATCAATGGTCAACACAGGTGCAAACAGATGTATAAAGGCAGTCCATAATCATGGTCAAATGTAACAGGCGAGAGGTCAGAAGGCAGGCGGCAGACAATGAGAAAAGTAAACAAGGCAAAGATCAAAACACGGAGAAACTAGACTAGGAGAAACGCGTTGTAATGTCACTTTACAGATAACTAGACTCTGCAATGGAAGTGAGAGTGTGTGCTGTATAAATAGTGTGTGTAATCAGTCCTTGACGATCCTCAGGTGGTGCAAGTGTAATCAGTAGAGACTTGGAGCAGGTGTGAGTGTGGCATGACTGAATATGTAGTCCATTATAAGCAGATTTGTAGTCCTTATGTGCAAACCAGCGATCTAGGGAGTTACGATCACTGGTGACCGTGACATTATGTAAGTGAAAGTTTAAGTTTACTTACATTTACGTGTGCTGACCTGTTAAATTATTGAGTGACTTTTTTAAATTATAGGTGCTTGAAATATTTATGATGTCAAAACCTAATGTATTACTACATACCAAATTGATGATCAAATAATAATCAGCATTTTATTAATCACTCAAATTGTATTTAATTTAAGTGTATAAAAACATGAAGTACTGAGCAGATTTTCTATAAACTGCTCTCCTGCTGATTTACTTTTCATTCAGGCTGTCTGCAGTTTCTGTTTCCACAAGAGTGAACGTTAGACTGAGCTTTTATGCACTTTTGCAGATATTAAACACTGAATTATAAAAGAAAACAATGCATAAAAAATCTCTATAATTTAAAAACATTGTCTATATGTTTTAACATAGTATAACTTAGTAGAGAATGTTTATAATTCAACCAAAGTGAAGTTTATTCATAAACTAATCTGGAGAGGATCACGTGCTTATGATTGATCACAGCCGGTCCTGCATTATTCAATTCATGATTGACCAATCAGACGATTCCTAAGCCACTATAAATACCCTCAGTTCCATATCACAGCCATCTTCATTTTGAAGAATCCCCCCTTCCACCCCTACTCCTCCTCCTTTCCTAGATGGGTGGCACGGTGGCCCAGTGGTTAACACTGTTGCCTCACAGCAAGAACGCCACTGATTCTAGTCCTTACCAAGCCAGCCGACGTTTCTGTGTGGAGTTTACACGGTCTCCCCGTGCTCACGTGGGTTTCCCCGGGTTCCCCAGGTTCCTCCCACCGTCCAAAAACATGCAACTTAAGTTAATTGACTAATGCAAAACAGCACCATTGACATGCTCCTAGTAAGTTGTTATCTCTTAAGAGCAATCAGTATCTGTTCATCAGCTACTACAGCAGGGGAGTTCTCCAGATCTACCCAAGCTCAAACTCCCCTCTCGCCTTGCAAACGGGAGGGAGCCCCATGCTCGAGGATCTTATAAGCTCAGGGCTCTCTCCCTGGACAGCATGCTAAATACACTTTATAATCAATCATCAGCAGAGTGTGAACGCTTGAAATAAAATTATTCATTTAATATATGCCTTGAAACCTTGGGATCATCTCGTCGCTGGTCTTGCATAGTCTGAGGGCCTCGGGAAGAGTATCCCCAGTTAGAAATAGAAAATAAAGAGAATAATTAGCGTAGCTGCTGTTCATAGTGTATATCAACGATATGCTTGGCGCACGTTCATGTATCATACATGTGGTGCACTAAGTGTATGCTTTACTGAACAGATAGGTCTTTAATCTAGTGTTGAACTGCAAGAGTATGTCTGAGCCTCGGACATTATCAGGAAGGCTATTCCAGAGTTTAGGAGCTATAAATGAGAAGGCTCGACCTCCTTTACTTGACTTTGCTGTTCTAGGTACTACCAGAAGCCCTGAGTTTGAGATCTTAAAGAGCGGGATGACATACAGCATTTTAGTCATTTGTAATGTGATGTCAAATTGATTTGTCAATACACTATCAAATTAATAGAAACAATAGTTCAATACTGAAAAAGCTGCATTGTTTAATGAGAAAAAAATGAGTTACTCCTACATAATCCTGCATGTGTTCCTCAAAACCCTGAATTTATTTTAGCTAATGCTTGAAGGTAATGAACACAAGTAGGGAGAGTAAATGATCAGGAATTGAACACTCATGCTTCAGTGCTGTTTCAGATGTGTTTGTATTTCGTTGTCGGGAGTGAGTGTTAGAAGAGCTCAGACCTGCAGAACTCTCAGGGCATCAGACTCGATGATGTCAGGGTTTGTGACTCTTTTAGACTCGTCTGTGGAATCAGCGCTCCCATTGACAGCAAAAGGGTCTGTTTTTAATAGTGTCAGATAGCTAGCAGACACTCCTGTAGCTTAGTGTCGTCCAGCGTGCTCCTAATGTAATCTGAGTAGATCGTAGCATGGCGTGGAGGGGGCGGGGTTTAACTTAGTGGGCGGAGTTATTTGTTATAAGCGGGCAGGTTATTTTACTAGTGGGTGGGATATTTGAGGGATTGGTGGGGTTATTTGATATAAGTGGGCGGGGAGTTTGAGTGACATAAGTGGGCGGGTATTTGTGGAAGAGGCAGAATTATTTGACGTAAGTGGGTGGGGTGTTTAAGGGAGGGGCGGGGTTATTTGACAATAGTGGTCGAGTATTTGTGGAGGAGACAGAATTATTTAACATAAGTGGGCGTGGTGTTTGAGTGAGGGGCGGGGTTATATGACATAAGTAGACGTGGTATTTGAAGGATTGGCGGGGTGTTTGAGTGATGAGTGGGGTTATTTGACATAAGTGGGTGGAGTATTTGATGGATTGGCAGAGTTATTTGACATAAGTGGTTGGGGTATTTAGGCAGGGGCGGGGTTATTTGACAAAAGTGGCCTGGGTATTTGAAGGATTGGAGGGTTTTTTGACAACTGGGCAGGGAGTTTGAGTGAGGGGTGGGGTTATTAGACATAAGTGGGCGGGGTGTTTGAATGAGGAGTGTAATTACTTAACAAGTGTGTGGGGTATTTGAGGGATTGGCTGGGTGGTTTGACATAAGTGGGTGGGGTGTTTGAGTTAGGGACGGGGTTATTTGACAAGAGGGGGGAGTATTTGAGAGAGAGGTGAAGTTATTTGACACAAGTGGGCATGGTATTTGAGTGGCGGACGGGGTTATATGATAAAAGTGGGTGGGGTGTTAAGTGAGGGGCATGGTTATTTGACATGAGTGGGCGTGGTGTTTGAATGAGGGGCGGGGTTTTTACATAATAAGAGAGTGGGGTATTTTAAGGATTGGCTGGGTTATTTGACATAAGTGGGTGGGCTGTTTGAGTGAGTGGCGGGGGTTATTTGACAAGTGAGCGGGGTGTTTGAGTAAGTGTCGAGGTTATTTGACATAAGTGGGTGGGGTCTTTGAGGGAGGGGCGGAGTTAATTTACATAAATAAGTGGGGTGTTTAAGGAAGAGGCAGGGTTATTTGACATAAGTGGGTGGGGGTGTTTGAGTGAGTGACGGGGTTATTTTACATTAGTGGGTGGGGTGTTTGAATGAGGGGCGGGGTTATTTTACATAAATAGGTGTGGTATTTGAAGGATTGGCGGGGTGTTTTTAGTGAGGGGCGGGGTTATTTGACATAATAGGGTATTTGACACAAGTGGGTTGGGTATTTGAGGAAGGTTTAGGGTTAGATGGGGTTATTTGACATAAGTTGGCGGGATGTGGGGTGGGATTTGGGTGAATTTTTTCTGTATTTATTCCAAGCGAATCTATAGATGAGTTGTGTTTGTACGCTTTTCTACCCTCACAGAGTTCAGGTGAGGTTTACATGAGCATATTCAGAGATTATGGACGCAGCAGCACTGTTGCAGTGAAAATAACTAGCTGCTCAAGGGTGTAGGAGCTGCTTTTCACAGGACACTCGAAAGATTTTATTTATTTTTTTACGTTTTAAGAATTTTTGCTTTTATTTTAGTTCTTTCCTAAATGCTCACAAATGCAATGCAAAAAATGGACTCTCATGCCATATGAAAATAATAGCAATGTATTATTTGGGATAAATGGGTGTTATTCGCATCATACAGCACAGATTTTTTAGGCTTAATAAATCATGTCTTGTGTATATTTTGGCCATCATTTTTAACCTAATTACTATAAATTATTTTTTATTGCTTTGTTTTTTTTGTTGCTATTTTCCTGCCATAATTTTATAAATCATTCAGTACAGTCATAAGACAATAAAAGATGATTAAGAATGAATATATTTCACTGATTTTAAGGAAAGATTATTTATGCATTGTATAAAAATGTCTTTTATTTAATGATATATGTACCATGTATTGTGTTTGTCAGAGCTGAGAATATCTGAATCATGTGAGTTTTAAAGATGTTTTGCTGCAAGTACTCATCAAGATAACTCTATATGTTTTTGTGATGTGTTCCTTTGTAAAAGCTGTTTGACACCGGATATTTGCCTTGAGACTGTATTCTCATCATTGTGTTCATGTTGGTTTCAGATGGAATGAAATTATTGTTTTATTGTCGATTCAGTCATTTGTAGGATAAACAAGGCTTCAGAGCATCTGTAGATATTGTGTGCAGATGTTTTATTTTCAGCTGTTTTTCTGCAGTTTGACCCGAGGATCTGATCACCAGACTGCATCTCTCCGATTTTTCCTTCTTATTTCTCCTTCTCCTCCTCCATCATGAAGCTGTGGAAGAGCCACGTTTACTTGAAGAGACTTTGGCCTTCTGTGTGCTGGATGAGAGCTGTAGATATAGTCTCATGATCTCTGTAGCTCTAGATGGTTATATTCTGCTTAGACTCTAAATAAAGCACAGTCCTGTAGATCAGACGCCCATCCGATCTACTCTTCTTCTTCTCGATTCAGCATTATTAGCACATCACACATAACTATTGTGCTTTTCAACCACACTCTTAAAAATTGAATTCTATATGGAATCAAAAAGGAACCCTCATTGTAGAGTGCATTTCTATTGTAAAGTAAACGTATTGATATGTTGTGGTGATTCTATAGTTGCTATGGTAACACAACAACTATTGTAATTGATTTGGTGTGGGTTACACAACAACTAGAGTAACTGTTGTAGTAATTCTACAGTTGCTATGGAAACTCAACGACTACTGTAATTGATCTATAGTGGTGCTACTATAGTTGCTATGGTAACACGTCTACTAAATGACATGTTGTTGTAATTCTATAGTTGCTATGGTAACACAACTACTATAATAATTGATCTATAGTGGTGCTTCTATAGTTGCTATGGTAACAACTACAATAATAATTTATCTATAGTGTTGCTTCTATAGTTGCTATGGTAACAACTACAATAATAATTGATCTATAGTGGTGCTTCTATAGTTGCTATGGTAACACAACTATTATAGTAATTGATCTATAGTGGTGCTTCTATAGTTGCTATGGTAACACAACTACTATAGTGATTGATCTATAGTGGTGCTTCTATAGTTGCTATGGTAACACAACTACTATAGTAATTGATTTATTGTGGGTTACACAACAACTAGAATAACCGTTGTAGTAATTTTACAGTTGCTATGGAAACTCAACGACTACTGTAATTGATCTATAGTGGTGCTACTATAGTTGCTATGGTAACACATCTGCTAAATGACATGTTGTTGTAATTCTATAGTTGCTATGGTAACACAACTACTATAATAATTGATCTATAGTGGTGCTTCTATAGTTGCTATGGTAACAACTACAATAATAATTTATCTATAGTGTTGCTTCTATAGTTGCTATGGTAACAACTACAATAATAATTGATCTATAGTCGTGCTTCTATAGTTGCTATGGTAACACAACTACTATAGTAATTGACCTATAGTGGTGCTTCTATAATTGCTATGGTAACACAACTACCATAGTAATTGATCTATAGTGGTGCTACTATAGTTGCTATGGTAACACATCTACTAAATGACATGTTGTTGTAATTCTATAGTTGCTTTGGTAACACAACTACTATAATAATTGATCTATAGTGGTGCTTCTATAGTTGCTATGGTAACAACTACAATAATAATTTATCTATAGTGTTGCTTCTATAGTTGCTATGGTAACAACTACAATAATAATTGATCTATAGTGGTGCTTCTATAGTTGCTATGGTAACACAACTATTATAGTAATTGATCTATAGTGGCGCTTCTATAGTTGCTATGGTAACTACTATAATAATTGATCTATAGTGGTGCTTCTATAGTTGCTATGGTAACTACTATAATAATTGATCTATAGTGGTGCTTCTATAGTTGCTATGGTAACACAACTACTATAGTGATTGATCTATAGTGGTGCTTCTATAGTTGCTATGGTAACACAACTACTATAGTGATTGATCTATAGTGGTGCTTCTATAGTTGCTATGGTAACACAACTACTATAGTAATTGATCTATAGTGGTGCTTCTATAGTTGCTATGGTAACACAACTACTATAGTGATTGATCTATAGTGGTGCTACTATAGTTGCTATGGTAACACAACTACTATAGTAATTGATCTATAGTGGTGCTTCTATAGTTGCTATGGTAACACAACCACTATAGTGATTGATCTATAGTGGTGCTTCTATAGTTGCTATGGTAACACAACTACTATAGCAATTGATCTATAATGATGTGTCTATAGTTGCTATGGAAACACAACTACTATAGTAATTGATCTATAGTGGTGCTTCTATAATTGCTATGGTAACACAACTACCATAGTAATTGATCTATAGTGGTGCTTCTATAGTTGCTATGGTAACACAACTGCTATAGTAATTGATCTATAGTGGTAATTCTGTAGTTGCTATGGTAACACAACTGCTATAGTAATTGATCTATAGTGGTGCTTCTATAGTTGCTATGGTAACACAACTACTATAGTAATTGATCTATAGTGGTGCTTCTATAGTTGCTATGGTAACACAACTGCTATAGTAATTGATCTATAGTGGTAATTCTGTAGTTGCTATGGTAACACAACTACTATCGTAATTGGTCTGTTGTGGTAATTCTATAGTTGCTATTGTGACCATACCTGCCAATACCCCTGTTTTTCCTGGAAGTCTCCCCTATTCCTGATCAGTCTCTCCACATTTTGAGTGAATTTCAGAATTGTCTGTGTTTTAAACAAACCAACTTCTTCTACAAGTAAATAAATAAACTTAATATCTCACTATTCAGATATATATTGCCTTTAACTTCAAAAGTCAAGCATAACCTGAGCTCACTGGTCTGAGATCACATCTGCAGATCCTCCATCAATAAAAACCATCTGAAGCTTTGATCCTACTCTGTGTCTCGAAAGCCTAATCAATATCCAATCAGCAGAGCAGGAGACGGAGGTGAGGATCAGAGATGAGGAGCAAGAGACGGAGATGATTAAAGAAGAGCAAAAGCAGGACTTTACATAATGAAGAAAAACCCTCTGTCTCTAAAGTCTGTTGGTGTTTTGCGTTTGTTTCTAAGCTGATAAAATGCTTCATTTCTTCACACTGAAAATAATGACTCATTGGATTTACTAAACAGATGAAAGGTAAGCTGCTGCAAACTATTGATACAGGCTGAATTTAAACAACCAAATTAAGGTGAACTTTACTACATTTCATTTGTTTGTTTCAATTAGTGCGCCACGGTGGCTCAGTGGTTAGCACTGTGGCCTCACAGCAAGAAGGTCACTGGTTTGAATCCCGGTTGGGTCAGTTGGCATTTCTGTGTGGAGTTTGCATGTTCTCCCCGTGTTGGTGTGGGTTTCCTCCGGCTGCTCCGGTTTCCCCCACAGTCCAAACACATGTGCTATAGGGGAATTGATCAACTAAACTGGCCGTAGTGAATGAGTGTGTTTCCCAGTACTGGGTTGTGTGTGTGTGTGCGTATGTGAGTATGTATGACGATGTGTGTTTGTTATATGTGTGTGTTTGTGCATATGTGAATGAGTATCTATGATGTGTGTGTGTGTGTGTGTGTGTGTG
>NC_079452.1:25079648-25089648 GCF_903798145.1 Danio aesculapii | reverse complement strand
TATTCATCAGGGGTTACCACAGCGGAATGAACCCACAACTAATCCAGCATATGTTTTACACAGCGGATACCCTTCCAGCCGCAACCCAGTACAGGGAAACACCCATACACACTCTACACTACGGCCAGTTTAGTTGATCAATTCCCCTATAGCGCATGTGTTTGGACTGTGGGAGAAACCGAAGCACCAGGAGGAAACCCACACCAACACGGAGAGAACATGCAAACTCCACATAGAAACACCAACTGACCCAGCCAGGACTCAAACCAGAGACCTTCTTGCTGTGAGGGGATTGTGCTACCATTTGCACCACCTGCTAAAATCTTCCAGTATTTATATTATTCATTAAATTTCCCATTTATTGTATTTTATTAGCCTCTACCCTCACCTCAACTCTAAACCTAATCATCACAGTACTGTAAAAACAGTAGTTGTACTGAGGATTATTTATGTTATTTATTAATTACCCAATAAATTGTATTTTAATAACGTCTATCCTCACCTCAACCCTAAACCCAATCGTCACAGTACTGTAAAAATATTAATTATTAATATGCAGTGTTGATGCTATATTGATGTGCGTATCCGCAGCTGTATCCAATCTAGACTTTACCAGTTTCCACAGCTGTATGTTCTCTTACTGCCCTCTACAGGAGACACAGAGAAGCACAACAGCTCACAGTGGAAGATGAGGAACAATCAGATTATAAGGTTATTATTCAGTTTTACAAACATAAGTATTCATTCATTCATTCATTTTCTTGAAAGCTTAGTCCCTTTATTAATCTGGGGTCACCACAGCGGAATGAACCGCCAACTTATCCAGCATTTGTTTTATGCTGCGGATCTAGCTGCAACCCATCACTGGGAAACACATACACACTTATTCACACACACACACACACATACACTACGGACAATTTAGCCTACCCAATTCACCTGTACCACATGTCTTTGGACTGTGGGGGAAACCGGAGCACCCGGAGGAAACCCATGTGAAACGCCTGGAGAACATGCAAACTCCACACAGAAACACCAACTGACCCAGCCAAGGCTGTGAGGCGACAGCACTACCTACTGCGCCACTGCGTCGCCTCAAAAATAAGTAATAATAAAGAATAGGAATAATTTTAATTCAGAAATAAGCTGGTAGAAATCATAATTAAAGGTCTGTATATGCACAGCGAGTGTTTGTCAGCCAATAGGTGAAAGATTAATGTGACTATTTTAAAGTTTATAATGTTTCTCTTTACAGCATCTATGTTGTAATGTAATTGAAATACAATCAGTAAATAAACCTAAGCATTCATTTAGTTGTTTAAGCGTAAAGCGAGATGAAAGATTGTGTAACCGCTAGTGCCATCAGTACCAGCAGGCTAGCGCTGAAACTCCATTAAAAATACTGAGGGAAAATAAATGGTCATATTCTAAAGACACGGCGGGGGAACTTTTATAGTGTTTTTACAGCTGCCTTCACCAGTGATGGAAAGTAATTAATATCAAAAACTCAAACTACTGTAATTAAGTAGTTTTTCTCAGAAAGTGTAATTTACATTTAGTCATTTAGCAGACGCCTTTATCCAAAGCAACTTACAAATGAGGACAAGGAAGCAATTTACACAACTATAAGAGCAGCAAACAAGTGCTATAGACAAGTTTCAGGTGTGTATTACTAGGTGTAATTTACTAATTAGTTAAAAAAATTCCCTTGAGTACATTTTTAGTGCTGTATCTGTACTTTTACTCCACTACTTTCCTTCAGCCTGCAGTCACTACTTTATTTTCTCTTGTCTATGGGGATTAGATTAATCAGTCCTGTGATTTCTGTCCAATCAGATCGCACACTAGAAGGTAAATCACATCATGATGAACTACCTCAAGACATGGGCGAGTTATAATGCAGCAAACTGTTTGGAAGCATTAAAAGTGTCCAAGGAGATGTCCAAAATCTGTCCACGCATTGACCCAGAGACTGTTTAGATGCAGGTCACTGATGATTAGATGACGGATGTTTACTGTATGATGACTGAAACACCCAGCAGGCACAAGATGTCAACATGACCTTATATTGATGTACCCTAACGTCGTGGACGTTGCATTTTGTTTGGAAATTAAAACTGGGTTGAGAACTCAAAGTCAGGTCAACATCAATATCCAACGTCCAACCTAAAACCAACCAATTATCAACATCTAATGATGTTCCAGCTTGACGTTGTGTGGACGTTACCACTATGACGTCTATCAGACGTTGGATTTTGGTTGCCGTATCTGACATATAAATGTCAGTATTTGACATCAGTATGAGGTTGAAGATGTTGGCTCGACGTTGAATTTTGGTCACTTTCTAACAACCTGAAATCAACCAAATATCAACATCATTTGACGTCATTATTGAACGTTAAAATAACGCTGTCTTTAGACTCTGAATTTTGGTCACCTGACATCACAACCTAAATCTAACCTAATATTAACGTCTCATGCTGTTGTGTGCCTGCTGGGCAATAACTAAATGCACTACAGAATGTTACTTTTACACACATCTACAAATTAGATGTAAACACATCAGATTTATACAGCGTAATACTACTTGAGTACTTTTGAAAGGTCTACTTTTTACTACTACTCTGAGTAATATTTACAACAGATACTTTTACTGTGCTCGCACTACATTTTTAGACAAGTACTTTTACTTGAGTATGATTTTTCAGTACTCTTTCCATCACTGGCGTTCACACATTTCACACCATTTTTTAATTTTTTTTAAATCTATTTTCCTGTTTTTATGTCATTTTTTTATGCCAGTCTAAATAAATAAATAAATAAATAAATAAATAAATAAATAAATGTAAACTGTGACTTTCCTGTGTTCGTCAGGTCACGTGTGCTTGGTTCCGAACAAACATTTAATATCAGTTCATAAACACAGGTACTTTTATAGTGTTTTTACAGCTGCGCTCACACATTTCACACCATATTTTAGTTTTTTAATGTATTATTTTCCTGTTTATGTTTGTTATGTACTTTTTTTTACGACTGTTTAAATAAATAAATGTAAACTGCGAGTTTCTCGTGTTCGTCAGGGTAAAGTCTAGATGGGATACAGCTGCGGATACATCATTCATTCCTTCGGCGTACTGCCTGATTTATCATTGGTCGCCACAGGATGCTCACATCAATAAACCTTAATTTTTGTTATAGTGTACAACAATAATTATTATTTTTACATTACTGTCAGGGTTGGGTTTAAGGTTTGGTATGGGTAAACGTTAATAAATGACACTTTAATGATAACAGATAACCACACTGATAAAAACACTGACCTAAACTAAACTCTGAAAACTGGACTGACACAGTGTCAGTGTACTAGAAGGTCTATGTTAAGCTGCTTTGACACAATCTACATTATAAAAGCGCTAGAGAAGTAAACATGAATTTATTATGAATGCAATTAATTAATGGTTCAGTAATATTACTCGGGTGAATGTCGGGTCACGTGTGCTCTGATTTCCCTTATAGAGCAGCAGCGCCGCTTTGTGGATGAGAGTAAAACAGCTGTCCGCAGACAGATACACTTCGAGTTTTTACGTCAAATCAGCATCTAAATCTTTATTAGAATGATTTTCAAGCCCGCAGAGGATCTCCAGAGCCTCATCAGAGTGAGTGTTTCTTCATCTCCGTGTTTTTAGAGCAATGTGTGGTGTGTGTCAGACGCTGTTTTGAGTGTTTTCAGTGCAAATGCTGTTGTTGAGGTGTGTGTCCGCTTGAGGACAGCAGAAGCCAGACATTAAAACCGGTTAAAACTCTTCACAAAGTTTATCTGGAGACGAAAAACACGTATCCAGTCACATAAATCTCTAATTTAGTAGCCGCCTAAACACTCAGTGAATTTCAGTATCAGCTCTAACTGATAGTAAACAAAACTCAGACCAAATAAAGTCTTTTTACGCCAAACTAAAGTGTATTATAATGTATATTAGAACATTTAGAACAACAATTTGTTTATGAATGCTCTAGCTTACTGTAGTATTAATTATTGTGAACTGATAAACTATTAAATTCTTTAGTATACTGTTTACTACAGTGGTGTATTGTAGTATAATATACCCTGTAGAAAACGACAGTACTGGCTCATTTGTTTATGAATCTATAGTAGTTGTGTTACCATAGCAACTGTAGAATAACCACAACAAATCACAGTAGTTGTGTTACAATACAACTGTAGAATCACCACAACAAATCGATTACTGTGGTTGTTGTGTTGCCATAGCAACTGGAGAACCACCACAACAAATCACAGTAGTTGTGTAACCATAGCAACTGTAGAACCACCACAACAAATCACAGTAGTTGTGTTACCATGGCAACTGTAAGGCAAGGCAAGGCAGAGAAGGCAAGTTTATTTATATAGCACATTTCATACACAGTGGCAATTCAAAGTGCTTTACATAAACAGGAATAAAAGAAACAATTATAAGAGAAATAAAAACAAACATAAAAATGGTAAGAATAAAAATAAAATAAAATAAAAGCTGATAAAATGTGTTATAAAAGAATTAAAAAGAAGAGAAAAACATAGTAGTTCGATCTGTCGGACATAGCACAGTGCTCATTCAGTAAAGGCACAGCTAAACAGATGTGTTTTCAGTCTTGATTTGAACGTGCCTAATGTTGGAGCACATCTGATCATTTCTGGAAGCTGATTCCAGCAGCGAGGGGCGTAGTGGCTGAAAGCCGATTCACCCTGCTTTGACTGAACTCTTGGGATTTCTAATCTATTTGATCCTAAAGATCTGAGTGATCTGTTGGGTTTGTATTCAGTCAGCATATCTGTAATGTATTAAGCTCCTAGGCCATTTAGTGATTTATAGACCAGTAATAATACTTTAAAATCTATTCTGAATGTAACTGGGAGCCAGTGTAAAGACCTGAGGACAGGTGTGATGTGCTCTGATTTCCTGGTTCTGCTCAGAATTCTGGCCGCAGCGTTCTGGATGAGCTGCAACTGTCTGACTGTCTTTTTGGGAAGGCCAGTGAGGAGGCCATTACAGTAATCCACCCTGCTGCTGATAAAAGCATGAGCAAGTTTCTCTAAGTCTTCATTGGAAACAAAGCATCTGATTCTTGTAATGTGTTTGAGATGATAGTATGCTGATTTACTAACTGCTTTGATATGACTATTGAAACTCAGATCTGACTCCAGAGTCACACCAAGATTCTTGACCTTATGTTTTGTTGTTTGACCCTTAGAGCCAAGGTACGCATTCACCTTGAGAACCTCATCTCTGTTCCCAAACGCAATCACTTCAGTTTTCTCTTTGTTTAACTGAAGAAAGTTTTGGCACATCCAATTGTTAATTTCATCAATGCATTGGCAGAGGGTGTCAATGGGGCTGTAGTCATTAGGCAGTAAGGCTAGGTAGATCTGAGTGTCATCAGCATAGCTGTGGTAGGAGATTTGGTTCTTTCTCATTATTGTAACTGTAGAACCACCACAACAAATCACAGTAGTAGTGTTACCATAGCAACTGTAGAACCACCACAACAAATCACAGTTGTTGTGTTACCATAGCAACTGTAGAATCACCACAACAGATCAATTACTGGGGTTGTTGTTATCATAGCAACTGTAGAATCACCACTATAGATCAATTACTGTAGTTGTTGTGTTACCATAGCAACTATAGACTCACCACAACAAATCAATTACTGTGGTTGTTGTGATACCGTAGCAACCGTAAAATCACCACTATAGATCAATTACTGTAGTTGTTGTGTTACCATAGCAACTATAGAATGACAACCATAGATCAATTACTGTAGTTGTTGTGTTACCATAGCCACTATAGAATGACAAGCATAGATCAATTACTGTAGTTCAGGCATGTCCAAGCTCGGTCCTGGAGGGCCGGTGTCCTGCAAAGTTTAGTTCCAACCCCAATCAGACACACCTGGGCTAGCTAATCAAGCACTTACTAGGCTTTCTAGAAACATCCGTGCAGGTGTGTTGAGGCAAGTTGGAGCTAAAATCTGCAGGACACCGGCCCTCCAGGACCGAGTTTGGACACCCCTGCTGTAGTTGTTGTGTAACCATAGCCACTATAGAATGACAACCATAGATCAATTACTGTAGTTGTTGTGTTACCATAGCAACTATAGAATGACAACTATAGATCAATTACTGTGGTTGTTGTGTTACCATAGCAACCGTAGAATCACCACTATAGATCAATTACTGTGGTTTTACCATAGCAACCGTAGAATCACCACTATAAGAGATCACAATATAATAATTTGCAGTTCAGTCATTTGCATTCAGATGATGCTGTTTCATCATTAACACAGTATAATGCTCAGAGTTCCTTTAAAAAAAACACTGAAATTATATCATTCACGCACACACTCAAATACATTCAGACACATGCACACACAGACACACACAGGCACACACACACACACAGAAAGAAAGAAAAAGTTATAGAGAAAATTAAGACCCTAAAAATGAAGAAGGTTGCTGGTTCGAGTCCTGGCATATCAGTTGGTGTTTCTGTGTGGAGTTTGCATGTTCTCCCCGTGTTGGCGTGGGTTTGCTTTGGGTGCTCCGGTTTCCGCCACAGTCCAAATGTAACGGAGGCCAGCTAGTAAGTGCTCCTCTGACCTCTAAAGGTGCTCTGGCGACAGACACTAGAGGCCGTGGTCTTTAGCCTCCTTGTTAGAGCAACCGACTCCCATGCGGAAGGTCGCCGGCTTGATACCAGCCCAGAGCGGGTTGGGTGGCATAGGACCGGCGGGGTTACACAAACACATGCGCTATAGGGGAATTGATGAACTAAATTAGCTGTAGTGAATGGGATGTGTATGGGTGTTTTATGCTGCAAAAAACATATGCTGGATAAGTTGGCGGTTCATTCCGCTGTGGTGACCTCTGAATGAATGTATGAATACTGTGTTGTTTGAGTAGGGGAGAGCGGGGCACAAAGCAACACTTTTTGGTTTTGGCCAAATAATGAACAACATAATGGGGTTAGAGTTAGACTATGTATGTATTTTATTCTGTATTACACTTGTCATGTCGTGTGTTAAACAAGTTAAGGTAGTTTCAATCATGTCCTATTATAATTGGGCTTAATTTTAAGTAATAGAACTAAAATAAAAAACAATAAAAATAAATACCTTGGCAAAAAAAATGTACAAAAATGGTAAATATTTTTTAAAAATAAATATGAATAAAATCTACTGTAGTATTTAAAATATTAATGCTGTGCTAAACCGTAAGGTAAAATGTAAAATTCAATATAATAACATCCCATACCGAATTTGCATGTTCTCCCAGTGTTCACGTGGGTTTTCCTCCGGGTGCTCCGGTTTCCACCACAAGTCTAAACACATGCGCTATAGGGGAATTGGGTGAGCTAAATTGTTCGTGTAGTATGTGTAACATGTGTTATGCACTTTGAGGCTTAAATCTAAATGAATCCCCATCTGTGTTTAAATGATGCAGTATCTACAAGTTTGACGTTACACACTCGATGAAGCACTTCTCAGTTAATAACCAACCGGTTGAACACAAGCGCCATCCTGTGTGCATGCAAATGAGTGTTTATTTATTAAGATATGAGTGCTTATTATTCAGCCGAGCAGATCTTACAGGGGTTGAGTCGTGTCCAGACCCCGCCCTCGCCTGAACCCTCATTTGAATAATTTGTGCTAATTGCTCACTTATGTGGAGAGGATCTGGCAGCCCTCAGACCGCTGATGAACTACACGTCTGTGGTGCCATTAACTCACTAAACATCTCGAGGCTCGAGTGTCTATTCACACAGACGAGAGCCCCGCGGCGCACAGAAATGCTGACATTAAACTCACAGAACCAGTCAGCACAGAGATCTGCAGACAACGCTTACAGAACGCTGAAACTACGCTACGCAAACGTTTTCAGTTTTACTGTTTTAAAGCTGAGATGAAGCTGTTCACCACAACCGATCAATTACTGTAGTTGTTGTGTTACCATAGTAACTGTAAAATCACTATAACAGAGCAATTACTGTAGTTGTTGTGTTGCTATAGCAACTGTACAATCACCACAACAGATCAATTACTGTAGTGTTTTGTAACTATAGCAACTGTCGAATCACTACAACTGATCAATTATTGTAGTTGTTGTGTTACCATAGCAACTGTAGAATCACTATAACAGAGCAATTACTGTAGTTGTTGTGTTGCTATAGCAACTGTAAAATTACTATAACAGATCAATTACTGTAGTGTTTTGTTACTATAGCAACTGTCGAATCACTACAACTGATCAATTATTGTAGTTGTTGTGTTACCATAGCAACTGTAGAATCACTATAACAGAGCAATTACTGTAGTTGTTGTGTTGCTATAGCAACTGTAAAATTACTATAACAGATCAATTACTGTAGTGTTTTGTTACTATAGCAACTGTCGAATCACTACAACTGATCAATTATTGTAGTTGTTGTGTTACCATAGCAACTGTAGAATCACCTCAATAGAGCAATTACTGTAGTTGTTGTGTTGCTATAGCAACTGTCAAATCACTACAACCAATCAATTACTATAGTTGTTTTGTAACCATAGCAACTGTGGAATCACTACAACAGAGCAAGTAGTGTAGTTTTGTGTTTCCATAGCAACTAGGCTTGGGCGGTATCAAAATTTTGATACCATCAAACCTCCTCCCTATTTTACCTCGGTATACGATATTACCATGCATAATAAAAAAATTATGATGTTAGGCTCAGACAGCGTCACCAAACTGTTGGCGTGTGCCTAAACCATTCAGAAACTGAATCCTGTATATGTGACCTTAGGTTCGCCGTCACCTGTTTGTCTTGTTTGTATTAGAGATCTGCGCGGGACACTCTCTCTTATGCACACACACACACACTTACTGTGACAGCACCAAGCCAGTGACGCACAGCATCACGCTCTCTCTCTCTCATTCACTCACCACACAGAGCAAGTACTCTAGTTGTTTTCTAACCTAAGCAACAGTAGAATTACTAGAACAGAAGAATTACTGTAGTTGTTGTGTTACCATAGCAACTGTAAAACCACTACAACTGAGCAAGTACTGTAGTGGTTGTGTTACCAGAGCAACTGTAGAATCAACGCAACAGAGCAATTAATGTTGTTGTTGTGTTACCATAGCAACTGTAGAATCACCCCAATAATCAATTACTGTAGTTGATTTGTTACCATAGCAACTGTAGAATCACCTCAATAAATAATTACTGTAGTTGTGTTACCATAACAGCTGTCGAATCACTACAATAGAGCAATTACTGTAGTTGTTTTGTAACCATAGCAACTGTAGAATTACTACAACAGAGCAATTACTGTAGTTGTTGTGTTACCATAGCAACTGTAAAACCACCACAACAGAACAAGTACTGTAGTGGTTATGTTACCATAGCAACTGTAGAATCACCTCAATAATCAATTACTGGAGTTGTTGTTACCACAGCAACTGTAGAATCACCACAACAGAGCAGTTGCTGTCGTTGTGTTACCATAGCAGCTGCCGAATAACTACAATGGAGCAATTAATGTAGTTGTTGTGTTACCATAGCAAGTGTAGAATCACCACAACAGAGCAATTGCTGTAGTTGCTGTGTTACCATAGCAACTATAGAATCACCCCAACAGGTTAATTCAAGTACGTAACTATAATAGCAATCAAAAACGCTTATTAATATAAATTACTATAGTATTTATATGCTTTATTTATACTTGCACTTTAGTATATTACACATGTACTCTATAGACTCTAAATGATGGATGTCCTCTCCCTAAATTATTGATAGCCCCTCCCTAAATGACTGATTGCCTTTCCCTAAATGAGTGATAGTCCCCGCCCTAAATGACTGATAGCCCCACCCCAATGACCGATTGCCCCTCCCTAAATGATTGATAGCTCCACCTTAAATGACTGATATCCCCTCCCTAAATGACTGATAGCTCCACCTTAAATGAC
>NC_079452.1:25073112-25079148 GCF_903798145.1 Danio aesculapii | reverse complement strand
CTGATTTACTGGTTCATTCAGAATCTCATTCACTCAGAAACTGATTCACTCAAAAAAGAAAGTCATTCAGAAACTGATTCACTCAAACTGATACTTTCATAAAACGATTCACTCAGAAACTGATTCATTTCAAATCTCATTCACTCAGAAACGGATTCATTCCAAAATGGATTTGTTTAAAAACAGATTCACTAAAAAAAACTGATTTGTTCAAAGACAGATTAATTTAGAAATTGATTCACTCAGGAACCAATTCATTTATAAACAGATTTCTCAGTATCTGATTTACTCCGAAATCAATTCTTCCAGAAACTGATCCACTCAGAATTTGATTCACTCAGAAACTGATTCATTTGAAAATTGATTCATTCAGAGTCTGATTCATAAAAAAAAAATTCATTAAAAGACAGATTAATTCAGAAACTGATTCACTTAGAAACAGATTCGCTCAGTAACTGATTTACTCAGAAATTAATTATTTCCTGAACTGATCCACTCAGAAATTGATTCGCTGAGAAACGGATTTATTCAGAATCTCATTGACTCATAAACTGATTAATTTAGAAACAGATTCGCTCAGGACTGATTTACCCAGAAATCAATTCTTTTAGAAACTTATTTACTTAGAAATTGATTCGCTCATAAACTGATTCACTCAGAAATTGGTTCATTCCAAATCTCATTCACTCAAACTGATTCATTCAGAAATGTATTCATTCAGAAACGGATTCACTCAGGAATAGATTCTCTCAGGAACGGATAAATTTAGAAACGGATTCACTCAGTAACTGATTTACTCAAAAGTCAATTCTTTCAGAAACTGATCCACGCAGAAATTGTTTCACACAGAAACTGATTCATTCAGTATCCCATTCACTCAGAGACTGATTCATTCAGAAAGACAATTCATTCTGAAACTAATTCAGAATTATTTTCTGAATTTATTTCTAAGTGAATCTTTTTCTGAATGAGTCATTATCTGAGAGAATCATTTTAGGAGTAAATCAGCTTCTGACTGAATCTCTTTCTGAGTGAATCAGTTATTTCAGAAACTGATCCACTCAGAAATTGATTCACTGAGAAACTGGTTCATTCAGAATCTCATTCACTCAGAAACTGATTCATTCAAAAGCAGATTCATTCAGAAACTGATTCACTCAAAAAACTGATTTATTCAAAAGCAGAATTATTTAGAAACCAATTCACTCAGGAACTGATTCATTTAGAAACACGTTCGCTCAGTAACTGATTTACTCAGAAATTGATTAATTCAGAAACTGACCCACTCAGAAATTGATTCATTCATAAACTGATTCACGCAGAAAATTATCCATTCCAAATCTCATTTACTCAGAGACTGATTCATTCAAAAATGGATTTGTTCAGAAACTGATTCACTCAAAAAACAAATAAAAAACAAACAAACCCAGATTAGTTGAAAGACAGATTAATTTAAAAATTAATTCACTCAGGAGCAGATTTGTTTAGAAACAGATTCGCTCAGTGACTGATTTACTCAGAAACCGATTCATTCTGAAACTGATGCACTCAGAAATCGATTCACTCAGAAACTGATTCATTCAGAAAAATATTCAAATAATCCGATTAATTCAGAAACTGGTTCGTTCATAAGCTTATTCAATCAGAAACTGATTTACTTTAATACTGATTCATTCAGAAACTGATTCAGTGAATAAATGAAGGAATGATTGTAGAAGGAAATCAGTTTCAGAGTAAATACCTTTTTGAATGAATCAATTTCTAAGTGAATCAGTTTCTGAATGAATCAGTTTCTGACATTTTTAAAATATATTCAAATAGAAAAAAAATATTTATATAGTACAAATATGTTAAAACGTAGCTGAACTTTGTATCAAGTGAATGCAGGCTTGGTGAACAGAAAAAAATCCCACTAGTAGTGTGTAAAAATCGTACAGTTGTGTGTCAGCTTACACACATACTACATTACATTACATTATAAACAGAATTTCAGATCAAATGCATGATTAATGTGTGTACTGCGCCTTTAAATGCATTATTATGTCAGTCATCAGAGAGGGTTCTGCTGTTCGCTGGTGTGTTCGGTCGTATCTGAGCGCCTGTAATGTTCAGATCAATCACCCTGCAGCTCAATACGCTCTCGTTCGCTGATCTAAATCACACTGTTTTAATTTTACATCAATCAATGATTTGTTCGAGCTGAAAAAAGAGTAATAGTGCAGTGTTGACATTCCTAGTGTGTTATTCTGAATTTAACTCTGCATATTATTATAAACTGAATCTGTGGTCATCGTCATCTTTGAGTTGGGTGACAGAGCCGTCTAATGGGAAATAAAATACAATAATTGTTAATTAATCTGAATTACTATACTGCACCTAATAATAGTATATATTATTTATTTTTTGTGGTTAGAAGCTGACATTCATCAGACAGAATTTCATTGTGCTATGTACAGTGACAATAAAGTCAACTGAATTTAATTTAATTATAATATTAATGTTGATAATAATAATATTTATTATTAATAAATTATTTTTTATGATTTCATAAATTAATTATATTCATAAATTATAAATTATTATTATTATTATTATGTATGAATTATTATTTAATCATAAAACTATTATTCTACACAATTATAATGATGATGATGATAATAATAATAATGATGATTATTGTTATTATTATTATTATTATTATTATTATTATTATTATTATTATTATTATCATTATTATTATTATTATTATTATTATTATTATTATTATTATCATTATTATTATTATTATTATTATTATCATTATTATTATTATTATTATTATTATCATTATTATTATCATTATTATTATTATTATTATTATTATTATTATTATTATTATTATTATCATCATCATTATTATTATTATTATTATTATTATCATTATTATTATTATTATTATTATCATTATTATTATTATTATTATTATTATTATTATTATTATTATCTCAAGTCTGGTGACAATGCCATAATGGGACAACATAATTATTATTAATCTATCAAAACTACTGCTACCACACCCAATAATAATAATTTTAATAATAATAATAACAACAACAACAACAACAACAACAACAACAATAATAATAAAAATAATAACAATAACATTAATAATTAGTATTATATTGGGAAATAAAATAAAATCTTTAATTAATTCTAAACAATAAACGTCATCAGTATAGTTTCCAGAATAAAGCATAAATAGCCTAACTAAAGTGCATATAACTATAAATCATAAATAACTAGTGTAAATCTATTTTAATTTTGTATCAATTAATTATTATTATCATTATTATTATTATTATTATTATTATTAATATTTTATTATTATTTTTATCATTATTATTATTATTATGTATTTTTATTATTATTATTATTATTATTATTATTATTATTACTATTATTATTATTGTTATTATTATTATTATTATTATTATTATTATGTATTTTTATTATTATTATTATTATTATTATTATTATTATTATTATTATTATTATTAATAATATTAATATTATGTATTTTTATTATTAATATTACATATTTTTATTATTATTATTATTATTAATATTATTATTATTATTATCATTATTATTATCATTATTATCATTATTTTTATTATTAATATTATTATTATTATTATCATTATTATTATTATTATTAATATTATTATTATTATTATCATTATTATTATCATTATTATCATTATTATTATTATTAATATTATGTGTTTTTATTTTTATTTTTATTTTTATTTTTATTATTATTATTATTATTATTATTATTATTATTATTATTATTATTATTATTGTTATTATTATTATTATTATTATTATTAATATTATTATTATCATCATCATCAATTTTCTTAACTCTTAACTGGAGTTTAAACACTGTTCTTAACTGGTATAGTTTCATATCATAAATCCACAGTACACTCTGACCACTGCAAATCTGATTGTTTTAATGTTAGCATCGATCAATGGTTTATTCCAAGTGTGTTTCCAGCAGAACAAAGAGCTTCATCCCAAACATCTGACGCTGCACATCGCCCCGCAATCTTCTTTTCTCTTCTCTTCTTCATCCTCCTCTTCTTCCTCCTCCTCCTCCAGCACAATGCCGCTCTCTCGCTCCTCCACAATAGCTGCTTATTTGGGAAGCACTTTGGATGGAGCTGCAGTCTTGACAGGGTGCCATTATCGGGGCTGTGAGATTAGACACACTCCCACCAGAAAACACACCTTCATTATTACAAGCCCCAGAACAGCACCCAGTGCACTTTCCTGATGCACACGCAACGCTTTTCAGCAGCAAAACAATAAAATGGAGCTTTATTTAGTTTCATTTAATGATTGTGGTCATGTAAACAAATGAGTCAAATGACCTACAGGGTATATTGAAGTACAATACACCACAGTTTACTGTAGTATACTACAGTATTTATTACAGATGATCAGTTTACTATAGTTAATAATACAGTATGCTGGAGCATTCATTAACAAAGAGCTGTAAATACTCTAATATATTCAGTATACTGTAGTTCACTGTATTATAGTGTTTCAGTAGCAAGTGCTGGTGGTAATTCAAGAATTCTTAGATTATTTACTTTTGTTCCTGTGTGATGCAATTTTTTGTGCTTAATTGTAAAAAAAAAACAACAACAAAAAAACTGATTATTATATGTTTTCTTCATAATTTCCAGAAATCAGACACTAAAAATGTCATTTTGAGTGTAATATCAGTTTATTTCTGCAGAAATGTTGACATATTAAAAACAATCAGCTGATGACCAAAGGACTACACAATTCTATGAATAATTTTGACCATATATACACAGCTGAAGACACAATTATTTAATTATTTTTCAAATATTGACCAAGGGCGGCATGGTGGCTCAGTGGTTAGCACTGTGGCCTCACAGTAAGAAGGTCTCTGGTTCGAGTCCCAGCTGGGTCAGTTGTCATTTCTGTGTGGAGTTTGCATGTTCTCCCCGTGTTGGTCTGGGTTTCCTCCAGGTGCTCCGGTTTCCCCAGTCCAAACACATGCGCTATAGGGGAATTGATGAACTAAATTGGCCGTAGTGTGTGTGTGTGTGTGTGTGTGTGTGTGTGTGTGGGTGTTTCCCAGTACTGGGTTGTGGCTGGAAGGGCATCTGCTGTGTAAAACATATGCTGGAATAGTTGTGGGTTCATTCTGCTGTGGTGACCTCTGAAATAGAGACTAAGCCGAAGGAAAATGAATGAATGAATATTGATGTTCAACAGATTTGTTTTGATTTCCACACATTTTTCAACATAATAGCAGTCATAACTAATTTATTTTATCATTACCATGATAAAAGTTTTTCCAGAGGAAAAACATAAAATTAAATACTGGTGAAAATTTAAAAAACTAAATATTTATTTAATTTGTGAAATTAAAAAATAAATATATAAATGGGTGTGCATTAATTTAGTTAAAAATAATACTGAATCACTGGACAAAAAACATGGGGAAAATCAGCCAGTGGAAACCATACTATAGTAATGTACTTGAAATAAACTTTTGGAGTGATTCGGCAGTTGCTATGGTAACAGAACAACTATAGTAATGAATCTGTTATAGTATTTCTATAGTCGCTATGGTAACAAAACAGCTATATTAATGTGTTGTGGGGATTCTACAGTTGCCATGGTAACAGAACAACTATAGTAATTCATCTGTTGTAGTATTTCTATAGTTGCTATGGTAACAAAACAACTATATTAATGTGTTGTGGGGATTCTAAAGTTGCCATGGTAACAGAACAACTATAGTAATTCATCTGTTGTAGTATTTCTATAGTTGCTATGGTAACAAAACAACTATATTAATGTGTTGTGGGGATTCTACAGTTGCCATGGCAACAGAACAACTATAGTAATTCATCTGTTGTAGTATTTCTATAGTTGCTATGGTAACAAAACAACTATATTAATGTGTTGTGGGGATTCTACAGTTGCCATGGTAACAGAACAACTATA
>NC_079452.1:25028112-25070612 GCF_903798145.1 Danio aesculapii | reverse complement strand
GCGCACACACATGAAAACACAACACAAACATTGTCAGTGCACGCACACACGCATATGCACACAAACACACACACACACGAAAACACAACACACACATTGTCAGTGCACTCACACACACTCTCACTCACTCACGCATGCGCGCACACACACATGAAAACACAACACAAACATTGTCAGTGCACGCACACACGCATATGCACACAAACACACACACACATGAAAACACAACACACACATTGTCAGTGCACTCACACAGACTTTCTCTCCCACACACACAAACACACACACACGCACACAAACGTACACTCACTTACTCACACTTACGCATGCACACACACACATGAAAACACAACACACACATTGTCAGTGCACTCACACAGACTCACATACACACTCACTCACACATGCATACACACATAAAAACACAACACACACACATTGTCAGTGCACGCACACGCATATGAACTCAAACACACACTCTGTCACACTCATAACAACACACACATTGTCAGTGCATTCACACACACTCTCACTCACTCACACACTCACGCATGCGCACACACACATGAAAACACAACACACACATTGTCAGTGCACTCACACAGACTTTCTCTCCCACACACACACACACACGCACACACGCACACACGCACACATACACAAACGTACACTCACTCACTCACACTCACGCATGCGGCACACACACACACACACACACACGAAAACACAACACACACACACACACACATTGTCAGTGCACGTACACGCATATGCACACTCTGTCACACACACATAACAACACACACACTGTCAGTGCATTCTCACACACTCACGTATAACCACACACACATAAAAACACAACACACACATTGTCAGTGCACTCACACAGACTTTTTCTCTCTCTCACACACACACACACACACACACACATGCACACACACTCACGTATGCACACACACACACGAAAACACAACACACACGTTGTCAGTGTACTCACACAGACTCACATACACACTCACTCACTCACACATGCATACACACACATGAAAACACAACACACACACATTGTCAGTGCGCACACACACACACACACACACACACACTCTTTGTCACACAGAAAAACAAATATGAACACACAACACACACATTGTCCGTGCACTCACACAGACTCTCAGTCACACACACACACACACACACACACACACACACACACACACACACACACACACACTCACACAGTGTCTTTGTGGCTGACGTAGTGATTGCCTTGTATTTAACACTCTCCCCGAGCTCAAAGCGCTTCTCCAATAGCGATCAGAGCTGAACGCGGCTCATTTCAATCTGTGAAAGACGCTTGTTTCATTCCATCAGCAGAAAGCGCCGTCAGCCGTGACAAAAGGCCATTCGATAACACACACACACACACACACACACACACACACACACACACACACACACACACACACGGGGAGGGGAGCCAGTTTTCACACCGCATACTCTGCCTTTCTGCTGCTTTTTAAGAACATTTAGAGCTCTTTGGGCTGAACATTTGCATTTAAATTCAGGATTGCGGACTGTGAGTTCACCTTCAGTGGAACTCAGGGAAGGGCTGATGTGTAAAGCCGTACGCAGCGTTGAGGAGTTACGGGATACAAGTCACTTAATAACGAGTGTTAAATCTGAAAAATGAACAACTCTAGTTTATTTCTTATACTTTAAGTGGCTCGTTTTATATATAATTACAATTTTGTAATCATTTAGTTGACATATTTAGTCAGTTTGTAATGCTGTGTTCACACTGGGGCCAGTGTTGGGCAGTACTAGCTTAGCATTTCTCAGTAGTGTGGCGGTAGCGTCGCTACTTTCTAAATCCAATAGTTTTTCAGTAGTGAAGCTATTTTATTAGTGAAGTAGCGCAGTGGCGTCAACAAAGCTACATTTACCGATCGCGGATCAATAACTGATGGCACCGACATTCACAGAGCCGGTGTCTAGCCGATGAAGGTAAATCCGTGGCTGCGTCCGAAACCGCTGACTACTCAGTAGGTACTGCATTTGAATTTAAACGTACTACTCGGCTGTTAGAAAAGTACGTTCTATACAGTATGAATGGAATTCAGACGTACTACATCCGCCATTTTGTCATGGTCATGTGACCTACCTGTGTCCGTTGCGTCGCTTAAAGCTGCAGTCACACTGGGCTTTTCCTCCCATAGACTTACATTTATATGCACGCGCATGCGTCAGACTGGAAACGCAGGGTCATGCGTTAAGTTTCGCAGTTCGCTGCAGTGCAAAGTTCAAGCTTGGTGAACTCTGACCTGCGAAATCACATCACTTGACTGCGTGAGACCAATCGAGGATCAAAACAGGACCTCTCTGGACCGAAATTTAAAGCATGGAGCAATTGGCTTTTTTAATGTCTAATCATCTTGTTTAATCCCGCCCCTTTTCGCAGTGACGTACGACAGAATTTCGCATTATCAAACTCAAGTGTGAACGCAGCTTTACTCCCATTCATGAATTCGCTCGCGGGGCATCATGGGATAGCGCAGCATGCATGACATGCGCACTTCAGAATCTCGCCGGTGGTAGTAAGTCATCCGGGTACTTCTCGCATAGCGATTTTCGAATTCTATGAATTCGGACATACTACTCGGCTCGCATACTGATTTTAGCGTACTGTATTGTATGGAAGTATTCGGTTTCTGACACAGCCCAAATGTTGGAGAGAATGATGATTTGTTGTTCCTGTTTTTCGGTGGTCGACAACAAACTTTTTGGTGCGATACTGCCACCTCTCGCTCTGGTTGGTGACGTCGCCAACCAAATTAGGCTAACTCGAGAAACCTGCTTGATGGAAAGATGACTGAGGGAGAGGAGTTATTTCTGAAGCAGGATTTTTCGTGTTCATACCTCGGGAAGTACATGTTAAGATGCAATAACTTAATTTCTGATGCTGTGCTAAAAAAATACTTTAGTAATTTATAGTAAGTACCAGAGGTGGGACAAAGGCATTGTTTGCCAAGTCTCAATTCATTGCCCTCAAGTCTCGAGTCAAGACAGGAAAGTCCAGAGTCAAGTCCCAAGTCAAAGGCAACAAGTCTCAAGTCAAGTCCAAAGTCCTACAGTTTGACTTTCGAGTCTTTTTAACAGAAAAGTAAAATGTATACAGATTATGTATGGTTGTAAGATCTGTATTTATTTTTCAACAGTAGCCTACTACAGTAAAATAATTCAATTAGTCAGCTGTGGTGATACTATAGTTGCTATGGTAACACAATATAAACAAATTACCCAGTGTTGTGTTATTTTTACAATATAGGATATATTATACTACAATTCACCACACTTTACTGTAGTAAATCTACACTTTGTATTTAATTTTATCAGTTCACTATTCTTAATACTACAGTATACTAAAGCATTTATTAACAAGCTGTAAATAATACTAGCCTAAAACATAGGCAGTATACCTAACACTCAAAAACACTAGAATTTATTATAGAATTTACCTCAACCTCTTAAGCTGCGGTCACACCGGGCTTTGTGTGTGCGAAATTCTGTCGTGCGGCGCTGCAAAAAGGGGCGGGATTAAACAAGATGATTAGACATTTAAAAAAGCGAGCGATCGGTCCATGCTTTTTATTTCTGTCCAGAGAGGTCCTGTTTTGATCCTCGATTGGTCTCACGCAGTCAAATGATTCGATTTCGCAGGTCAGAGTTCACCAAGCTTGAACTTTGCACCGCAGCAACCTGCGAAACTTGACGTATGACCTTGTGATTCCGATCTGACGCATTTGCGTGCGTATGAATGGAAGTCTATGGGAGGAAAAGCCCAGTGTGACCGCAGCTTTAGTGTTTCTTGTATTGTTAATACATAGTGTAGCAATATAGAAACCATATCAACATTCTTGAGATAACCAATTTACCAGGAGGATCACTGGAGAGCAAAACGCAGAGAGACCGAATGTTCGCGCGCGAGAGACCGAACGTACGTGCCGCGAGAGACCGAATGTACGTGCCACAAGAGACCGATTGTACCTGCCGCGAGAGACCGAATGTACGCGCCGCGAGAGATCGAACATATGTGCATAAACATATCGAACATATGGTAGCTTTTAGTGTAGCTAAGCTACATTTTAAGTAGAGTAGCTAATAGCTTAGCTCACTACATTTTTAAAGTAGCTTACCCAACACTGGATGCGGCATACACCACTTAGACGCATGGACAGTTTGAATTTTCATGCAGTAAATCCACTAGCTGTCTACATTTTTGGAAATCTTAAATACGTCACTTAAGATACCTTTTTCTGTAAGTTTCAGATGACAAACCCACTAGAGGGTGCTGTTTACATTTTTGCTGAATTGAAACATGTTATTTAGTTGTTTATTTAAGTTTTGTTACTTGTTTCAGATGACAAATCCACTAGAGGGAGCTATCCACAATTCTGCAAATCTGAAATCCATTACTAAAGGTAAATTTTAGTTGAACATTTCAGACGTTAAATCCACTAGAGGGTGCTGTCTATATTTTAAAACATTAAATACATTGCTCTGGTTACATTTCATTGCAGCTTCTGATGTCAAATCCTCGACAGGGTGCTGTTTACATTTTTGCAAATCTGAAATACGTCACTTAAAATGTCTCAGATGTCAAATCCACTAGAGGGCGCTCTACATTTTTGTGAATCTAAAATAAGTATTTGGGTACTTTCATTGCATGTGTTAGATGACAGATCCACTAGAGCAGTGTTTCCCAACCCTGTTCCTGGAGGCACACCAACAGTTCAGGTTTTGGATATCTCCCTCATCTGACCCATTAATTTCAGGTTTTGGAGTCTCTTCTAATGTTCTGATGAGTTGTTTCAGGTGTGTTTGATTAGGGAGAGGATGAAAATGTGTACTGTTGGCGTGGCTTCAGGAACAGGGTTGAGAAACTCTGCATTAGAAGAGACTCCAAAACCTGAAGTTAATGGTTCAGATGAGGGAGACATCCAAAACATGAACTGTTGGTGTGCCTCCAGGAGCAGGGTTGGGAAACACTGCACTAGAGGGTGCTGTCTATATATTTTGCAAAATTGAAACACGTTACTTTATAATAGAAATATGCAAAACTGACATCAAAATTAATATGCTGAAAATAATGTCTCATTAAAATTTTGTGCCTACATTTCTGGAAACGTAAAACACATTGCTCCGGGTATGTTTTGTTGTACGTTTCAGATGTCAAATCCACTAGAGGCTGCTGTCTATGTTTTTGTGAATCTAGTTTTTTGGTACTTTCCATTGCATGATTTAGATGACAGATCCACTAGAGGGTGCTGTCTGCATTTTTGCAAATCTAAAAGGGCTACTTAGGGTATGTTTTGATGTACATTTCAGATGACAAATCCACTAGAGGGTGCTGTTTACATTTTTGCAAATCTGAAATACGTCACTTAGGATACTTTTTTGTAATCTTCAGATAACAAATCCACTAGAGGGTGCTGTTTACATTTTTGCAAATCTGAAATACATCACTTAGGATACTTTTTTGTAATCTTCAGATCACAAATCCACTAGAGGGCGCACTCTCTATATTTTTGTGAGTCAGAAATGCAGTACTTCAGGTTTGTTTCAATGCACATTTCAGTTGCCACGTCCACTTTAAGACACTGACTAAAATTTAAGCAAATGCAAAACATGTATCTTAGGGTACGTTTTGTTGCACATTTCAGATGACCAATCCACTAGAGGGTGCTGTTTACTTTGTTGCAAATCTAAAATACATTACTTTGGGTGCGTTTTGTTGTACATATTAGATATACATCCATCCTCTATAGGTCCCTTATTCCTTTACAGAGCCCTAGTTACTCTATTAGTATTAGTCACTAAACTATTAGTTAAAATAAATTTAACTAAATACATTAAACAATGTTTTTGCAATCTTTTGTGAAATATATGTTAAAAATAACCTTCCCAACCCTGCCTTTAGAAGTGCCGATAACTAACGTTTGCCATTTGTTGACCTTAATGCTGATCTGTATGCATCTTCTGGTGGTTGCCAGATCCTCGGTCAGAGGGGAATTTGTTCACTGATCCAAATTAAAATCTGCAGTAAATTGGAGCAGCTGATTGCCTGAGCGCCGCTGAGACTTTTTAAGTGAAGCTGAAGGACACGCTCAACTTAAACATCACTCCTGTGATTATGCATGCTTATTTTTACACACCTGCTATTAAGATGCATTTTTTCTGTGATATAATCACAAGTGGGCAGTGTTAAGTGCATGCAAATTGGGTCTGAAATGAATTGAGTTCATTCACTTAGAGATAACGAAAAATGCATTTAAATAGACTGCAAATCTGGTGTAAATGCACATGTGGTCGAATGTGTTCAATTTACAACAAGAATAATTTCATGGCATTAAAAGTAGAACTGTCGAATTGAAAAATAATGAATCACATTCAAAATAAAAGCTTTTATTTATTTATTTATTTATTTTAATATTTAATATAAATAGTTTATTTATATTTAGAAATTCAATAATACAAATTATATATAAATATAAATATTTAAGTATGTGTAAATATGTACACTCACAGGCCACTTTATTAGGTACACCTTACTAGTACCGGGTTGGACCCCCTTTTGCCATCAGAAATGCCTTAATCCTTCATGTCATAGATTCAACAAGCTACTGGAAATATTCCTCAGAGATTTTGCTCCATATTGACATGATAGCATCACGCAGTTGCTGCAGATTTATCGGCTGCACATCCATGATGCCAATCTCCCGTTCCACCACATCCCAAAGGTGCTCTATTGGATTGAGCTCTATTGGATTGAGCTCTGGTGACTGTGGAGGCCATTTGAGTACAGTGAACTCGTTGTCATGTTCAAAAAACCAGTCTGAGATGATTCACGCTTTATGACATGGTGCGTTATCCTGCTGGAATTAGCCATCAGAAGATGGAGACACGGTGGTCATAAAGGGATGGACATGGTCAGCAGCAATACTCAGGTAGGCTAGGGCGTTGACACCATGCTCAATTGGTACTAATGGACCCAAAGAAAATCTCCCCCACACCATTACAGCACCACCACCAGCCTGAACCGCTGATACAAGGCAGGATGGATCCATGCTTTCATGTTGTTGAGGCCCAATTCTGAGCCGGCCATCAGACCAGGCAACGTTTCTCCCATCTTCTATTGTCCAGTTTTGGTGAGCCTGTGTGAATTGTAGCCTCAGTTTCCTGTTCTTAGCTGACAGGAGCGGCACCCGGTGTGGTCTTCTGCTGCTGTAGCCCATCCGCCTCAAGGTTGGACGTGTTGTGTGTTCAGAGATGCTCTTCTGCAGACCTCGGTTGTAACGAGTGCTTATTTGAGTTAATGCTGCCTTTCTATCAGCTGGAACCAGTCTGGCCATTCTCCTCTGACCTCTGGCATCAACAAGGCATTTGCGCCAACAGAACTGCCGCTAACTAAATATTTCCTCTGTCAGACCATTCTCTGTAAACCCTAGAGATGGTTGTGCGTGAAAATCCCAGTAGATCAGCATTTTCTGAAATACTCAGAGCAGCCCGTCTGGCACCAACAACCATGCCACGTTCAAAGTCACTTAAATCTCCTTTCTTCCCCATTCTGATGCTCGCTTTGAACTTAAACTTTCTCCAAAAGAAAATATAATAGGAAATCTTGTGAAAAAAAATCCTTGTTCTGTTAAACATCATTATTTTAGAAAACAAATAAAAACAATTAAAAATCACAAAAGAAAAAAGATTGTATAGAAAGTTAATTAACATTAAATAGGAAGTTTAAAAATGGCATGAAGTAGCATTCTAGTTTGAATGCATAATGCACACTATTGCAGATATTTACACTTAAACAGTAGACATTATACATTAGACAGTAGTGTTCAGATCAGAGTCCTTTACCACAGTAAACTCCCACAACTCTTCTGCTGCATTTTGATAATTGCAGACACCAAATTGCCACCTCATTTTCCCCCTGTTTCTAATTATTGAGCTCTTCAGCGTTGACAGCTAACGGGAACTAGAATTAACACACACACACACACACGCACACACACACACACACACACACACACACACGCACACACGGTGAGCAGCTGAACATTGGTGTGCAATTACACTCCTGCAATTACGGCTCTATTGTAAAGCAGGGCATTATGGGGGATTTGCTCTCCGTTGCAATTAAGAAATACGGGATAAATCTCCTTCCACAGGCACATGCAATTTAGATATTGTGTCACACATTCAGGGCTGGAATTCTCAAAGTTTTTGATACCTGAAGTTTGGTCTGTGCTCCTCTGAAAAGCACCATTAAACAGATGAAGAGAAGTAAAACGCTTGCAAGTTCAGGTAGTTTTTATGTAAGTTTACTGTCTCAACTGTAGTAAAGTTATGGGGTTGTTTTAAAAAGCTACACTACAGAATGTGATTAGATATGCAGTGGTGTACAGTAACAAATTACAAATACACAAATTACTGTTATTGAATAGTTTTCTCAGTAGTTTAACTGAGATAAACAGTATCAGAGTTGACGGGAACAGAGTTGACTGACAAAGTTGATGATAACCGAGTTGATGATAACCGAGTTGATGATAACCGAGTTGACGATAACAGAGTTGACGATAACAGAGTTGACGATAACAGAGTTGACGATAACAGAGTTGACGATAACAGAGTTGACGATAACAGAGTTGATGATAACCGAGTTGATGATAACCGAGTTGATGATAACAGAGTTGATGATAACAGAGTTGACGATAACCGAGTTTACGATAACCGAGTTGATGATAACCGAGTTTACGATAACAGAGTTGACGATAACCGAGTTGATGATAACCGAGTTTACGATAACAGAGTTGACGGTAACAGAGTTGACTGACAAAGTTGACGATAACCGAGTTGACGATAACAGAGTTGATGATAACCGAGTTGACGATAACAGAGTTGACGATAACAGAGTTGATGATAACCGAGTTGATGATAACCGAGTTGATGATAACCGAGTTGATGATAACCGAGTTTACGATAACAGAGTTGACGATAACAGAGTTGACGATAACAGAGTTGATGATAACAGAGTTGACGGTAACAGAGTTGACTGACAAAGTTGATGATAACCGAGTTGACGATAACCGAGTTGACGATAACCGAGTTGACGATAACCGAGTTGACGATAACAGAGTTGACGATAACAGAGTTGACGATAACAGAGTTGACGGTAACAGAGTTGACTGACAAAGTTGATGATAACCGAGTTGATGATAACCGAGTTGATGATAACCGAGTTGACGATAACCGAGTTGACGATAACCGAGTTTACGATAACAGAGTTTACGATAACAGAGTTGACGATAACAGAATTGACGATAACAGAATTGACGGTAACAGGGTTGACTGTAACAGAGTGTGCAATGACAGAGTTGACGATAACAGAGTTAAAGCATCAGAGTTGATGGCATCAGGGTTGACTGTATCAGAGTTGATGGTATCAGAGTTGACGGCAACAGAGTTGACAGTAACATTAACAGAGGTGACGGTAACAGAGGGGATAATGACAGAGTTGACTGATAGAATTGACGATAACAGTTGACAGCAACATTAACAGTTGACGGTAACAGAGTTGACAACATCAGAGTTGACGGTAACAGAGTTGACGGAAACTGAGGTGATGATAACGGTGGTGACAATGACAGAGTTGGCAATATCAGAGTTGACAGTAACAGAGTTGACAATAACAGGGTTGACTGTATCAGAGTTGACGGCAACAGAGTTGACAGTAACATGAACAGAGGTGACGGTAACAGAGGTGACGGTAACAGAGGTGACGGTAACAGAGGTGATGGTAACAGAGGTGATGGTAACAGTGGTGACAATCACAGAGTTGATGATAACAGAGTTGACGTTGACAGAGTTGATGATAACAGAGTTGACCATAACAGACTTGATGATGACAGGGTTGACGGATGATGACAGAGTTGATGATAACCGAGTTGACGATAACAGAGTTGACAGTATCATAGCTGACTGTAACAGAGTTAATGGTAACAGAGTTGACAATAACAAAGTTGTTGGTAACAGAGTTGATGGTATCATAGTTGATGATGACAGAGTTGACGGATGATGACAGAGATGATGATAACCAAGTTGGCTATAACAGAGTTGACCAATGACTGGATTGACGGACGATGACAGAGTTGATGATAACCGAGTTGGTGATAACAGAGTTGATGGTAACAGAGTTGACGTATTAGAGTGGACAGTAACAGAGCTGAAGGTAACAGATCTGAATGTAATTTTATTTAAAAGTTTGTCCGTTCTCCGCCTCCGTCTTCCTGATGGCCAAGAGCCTATCTAATTTTATTAAGGTGTTGCCAAAACCTGGGAGTAATGAGGAACTTGCAGTCAGAAAGCTTTCGCTGCTGAGGAAAGTTTATGATGCCATTGAGCCGGAGGAGCAGAGTCTGCCGCTGTAGACCCTCGAGGCCAGCACAGGAGGAGCTTACCGGAAGGACGGAACTCACCGCCAACCACTGCAACCTGGAGGGTTGGTTGCTGTCTCTGAGGGGACGGAGGAGCCACTCCGTTCACTAGACGCAGAGACCTGCTACCGTCCGCTGGGATGGAGAGGAGCAGAGGACACAGGGCTTACCACCGTAGTAAAAAAATCCGGGGCAGTAGCTGCCGTCTGCCGGTAGCAGTAGCCTGCTGCCGACCGCCATGATGGGGAGGAGCAGAGAGCAAAAGTAGACAACAACAAAGTTACGATGACAGTATGTTGACGATGAGTTGACAGTATCAGAGTTGACAGTAACGGAGTCGACGGTAACAGAGTTGACATTTCTATTATTTGTATTTTATTGTTTTAAATCTTGTAATGTGCTTTATAAAACAAAGTTAAAATCTACTTTCTCTTATATTCACACTGCGTTCGGTACAATACTCTATGACCTTGCGTGTGTGTGTGTGTGTATGTGAAAGAGCTGCTCAAGCAGATTATTTAGAGTCAGACTGTGACTTCTGCAGTTAAATGAGGTGATGAGAACGTCTCTGTATCTCTCACACACACACACACACACACACACACACACACACACACACACACACACACACACACACACACACATTGGTGACATTTCCCTCGCAGCGCTGTGTGTTCAATGACCTCTGAGTCTCTGAAAAGCGTGACGGAGAAGCTGGTGACCCACAGCCAATGGACACTGCAGGCGCTCTGTGTGTGTGTGTGTGTGTGTGTGTGTGTGTGTGTGAGTGAGTGAGTGATGCAGACATACACAAACTCACATAGATATACACACTAACACTCACACACATGCGAGAGGGCGAGACATACAATTACACATGAACATGCATACAAAGACATACAACAGACAGACTCTCTCTCTCTCTTTCTCTCTCTCTCTCTCACACACACACACACACCTTCCCTGAAGCACAGAAAGGCATCAGATGGGATGAAAAACAGGACAGAAGAGACGCAGCCGAGGGCAGAAGGGTGTAATTAACTCTCCAGAACACCAGTGACACCTTAAAACCTTCCATCGGCCCACAGCACTGCAATGCAGATACACACACACACACACACACACAATACAGAGAATTCTCACTGCGGAGTCACTCCAGAGTCACTTTCTACAACACAGTCCTGGAGCTCGACATCACATTTGCTTCACATTCACCACACTCTCATATTGGAGTAACAGAAACACAACAAGTCTTCCAGCCATCAAAATAAGATCCAAATTCCAGTGAGGTTGAGGCCGACCTCAAAGGGTTAAACAAGTAACGCACAGCAGGACTACGCCCAGGTAGCAAAGAATTCTGGCCCAGATTTGGCATAAATATGGCACAGCAGGCATTCATCCGGCACTGGCATACAGCATGTGGGCCAAACATGGCTCTGGTTTGGCAGAGGTGGAACCGTCTTTAAGGCGGCACACAATACTTGGGCCAGAAGTAAAATGTAGTATTTGGCCCACATGTTAATAATTGATATGTGGGCCATGTAAGTTTGGCCTGTCTTGACCCACTTTTAAAATATATTTGTTATTATTTTCAAATAAAGAAAACAATTCGACCAATCAGGTCGCTTTAAGAAAAAACACACCCATGGCAAGCCTATAGCGCAATGATTTATGGGTTTATCAATTTCATTGCAGTCGTGACACACCAACATATCTGGCCCAGTTCAGGCTCAGTTATGGATTATTAACTTGGCTGAGACTTGGCCCAGATATGGTCCATGTTTGGCCCTTGTCTGGAAGCCGGACTTGGTCCAGTCATGTACTGTAATTCACTGCGGCATGTGGGCCAAGCAAAAGCTGATTGTGTGGGCCAGAGCTGGTCCAGAGATATTTTGCTATGTGGGCGGTTACAGAACAGTTTGCGCTGTTATAATTCACTTATCTTTTAATATGTTTTGGTGCGATCATAACCCGCTATTTAATAAAACGACTGAATGTTTTGAATGAGAAGCTGTAATGTAGCCATGGTGGGATGAATTTTGGTGTGGCGCCCCACCATGGAAGAATGAATATAGCAGAAACCATGAGTATGCTGATGTTAAACTCCTGCGCTGGGTTCACACACTCTCTGCTGGGATGTGATTCTTCCGTATAAATACAGATTTGCGTATTTTCCAAGCCCAATGGGGCGACCCCTGTAATTTGCGTAAATCAGAAGTTTTTTATGAGGGGGAGAGGGGGGGTGGTTGGGGGTGTCGGTGAGGTTGATCGTCATCAAGGCAGATGACCTGATGGATGGTTTGCACCTTCATTGTTCATCATTGTGCACAAGAAAAAGCAGTAACGGACGTCATTCAGGGATGACCTATGCTACAGTATACTCTAATGATGAAGCCGCTGACAATATGCAAGAGATTATGAAATCAGTTTGAATGTGTTTTTCCGATTTCACATTTGCATATCACGACCACATGCGCTGTATGTACGTTATAAATAAAGTCAGGACGCACATTTGTTATTATCCTCTGCAAGTCATCTGTCTTCATTTATTCAGTGCTACAGCCTTGCACCTGAAGTGTAACACCTGAAAGTTTAGTAAATTTAGATGATATTACAAATGTGTAAAAATATATTCTATACTTAATTAAAATGATTAAAAAGCAGGGACTACGCTGAAGGAAAGGGAAAGTGATAAACTTTTTAACAATGGATGATATTTTGCAGGGTGGCATGTTAAAGTATATTAGGCTGCTCAATTCAGCTGGACTTAATATTTTACAGTTATTGTTGATAGAATAGTAGTTTATTTATGACGTGGAGTAGACTAAATTACAGGAAAAATTATATTCTTTGGACACAAGAGAACTAGCTTAACTGAGTTAGTGGCGCCATCTAGTGGCGGTGTGTGGATCTATTTTCACAGGTACAATTATAAACCTATTAAACATTATTTAGGTGACTATTAAACTGCTAACCATTTAAACTAATAAAACAAAAAAATTAAAATTAAATTGTGTGGCCAAAATCAAATTTTTATATAAAGAATATTATTCATTTTATTTTTGATTATTTGTATTATTATTTATTTAAACACACACACACACACACACACACACACACACACACACACACACACACACACACATTATATATATATATATATATATATATATATATATATATATATATATATATATATATATATATATATATATATATATATATATATATATAATTTTTATTTATTTATTTATTTTTTTGAGGGAGAGGGTCTCGTCTTCCTTCTTTTTTTGTCCTCGGCTGATCACATGCCTGTCTCTGCACTCTGACTACTTCAAAATTTATTTGAAATGAATCGCTGAAATGCTTGTACTGTGTCTGGTTAACTCTTTATATTCTCATATCGCGTCTAAAACCACGTTGAAACCCGTCGCTTTGTTTACGGATTTAAATGTGTTTGTGAGCTCGCGATCTGCTGCCGTTTGTCATTGCTCGTGCCATTATCAGCTGTTCCTTTCTGCAGCCGTCAAGTTTCAGAATAGTTCAGCTTTTGCCGCTGTGTGGATTAATACTGAATGTGTGTCATTGTTTTTACTCATGTTAGGAATAGAGCAATACGCTGGTGTTAAACTGCATTGCTTTAATGCACTCCTGCGCTGGGTTCACACATACTCTCTGCACTCTGACTTCTTCAAAATTGGTTTGGGAATAAATGAATTGCTGAACTACTTGTACTGTGTCTGGTTAACTCTTTATATTCTCATATCGCGTCTAAAACCATGTTAAAACATGACGAGTGCCGCTTTGTTTACAGATTTAAATGAGTTTGTGAGCTCGCGATCTGCTGCCGTTTGTCATTGCTAGTGCCATCATTAGCCGCTGTGTGGGTTCAAACATACTCTCTGCACTCTGACTACCTCAACAATGTTCATAAGCTGAGGTGGGCTTTTCTTGCTGTCTCGCGCTGAATGCCGTTGACCAATCACAACAGACTGGGTCATCGGACCAATCATCGCAGATTAGCATCGCGCTAAGGAGGGTTTGGGAACAAATAATTTGCTAAATGAATCATATGGGAGTCATTGGGATAATTCGGTAAAAATAAATGCATATTATGCAGTGTTTTTGACCTTGCATGCATATCAGCCTGTTGTTGGAGACCCCCAAAACCAAAATATGACCATATAATGCATAATAGGGGCTCTTTAAAATATGCATAAACTAATTTGAAAAGAATAGGGGAAAAATAATCTAATACCTGCTTCTGTAACAGAACAACTCTCTCTTTCAGTCTGAGAAACATCTTCACACTTTCACTATGAAGACACTGATGTACTGTGCGATCTCCATAATGTTACCACTCGTCAGAGCAAAGCTGCAGATCATCCGGTCCGCATTGTTTGGCTTATTAGCAGTGTTTTTGTGTATAGACGTCTTTGTTTTTCACTGTGCTGACAGTTTATGTGCATCATATTCATTCTGTTAGTGTGAGTTTTTGTCTGGCGCTCCACCTCGAGTAAACATAGCGCCCCCTCTGTTCAAAACATATATCGCGATTCGTTCAACATTTCTACCAGTTTGAATCGACACGTATTTGAATCGATTTTCAACCGGCTCACAGTGAATCGCTACAATCCCTACAAATAACCATTGGGAAACTTCCTGGTTCAATCTTACTGTGGTATTTTGACTCCCGATCTGCATCTCTGCTTTATTCGTGTGTGTCACTGACTGCTGTTTATCTGACGTGATGTAACTGTGGGCGGGGACAACCAGCTCATTTGCATTTAAAGGCACAGGCTACTAAAACACGGCTACAATTTCCTCAGACACACAATCTGACATTTTTAGCAGCTTATAATCAATGATCTGTTGGGTATTTTGAGCTGAAACTTTACAGGCACATTCTGGACACCAAGGATTTATCTTACATCCTAAAAAAGGGGTAAAATAGCAGCCCTAAAACTTAATCATATACAGGGAGGTAGTATGAGGGAACTAGCAGTCTGAGGTTACATGAAGCGAGCGATGCAGATGTGTGAGTGTGTGTGTGTCAGAGTTCAAAGGTGCATGGGGAGGGAGAGGGGAGTGGTGGCAGAACTGGGAGAGAGTTCAGCTTCCTGACAGCCTGCTGGATAAAGCTGTTGTATGTTTGCTTGCACTTAATTTTAATCTACACCTCCCTAGATACAAACCATGCCATCGTTTTCAAATACTCGCATTTTCAGGTGTTTACACAAACCAAACGTCCACTTTTTTTAACAAAATGATGCATTTGTAGGTTATTAAAGGATGATGTGAGGTAAACGAACAAGCAAAACGTATAAAAAGTTCAACGTTTGTCCAACAACAAACAAGAAAACAAGCATGAGCTCATTTTTTCTTTCTGTTCTCTTTAAAGGCAAGCGGAGCATGTGAGAGTTTAATTGAACAACCCTTCAGTCTAATCATCATTAGCTGATAATGGCGCAGACACACACACATGCAGCTTCAGCACCACTAATGGAATTCATTGCAGGATTTTGATCAATTAAATTAAAATCAATTAGAGCTTTCTGCAAAAAAGCTAATGGATAATTAACGGATCTCTGTGAACGGAATGTTTGGACAGGAGATGATGTTAAAATATCAGAAAAACACATGGAGGAACACGTCCGCAAAACAAACTGTATAAATAACAGAGATATTAACCATTAGATCGCTTCATCTGAAACATCAGTTCCTTTGTTAGTGATTATTAAAATAACTAAACAGAAACGCATATGCAGAGTTTACTTGGAGACATTTTTTTCTCAGATTTCAGGAGTTCACACTTAGATATTGTTTGATAATATAAGCTAGTTTGTCATGCTGTCCCGGGAGAGAACCCTGAGCTTGGAGATAGAAAGGTTGAAAAGCATGTAAGGGGGTATGAGATGAGCTCCCCCTGGTAAAAGAGGAAAAGGGGGAAGATGGTGTGGTTTTTTTGGAAAACGAAGATAGTTTTAGACGGGCTACTTATAGTGAGTTTGGATTAATCTGATTGGCTTACTAATGATTGTAGATGGAAGACCAGTCGCGATCAATCATATCACATGCTCCTCTCGAAATTAGTTTGTGAAACTTCACTTAAGTAAGAGTAACACTGAATTAAATGTACACTGTAAAAAAAAAAAATCCGTAATTTTACGGTTTATTTCCGGCAGCTGGGGTGCCGTAAAAAAGCCTTAAAATAACATCTATTAAATTACAGAAATTTACTGTTAAATAACCGGTTAACTTCGAGAAATTTACTGTAAAATAACATCTATTAAATTACAGACATTTACTGTTAAATAACCGGTTAACTTCGAGAAATTTACTGTAAAATAACAGCCATTAAATTACAGAAATTTACTGTAAAATAACAGGTTGACTTCCAGAAATTTACTGTAAAATAACAGAGGTTTAATCACAGAAATTTACTGTAAAATAACAGGTTTAATCACAGAAATTTACTGTAAAATAACAGGTTGACTTCCAGAAATTTACTGTAAAATAACAGAGGTTTAATCACAGAAATTTACTGTAAAATAACAGGTTGACTTCGAGAAATTTACTGTAAAATAACAGGTTGACTTCGAGAAATTTACTGTAAAATAACATCTATTAAATTACAGACATTTACTGTTAAATAACCGGTTAACTTCGAGAAATTTACTGTAAAATAACAGCCATTAAATTACAGAAATTTACTGTAAAATAACAGGTTGACTTCCAGATATTTACTGTAAAATAACAGAGGTTTAATCACAGAAATTTACTGTAAAACAACAGGTTGAATTACAGAAATTTACTGTAAAATAACAGAGGTTGACTTACAGAAATTTACTGTAAAATAACAGGTTGAATTACAGAAATTTACTGTAAAATAACAGAGGTTTCATCACAGAAATCTACTGTAAAATAACAGGTTGAATTATAGAAATTTATTGTAAAATAACAGGTTGAATTATAGAAATTTATTGTAAAATAACAGAGGTTTAATCACAGAAATTTATTGTAAAATAACAGGTTTAATTACAAAAATTTACTGTAAAATAACAGGTTGAATTACAGAAATTTACTGTAAAATAACAGGTTGAATTACAGAAATTTACTGTAAAATAACAGAGGTTTCATCACAGAAATGTACTGTAAAATAACAGAGGTTTAATCACAGAAATTTACTGTAAAATAACAGAGGTTTATTCACAGAAATTTACTGTAAAATAACAGAGGTTTAATCACAGAAATTTACTGTAAAATAACAGAGGTTTAATCACAGAAATTTACTGTAAAATAACAGAGGTTTAATCACAGAAATTTACTGTAAAATAACAGAGGTTTCATCACAGAAATGTACTGTAAAATAACAGAGGTTTAATCACAGAAATTTACTGTAAAATAACAGAGGTTTATTCACAGAAATTTACTGTAAAATAACAGAGGTTTAATCACAGAAATTTACTGTAAAATAACAGAGGTTTCATCACAGAAATTTACTGTAAAATAACAGAGGTTTCATCACAGAAATGTACTGTAAAATAACAGAGGTTTAATCACAGAAATTTACTGTAAAATAACAGAGGTTTAATCACAGAAATGTACTGTAAAATAACAGGTTTAATCACAGAAATTTACTGTAAAATAACAGGTTTAATCACAGAAATTTACTGTAAAATAACAGAGGTTTATTCACAGAAATTTACTGTAAAATAACAGGTTTAATCACAGAAATTTACTGTAAAATAACAGAGGTTTAATCACAGAAATTTACTGTAAAATAACAGAGGTTTCATCACAGAAATTTACTGTAAAATAACAGGTTTAATCACAGAAATTTACTGTAAAATAACAGGTTTAATCACAGAAATTTACTGTAAAATAACAGAGGTTTAATCACATAAATTTACTGTAAAATAACAGGTTGAATTACAGAAATTTACTGTAAAATAACAATTCAATTCAATTCAATTCCCCTTTATTTGTATAGCGCTTATACAATGTAGATTGTGTCAAAGCAGCTTCACATAAAAGGTCACAGTAAATAGGAACAGTGTAGTTCAGTTTGTAGTGTTTAAGTTCAGTTCAGTTTAGCTCAGTTCAGTGTGGTTTAATAATCACTACTGAGAGTCCAAATATTGAAGAGCAAATCCAACGATGCGCAGCTCTACAGATCCTGAACCATGCAAGCCAGTGGAGACAGCGGAGAGGGAAAAAAAACTTCACTAAAGGCGGAAGTGAAGAAAAAAAACCTTAAGAGAAACCAGGCTCAGTTGGGCACGACCATTTTAATTTCTCCGCTGGCCAAACGTCTTGTGCAGAGCTGCAGTCTCAGTGGCGGAGGCTGGAAGCTGGCCTCAGGGAAGACTCGTCTGTCTCTGGAGCGTCACAGGAAACAGTCTCATGTTCTCCACTACTCCATGACCATCGCAGTAGTTGTTCAGGATTCGGCCAGGTCCAGGGTATGGAAACCTTGGGATCATCTCATCGTTGGTCTTGGATAGAATCAGTGACTCTGCATAGTCTGAGGGCCTCGGGAAGAGTATCCCCAAGTGGAAATGGAGAATAAAGAAAATAATTAGCGTAGCTGATGTTCACAGTGTATATCAGCAAGATGCATAACCTGTGTGGAAGCCCCCTAAGTGGTGCACTAAGTGTATGCTTTACTGAACAGATAGGTCTTTAATCTAGTTTTGAATTGGGAGAGTGTGTCTGAGCCTCGGACGTTATCAGGAAGGCTATTCCAGAGTTTAGGAGCTATAAATGAGAAGGCTCGACCTCCTTTACTCGACTTTGCTATTCTAGGTACTACCAGAAGTCCTGAGTTTTGAGATCTTAAAGAGCGAGTTGGATTGTAGCGAGACAGAAGATTGGTTAGATAAGCAGGAGCTAGATTATTTAGAGCTTTATATGTAAGAAGCAATATTTTAAATTCAATACGAAACTTAACAGGCAGCCAGTGTAAGGAGGATAAAATTGGGGTGATGTGATCAAATTTTCTAGACCTGGTTAGAACTCTGGCAGCTGCATTTTGTACTAATTGAAGTTTGTTAATAGAGGATGCTGGGCAGCCAGCAAACAGAGTTGAATTACAGAAATTTACTGTAAAATAACAGAGGTTTAATCACAGAAATTTACTGTAAAATAACAGAGGTTTAATCACAAAAATTTACTGTAAAATAACAGAGGTTTAATCACAGAAGTTTACTGTAAAATAACAGAGGTTTAATCACAGAGGTTTACTGTAAAAAACAGAGGTTTAATCACATAAATTTACTGTAAAATAACAGAGGTTTTATCACAGAAATTTACTGTAAAATAACAGGTTTAATCACAGAAATTTACTGTAAAATAACAGAGGTTTAATCACAAAAATTTACTGTAAAATAACAGAGGTTTAATCACAGAAGTTTACTGTAAAATAACAGAGGTTTAATCACAGAGGTTTACTGTAAAATAACAGAGGTTTAATCACATAAATTTACTGTAAAATAACAGAGGTTTTATCACAGAAATTTACTGTAAAATAACAGGTTTAATCACAGAAATTTACTGTAAAATAACAGAGGTTTTATCACAGAAATTTACTGTAAAATAACAGGTTTAATCACAGAAATTTACTGTAAAATAACAGGTTTAATCACAGAAATTTACTGTAAAATAACAGAGGTTTAATCACAGAGGTTTACTGTAAAATAACAGAGGTTTAATCACATAAATTTACTGTAAAATAACAGAGGTTTAATCACATAAATTTACTGTAAAATAACAGAGGTTTAATCACAGAAATTTACTGTAAAATAACAGAGGTTTAATCACAGAAATTTACTGTAAAATAACAGGTTTAATCACAGAAATTTACTGTAAAATAACAGGTTTAATCACAGAAATTTACTGTAAATAACAGAGGTTTAATCACAGAAATTTACTGTAAAATAACAGAGGTTTAATCACAGAAATTTACTGTAAAATAACAGGTTGAATTACAGAAATTTACTGTAAAATAACAGAGGTTTAATCACAGAAATTTACTGTAAAATAACAGAGGTTTAATCACAGAAATTTACTGTAAAATAACAGGTTGAATTACAGAAATTTACTGTAAAATAACAGAGGTTTAATCACAGAAATTTACTGTAAAATAACAGAGGTTTAATCACAAAAATTTACTGTAAAATAACAGAGGTTTAATCACAGAAGTTTACTGTAAAATAACAGAGGTTTAATCACAGAGGTTTACTGTAAAAAACAGAGGTTTAATCACATAAATTTACTGTAAAATAACAGAGGTTTTATCACAGAAATTTACTGTAAAATAACAGGTTTAATCACAGAAATTTACTGTAAAATAACAGAGGTTTAATCACAAAAATTTACTGTAAAATAACAGAGGTTTAATCACAGAAGTTTACTGTAAAATAACAGAGGTTTAATCACAGAGGTTTACTGTAAAATAACAGAGGTTTAATCACATAAATTTACTGTAAAATAACAGAGGTTTTATCACAGAAATTTACTGTAAAATAACAGGTTTAATCACAGAAATTTACTGTAAAATAACAGAGGTTTTATCACAGAAATTTACTGTAAAATAACAGGTTTAATCACAGAAATTTACTGTAAAATAACAGGTTTAATCACAGAAATTTACTGTAAAATAACAGAGGTTTAATCACAGAGGTTTACTGTAAAATAACAGAGGTTTAATCACATAAATTTACTGTAAAATAACAGAGGTTTAATCACATAAATTTACTGTAAAATAACAGAGGTTTAATCACAGAAATTTACTGTAAAATAACAGAGGTTTAATCACAGAAATTTACTGTAAAATAACAGGTTTAATCACAGAAATTTACTGTAAAATAACAGGTTTAATCACAGAAATTTACTGTAAAATAACAGAGGTTTAATCACAGAAATTTACTGTAAAATAACAGAGGTTTAATCACAGAAATTTACTGTAAAATAACAGGTTGAATTACAGAAATTTACTGTAAAATAACAGAGGTTTAATCACAGAAATTTACTGTAAAATAACAGAGGTTTAATCACAGAAATTTACTGTAAAATAACAGGTTGAATTACAGAAATTTACTGTAAAATAACAGAGGTTTAATCACAGAAATTTACTGTAAAATAACAGGTTGAATTACAGAAATTTACTGTAAAATAACAGAGGTTTAATCACAGAAATTTACTGTAAAATAACAGAGGTTTAATCACAGAAATTTACTGTAAAATAACAGGTTTAATCACAGAAATTTACTGTAAAATAACAGAGGTTGAATCACAGAAATTTACTGTAAAATAACAGGTTTAATCACAGAAATTTACTGTAAAATAACAGAGGTTTAATCACAGAAATTTACTGTAAAATAACAGGTTTAATCACAGAAATTTACTGTAAAATAACAGGTTTAATCACAGAAATTTACTGTAAAATAACAGAGGTTTAATCACAGAAATTTACTGTAAAATAACAGAGGTTTAATCACAGAAATTTACTGTAAAATAACAGAGGTTTACGAGAGGGGTATAATAATACGAGAGGGGTATAATAATATATTACACTGGTTTAACTTATTTGAAGTCATTCGAAAGACAGGTGCTAGCATATCTTAAGGACATCACCAAGCATATCTTGGTGACATCGCTAGACCCCTTGCAGTTTGCCTATCGGTATTTATCAGGTGACGTCACCCTCGTAAACACCGAATTGCATTATGGGACATAGCCGCCATTTGTGTTGTATCCGAGTTAACGTGAGCTGAAGAAAGGATTTTGACAGACTATAGCGGTGCATCGGGTCAACGCCTGCTGCATTGAGACGCAAAACACTTTTGCTGGCACATCTCCGTTTATGCTCTCGACATTTTCACAAAGGTAAGAATATTTAAATAACTTTACAATTGTCATTGCTTTAGCTTCAATATTTATTTTAATTCAGTGTAACACTTTAGTTTTGGGGATAGAACTGCATTTAAATCTTAACAAATCAACTTAGTGCGTATGAGTTTAAGATTGTGAAGTAATTGATTGTTAAAATATTGTAAATACTTTTGAAATCTTAGTTACAACTTACATTTGCTGATTTACTCACTCCCTGTCAAAAACTACACTTTCGACTGTCCTTTTTCTAAAACAAATAAAGGTTTTTGTTGAAAACATTATATGAAATATTTAAACCTTCAGACTGTAGCTTCATAAAACTGCAGTTAAAAATATATATAAATATATTGGATGACAAAGAGATGAGTACATTATCAGTAAATGTTCTTTCTTAATGTTTTAAAAGTTCACATTTCAATTCTGGTTTCTTATGCTCAAACTGTCATATTTCCATAAGCATATAGCATTATAGTACATTTATTTGTACTTATTCTTTCTATGTGTAATATTTTTGCTGTATATACATTTCTAACTTTGTCATTTCCAGCCAACCTGCATATGAGATGATGGAGACTGACCCAGACTGAGCACCATCTCTACATCTGGGCCACACAGATACTACACAGACAGACACGGCACACTCTGCAAGACAAACTAAGAGGAGGGAAAGAAAACCAACACTGCAGTCAGCTGAAGATGTGGACGTACAACATGCAGAGAAGGAGACACGTGAGGTTGAGGATGGTGAGAGACACTGATGAGGAGACACACAACACTTAGGAGGTAGCCGAGACAGATGTGTAGAAGTAAACCGCCTGTTGGAGGAGATCTGACAGCTGCTGTGTGAACATGAAGAATACAGGATGTCTGATGGATTTTGTGACTAGAATGATGCTCAAGTACCAAACAGTAACAAGACACAATCTTAATAACAAGCACTGACCCTCAACATGATACTCCCTTGTGAAGGTGAAGATGTCATATTACAGCAGAGGATTGTAACTGTCTGTTGTGCTCAACAAACCAATGTCCAACTGCAGTGTAGAAGAGTTAAAGCTCAGGTGTATAAATGCATTCTGTGCTTAATCGATGCATTCTTTGCAAATTCACACATGTATGTCTCTCTATGTATTTGTGTATATATGTGAGTCTCTGTGAATGTTTGTGTCTGTGTGTATATATATATGTGTGTGTGTGTGTGTGTGTGTGTGTGTGTGTGTGTGTGTGTTTGTGTGTGTGTGTGTGTATAATCTGCCCTGCAGTCTCTCACACACACTGTTGCTCCTCCTCCTGATGGCCGTTTGATACAGGAACAGATTAATGTCAGTCTCAGGATGAGATATTCCCAGTTTTCTTGCCTCCGGGAGACTTTTAAGGCATTTAATCTGAAAAATGGAGACAGAATCAGTAAAGTCTGTCAGTTTAATCAGTGCCACTGATCTTCAGATATACTGTAAAACACTGATAATGAAGCTTGACACCTGAAAAGGTATCTGTTTATTTCTAAAACATTTATCCAACACAACTTCATGGAAATAAACAGGACAATAACAATAAAGCAGCTCAGGAGAAGACGATAGAGCGCAACGGTCGGTACCGGAAGAAAAACTCAATTAGTTATCTCCTTAGGGAAACTGATCCTAACAACAACTAATAACCATTAAAAGACAGATCTCTGAGGTATTCACATCTGTTCAACCAATCTGTTCACATTACTTTAAAGAACAACTACATTACCCATTATGCCTTGCAATGTACACTCACCGGCCACTTTATTAGGTACACCTTACTAGTACAGGGTTGGACCGCGTTTTGCCGTCTGAACTGCTTTAATCCTTCATGTCGTAGATTTAACAAGCTACTGGAAATATTTCTCAGAGATTTTGCTCCATATTGACATGATAGCATCACACAGTTGCTGCAGATTTGTCGGCTGCACATCCATGATGCCAATCTCCCGTTCCACCACATCCCAAAGGTGCTCTATTGGATTGAGCTCTGGGGACTGTGGAGGCCATTTGAGTACAGTGAACTCATTGTCATGTTCAAGAAACCAGTCTGAGATGATTCACGCTTTATGACATGGTGCGTTATCCTGCTGGAAGTAGCCATCAGAAGATGGAGACACTGTGGTCATAAAGGGATGGACATGGTCAGCAACAATACTCAGGTAGGCTGTGGCGTTGACACCATGCTCAATTGGTACTAATGGACCCAAAGTGTGCCAAGATAATCTCCCCCACACCATTACACCACCACCAGCTGCCTGAACTGTTGATACAAGGCAGGATGGATCCATGCTTTCATGTTGGTGATGTCAAATTGTGAGCCGAGCATCCGAATGTGGCAGCAGAAATGGAGACTCATCAGACCAGGCAACGTTTCTCCCATCTTCTATTGTCCAGTTTTGGTGAGCCTGTGTGAATTGTAGCCTCAGTTTCCTGTTCTTAGCTGACAGGAGCGGCACCCGGTGTGGTCTTCTGCTGCTGTAGCCCATCCGCCTCAAGGTTGGACGTGTTGTGTGTTCAGAGATGCTCTTCTGCAGACCTCGGTTGTAACGAGTGCTTATTTGAGTTACTGTTGCCTTTCTATCAGCTGGAACCAGTCTGGCCATTCTCCTCTGACCTCTGGCATCAACAAGGCATTTGCCCCCACAGAACTGCCGCTCACTGGATATTTCCTCTTTGTCGGACCATTCTCTGTAAACCCTAGAGATGGTTGTGCGTGAAAATCCCAGTAGATCAGCAGTTTCTGAAATACTCAGAGCAGTCCGTCTGGCAGCAACAACCATGCCACGTTCAAAGTCACTTAAATCCCCTTTCTTCCCCATTCTGATGCTCGCTTTGACCTGCAGCAGATCGTCTTGACCATGTCTACATGCCTAAATGCAGTGAGCTGCTGCCATGTGATTGGCTGATTAGACATTTGCGTTAACGAGCAGGTGGACAGGTGTACCTAATAAAGTGGCCGGTGAGTGTATTCCACTGATCATAGTCGCAGTCAGCACCGTGTATTAAAAATACATCTTTATATAACCTTAACATGTTGTTCTGGTATTAAAGTATATGAGATTTTCAAGTGATGATGATGATATGGAACCACCAACTATACCAGCATATGTTTTACACAGCAGATGCCCTTCCAGCTGCAACCCAGTACTGGGAAACACCCAAAAACACTCATTCATACTCATACACTACAGCCAATTTAGTTCATCAATTCCCCTATAGCGCATGTGTCTGGACTGTGGGGGAAACCAGAGCACCTGTAGGAAACCCACACCAACACGAGGAGAACATGCAAACTCCACACAGAAACTCGGACTTAAACCAGAAACCGTCTTACTGTGAGCTGACCACTGAACCACCATGTCACCCATTATTATTTATTAATATATATTTATTTGACATTTTTAAAGGTAGTTTAGTTGAATAGTGTGTTTCCCCATTGAAGTCCACTCAAATCAATCCACAGAGTAACGGACCTGCCTAAAGACTACAGCAAGTGTCAGTGCAGGTTTGATTTGCTGGATGTTTGTGGACAGCTGTTATAGTGTGTGTGTGTGTGTGTGATTGTTATACATGTAAGACTGGTTAAGTGGTGAAACTATTAACTCTAATGAAAGTGAACAGGCGAATTGTCCTGAAATCTTCCTGTGGTTGTAAAGCTCTTCATTATGAGATGCTGCTATATTTCCCAGAAGGACTTGAGTTATCAGTCTAGCGCGAGCTCTGTTATCATCGCTGACTATTATCTGTTCATACTTGCTCATTTTGTCTTTTTAACACAAATAGTATCATTACTCTCGCTCTTTCTGTGTGTGTGTGTGTGTGTGTGTGTGTGTGTGTGTGTGTGTGTGTGTGTGCGTGTGTGTGTGTGTGTGTGTGTCTCGCCTGCAGGCAGCTGTGTATCTGCTGATGAGTGATGAGGGTAATTTAACCCAAACAGCCCGATGATCATTTCAGTACACACTGATACACACACACATACACGCGCACACACACACACACACACACACACACACACACACACACACACACACAAATATACATATATAGACTAAAAAATACAGTCTATACACACACACACACGTTGGCACACACAGATACATACATTTATTTACATACACACACTTGATCATAAATGTGCCCATAATCACTTAGATAATACACACACTCATAAACACATACACAGTTTTTTTTCACATGCACACTCACACACATCTACACACAGTTGATCATACACGTGCACACAATCGCTCAGACACATACACACACTCATAAACACACACTGAAACATACAGACATTCATTTACACACACACACACACACATTTTTTTCACATATACATTCTCTCTCACACACACATCTACACACACACACACACACACACACACACACACACACACACACACACTTACACTTAATCATACACGTGCACACATTCACTCAGACATACACACATATATATACATACATACACACACACACACACACACACTACACACATATATATACATACATACACACACACACACACACATTCATTTACACATGCATTCACACATACACTCTCCACACTTTCACACAAATTTACTTACACACACACACACACACACACACACACACATTCTTACTTTACTTTAAGGCTATACACATATTTTACATGGAAAGTTTTACCATGTCTATCGGCTTGGATTAATCGCATTCACAATGGTATAATCCATTATAGGGGTGTTCAAATCAGTGTTGTAGTCCTAAAAAAGGTGGTGTACTATTACCCACCCAATGCAAATTTTAAAAGTAGGCAAAGAAACGACGAAAGTCAATGTTTCTTTGGTTCATTAGCTATATATATATATATATATATATATATATATATATATATATATATATATATATATATATACAAAAGTTTTAGGGGGGCTGAATGAAAATATAGGAGGGCTAAAGCGACGCCCATGCTGTTCTATAATTTAACTTGAACATTTCAGCGAGACATCATTCAGCTGATTTGTTGTGATCTTCGAAAAGCTGCTGCAGTCGTCAGCCGGTGGGGAATGGTGGAAATTAAACAAAAATGCAACAATTGCAACAAATGAAAAACATTTGGTATAGAGTTAAAGGAGACGCGAACACACATAAACGAGGGAAGTTTAATCACCAAAACAAGTGAGCATACCGAGAGTATGATCCTCAGAAGTCATAATACCCAAACAGCTCGTGGAAAAAAGTAGGCATACTGAGTATACGTGGACTACACCACTGGTTCAAATGTATATTTATATGATCTATAATTTAATTAGCAATATTAATATTTAAGGTGAAGATCAGACCAAACTATCTCTCACTATTTAGGCCCCGTTTACACTAATAGATTTTAGTTTTAAAATACGTTTTGCTGCGGTTACGCTATCCGTCCACACTACACCGGAGTTTTCGAGTGCTGAAAACGGAGCATTTTGAAACACTGAAGAGGCTGATTTCATTTTAAAGCGCTGCTGCTCTGTGTCTGTGTGGATGGGGGAAATAGAGACATCTGAATACTGAGGCAGGGCTGCAGACATTCTCCTCTCTGATTGGGGCTTTTTCCTCAATATTAAGTAGCCTACACACAGTTCAGTCCTGCATCCTCTCCTCGTAAGTTTAGACTTCGCAAGTTTGATATGGAAATCAAACTCCCGAGGACACATTGGGTGAATCTTTAAAGGGAACAGTGTACTGTATAACCTCATTCACATCACCCTGGATACACTGTTTCACTTTCTTAACAATAAAATGAACACATGATATGATAAAAGCAACTTAACAGGCAGCAGTAATGTTGAGGCGTCGTGTAGCTGCATATTTATATGAGCGTCATCTTCACTGTGTGCATATTTATAATGAAACAGAGCCGATAACATCACTGCCTCTTTTCGTTTTCAATGAAAAATATGAAACATACCATCTCTATTGCTGAATATCAGTTTAATAATCAATAATGGCTAGGGCCAGACAGAATCTGCGGACGTTTTTTGCTATTTTTGCGGAGAATTTTGGTAAAAATCTGCAGATTTATGCTGAATTATTTTGGGAGTATCATAACTAAAACCTTAATATATTAAATAAAAAGTAACACCTTTATAACTTGTATTTAATGTTTACAATGCAAATTTAGTTAGATCCACTTTATTTGGTAAACAAAGCAAGTCTCTCATATAATATCTCTACTAAAAGACAGAAAATATTACTGTACACACTGCATTGTACATAAATCAGATGAACATTTGCATATTAGTCAATAATACTACTGTAATTAATTTAAAAACTGAATAAATATAAGGCGACGCAGTGGCGCAGTAGGTAGTGCTGTCGCCTCACAGCAAGAAGGTCACTGGTTTGAGCCTCGGCTGGGTCAGTCGGCGTTTCAGTGTGGAGTTTGCATGTTCTCCCTGTGTTCCCGTGGGTTTCCTCCGGGCGCTCCGGTTTCCCCCACAGTCCAAAGACATGCGGTACAGGTGAATTGGGAAAGCTAAAATGTCCATAGTGTATGAGTGTGAATAAATGTGTGTGGATGTTTCCCAGAAATGGGTTACGGCTGGAAGGGCATCCGCTGCGTAAAAACGTGCTGGATAAGTTGGTGGTTCATTCCGCTGTGGCGACCCCGGATTAATAAAGGGACTAAGCTGAAAAGAAAATGAATGAATGAATGAATGAATATAGATTTACACACATTTACTCAAGTAAATAAACAGAATTAATGATCAGCTAAAAATCTGTGGAATTCTGTGCGCGCAGATTCCGTGTGGGCATAATAATGGGCATTATAACAGCATAACGTACAATAAGTTTATACATTATAGGAATTAAAAAGGCAAGCAATCAGTTAATATGCAGAATCAGTGTATGCAGTTACATTAATTAATATTTACTCTGCGCACAGCCAAAACACGTTACCTGAGAACAATAATAGATTCAAAAGACCAACAAGATGAATTAAATATCACCTTTAACAAATATAGTGAGATTAGATCCAGCAGTAGATCCTTGATGGACAGTCCGACTAGCACAGCTCTCATATGGGTGGATATGCTGCAGTGCAAGCTAGAGTGATGTGCGTTTTCAGCGGTGTAGTGTAGACGGAGAGTTGTTCAGACACGCTGGGTGAAACGCCTGTGTGGACGCTGAAGGATGAGCATTTTATTAAGCTTTGCTAGTAAATACATTGTAAATATAGACATGAAGGCTTTTGCTTTAAAGGGTTAACTGCCATATTATGTGCACAGTATAGAGAAGTGTTGCAGGTTGCTGAGAACAGCCCATCCTGTTATCGAGTATGGGTGCATAGAAAATGCAGAAAGATCTGAGAATGACAGGACGTATGAGCTGTGTGTACGTGCTCTGAAACATCTGCCTTAAAAGGTCAACTGTCAAGAGAAGATACACAGATACCAGAAAGAGGAACATCTGGTTGCTGAATGGTCAAACTGTCAAGACTACACCATATAAGTCAATAGGGTTGGGGTTAGATAGTGTGTGAAAGACAGTATAAAAGCATGAAGGAGAGCCCAATAGGGCAGAGCTGAACTGATATTACACCTCTCCTGCACAGAACTTGTATTCTCTAACTTCTTGCATTCAAAATAAAACTTCTTAATTTTCAACTCAGACCATTTGAGTCCTACAACGCAGATCGTTTTCATCCTAAAACTCTGTTATAAAACTAAAACACATTAGTGTAAATGGGCCCTTAGAGGACTGACCCCTCATGCATGTTGTTTTCACCTCCTTCAGTGGGATAAAGCGTTAACTATGGGGGTCAGTCCCCCCCCAAACCACCCTGTAACACACCCTGCCCTAAACTGCTCCTGTCCCAACTTTTTATGGAAGGAGTTGCAGGTCTGAAGGGCAGGAAAGGATGTATATTTACAAATGAAAGTAAGTTGACTAGACAAAACGGGAAATATTTTGTGTTCATGTTGTCTGCAATCAAATACAAGTCTCTGGAACTCTCACATGGTCGCCCACTGAAGCTAAGCAGGGCTGCGGCTGGTCAGTACCTAGATGAGAGACCACATGGAAAAGCTAGGTTGCTGTTGGAAGTGGTGTTAGTGAGGCCAGCAGGGGGCGCTCAACCTGCGGTCTGTGTGGGTGCTAATGCCCCAGTATATTGATAGGGACTCTATACTGCTCAGTGAGCGCCGTCTTTCGGATGAGATGTTAAACCGAGGTCCTGACTCTCTGTGGTCATTAAAAATCACAGTATGTCCTTCGAAATATACTAGAGGTGTAACCCTGGCATCCTGGCCAAATCTGCCCTCTGGCCTCTGTCCATCATGGCCTCCTAACCATCCCCATATCATAATTTTCTTCATCACTCTGTCTCCTCTCCACCAATCAGCTGGTGTGTGGTGTGTAGTCTGGCGCAATATGGCTGCCGTCATGTCATTCAGGTGGATGCTGCACACTGGTGGTGGATGAGGAGATTCTCCCCAATGAGTAAAGCGATTTGAGTGTCCAGAAAAGCGCTATATAAATGTAAGGACTTATTATTATTATTATGAAGTCAAAGTAAATGGAAATGTGAAAAGGGTCCATCTGGGAAAACTTAGCATTCGTTGTCATGACCAGGGCTAGACAGAATCTGGAGAACATTTCTTCTGTGCAGAATGTTTTATAAAACAAACTGTACTGATTTTAAGCGTTTCTATGTTCGACGATTAGCTTGTCGTTGTAAGCATGTTAGTAATGCGTATTTGTATAGCATGTTTATTGTGTATGGCCATACACCCATAGAATATTTTACAAATATTTAAATACCAAAAGGAAGTAAGTAGAATTTCAAGCATTTTAAAAATCAAACATGTTAAATTCCCCCTGATACTAGATGAATCGTAGGAATTAGTAGTTAATGTTTACTGGAAACGATACAAAAATACTCATTAAGAATAAATTGTCAGTGTTGTCGTTAATCACGGGAGCAGAATGTGATCACAGGAGTGTTTTTCAAAGAAATCTTCTCATTTCCTCTTGAGAATTGTGTGTTTCTGGTTCAGACAGTGCATTGGTTCAGGCTGAATGATCTGTCGTCTCTCATTGGCTCATCTGTCGTCATCTGGGACGGACCACTGAACCTGCGCTGTCTCTGCTGATAGTGTGTGTAAGTGACAGCACACACACACACACCGCTAACCAGAACACTGACAGAGCCAAATAACCCAGCAATGAACACCTCGCATCACCGACCCGCACGCAGAGGAAATATAGTGAGATTACAGCAAAGCAGACACATGAGAAAGAGGAGAAAAACATCAGGAGTAAAGCTAATCATCAGTAGAGGAGCTTTAATTACGGCTGGAGGAGACTGTAGTGGGCATTTACTTACAGTCTGCTCCTGTCAAGAGTCACATTTTAGATGTGACCCTGAAACACAGAACTAGTCTTATGTGTACATTCTAAAACATGCCTGGTCGTTAAAACCCAACGTCAGGTCAAACATGGAAAACACAATCATTGGGTTAAAAAGTGACATTTAAATTTAATTAAAATAATTAACCCAATGATTCGTTTGGTCATATTTCAGAATCAGAATCAGAATCAGTTTTATTGCCAAGTGCGCTTCACACACACAAGGAATTTGTTTTGGCTACAGAAGTTTCCAGTGTACATAAAGTGACAAGTGACAACACAAAATAAATCTGAAAAAATAAAAGATAAACATTAAACAGATGCGGTTAGTGAAGAAACCTGGATGTTGAGTTGTATGTACAGATTGTTATAAATATACAGGTTATAAGGTGCTGTGTACAAGTGCGAATGTAGAAGGTATTGCATTGTATATTGATATAAGGTGCTGTGTACAAGTGTGTATGAGAAAGTATTGCACATATTTATTGCACAGTAGGGGAATATTTAACTGTTCATAAGGTAGACAGCCTGAGGAAAGAAACTTTTCCTGTGTCTGGCTGTTTTTGTGCTTGGTGCTCTGAAGCGCCGACCAGACGGTAACAGTTCGAACAGGTAGTGTGCTGGGTGTGAGGGGTCCAGAGTGATTTTGCGAGCCCTTTTACTCACTCTGGAAGAGTACAGTTCTTGAAGTGTAGGAAGGGTTGTGCCAGTGATTCGTTCAGCAGTCCGGACTATTCGCTGTAGTCTACGGAGGTCGGTTTTGGCAGCTGAGCCGAACCAGACGGTGATTGAAGTGCAGAGGATGGATTGGATGACAGCTGAGTAGAACTGTACGAGCAGCTCCTGTGGCAGGTTGAACTTCCTCAGCTGACGAAGGAAGTACAGTCTCTGCTGGGCTTTCTTCACAATAGAGTCTATGTGAATGTCCCACTTCAGATCCTGAGAGATGGTGGTGCCCAGGAACCTGAATGACTCCACTGCAGCCACAGTGCTGTTCATGATGGTGATTGGGGGGAGTGCAGGGTTTCTCCTGAAGTCCACTGTCATCTCTACTGTTTTGAGCGTGTTCAGCTCCAGGTTGTTGTATCTGCACCATAACGCCAGCCGCTCCACTTCTTGTCTGTATGCAGACTCGTCACCGTTTAACATAACATTTTGTTGGTCCATGTTTGAACCAATGTTTTGCACAATGTTTGACCCAATATTTTGACCATGTTTTCCGCAATGTTTTGCCCCAGTGTTTTGCCCCAGTTTTTTGACCATGTTTAGTTCATTGTTTTGCCCAATGTTTTGCCCCAATGTTTTGCCCATGTTTGACCCATTGTTTTGCCCCAATGCTTTGCCCATGTTTGACCCATTGTTTTGCCCCAATGTTTTGCCCATATTTGACCCATTGTTTTGCCCCAGTGTTTTGCCCATGTTTGAACCAATGTTTTGCCCATGTTTGAACCAATGTTTTGCCCATGTTTTGCAAAAAAACTTTGTGATATTAAAGACTTTTTGAGAGCTAAAGTGGCAGTGTGCCCATTTTCTTTTGATATTTCGCCCATGTTTTGCCCCAGTGTTTTGCCTATGCTTTGCCCATGTTTGACCTAATGTTTTTTCCATGTTTGAAACAATGTTTTGCCCCAGTGTTTTGCCCATGTTTAGTTCATTGATTTGCCCCTGTTTGAAACAATGCTTTGCCTCAGTGTTTTGCCCATGTTTAGTTCATTGTTTTGCCCCTGTTTGAAACAATGTTTTGCCCCAGTGTTTTGCCCATGTTTAGTCCATTGTTTTGCTCGTTTGAAACAATGTTTTGCCCCAATGTTTTGCCCATGTTTAGTCCATTGTTTTGCTCGTTTGAGACAATGTTTTGCCCCAATGTTTTGCCCATGTTTAGTTAATTGTTTTGCCCCTGTTTGAAACAATGTTTTGCCCCAATGTTTTGCCTCAGTGTTTTGCCCATGTTTAGTTCATTGTTTTGCCCCTGTTTGAAACAATGTTTTGCCCCAGTGTTTTGCCCATGTTTAGTCCATTGTTTTGCTCGTTTGAAACAATGTTTTGCCCCAGTGTTTTGCCCATGTTTAGTTCATTGTTTTGCTCGTTTGAGACAATGTTTTGCCCCAATGTTTTGCCCATGTCTAGTTCATTGTTTTGCTCGTTTGAGACAATGTTTTGCCCCAATGTTTTGCCCATGTTTAGTTAATTGTTTTGCCCCTGTTTGAAACAATGTTTTGCCCCAATGTTTTGCCTCAGTGTTTTGCCCATGTTTAGTTCATTGTTTTGCCCCTGTTTGAAACAATGTTTTGCCCCAGTGTTTTGCCTATGCTTTGCCCATGTTTGACCTAATGTTTTTTCCATGTTTGAAACAATGTTTTGCCCCAGTGTTTTGCCCATGTTTAGTTCATTGATTTGCCCCTGTTTGAAACAATGCTTTGCCTCAGTGTTTTGCCCATGTTTAGTTCATTGTTTTGCCCCTGTTTGAAACAATGTTTTGCCCCAGTGTTTTGCCCATGTTTAGTCCATTGTTTTGCTCGTTTGAAACAATGTTTTGCCCCAATGTTTTGCCCATGTTTAGTCCATTGTTTTGCTCGTTTGAGACAATGTTTTGCCCCAATGTTTTGCCCATGTTTAGTTAATTGTTTTGCCCCTGTTTGAAACAATGTTTTGCCCCAATGTTTTGCCTCAGTGTTTTGCCCATGTTTAGTTCATTGTTTTGCCCCTGTTTGAAACAATGTTTTGCCCCAGTGTTTTGCCCATGTTTAGTCCATTGTTTTGCTCGTTTGAAACAATGTTTTGCCCCAGTGTTTTGCCCATGTTTAGTTCATTGTTTTGCTCGTTTGAGACAATGTTTTGCCCCAATGTTTTGCCCATGTCTAGTTCATTGTTTTGCTCGTTTGAGACAATGTTTTGCCCCAATGTTTTGCCCATGTTTAGTTAATTGTTTTGCCCCTGTTTGAAACAATGTTTTGCCCCAATGTTTTGCCTCAGTGTTTTGCCCATGTTTAGTTCATTGTTTTGCCCCTGTTTGAAACAATGTTTTGCCCCAGTGTTTTGCCTATGCTTTGCCCATGTTTGACCTAATGTTTTTTCCATGTTTGAAACAATGTTTTGCCCCAGTGTTTTGCCCATGTTTAGTTCATTGATTTGCCCCTGTTTGAAACAATGCTTTGCCTCAGTGTTTTGCCCATGTTTAGTTCATTGTTTTGCCCCTGTTTGAAACAATGTTTTGCCCCAGTGTTTTGCCCATGTTTAGTCCATTGTTTTGCTCGTTTGAAACAATGTTTTGCCCCAATGTTTTGCCCCAGTGTTTTGCCCATGTTTAGTCCATTGTTTTGCTCGTTTGAGACAATGTTTTGCCCCAATGTTTTGCCCATGTTTAGTTAATTGTTTTGCCCCTGTTTGAAACAATGTTTTGCCCCAATGTTTTGCCTCAGTGTTTTGCCCATGTTTAGTTCATTGTTTTGCCCCTGTTTGAAACAATGTTTTGCCCCAGTGTTTTGCCCATGTTTAGTTCATTGTTTTGCTCGTTTGAGACAATGTTTTGCCCCAATGTTTTGCCCATGTTTAGTTCATTGTTTTGCTCGTTTGAGACAATGTTTTGCCCCAGTGTTTTGCCCATGTTTAGTCCATTGTTTTGCTCGTTTGAAACAATGTTTTGCCCCAGTGTTTTGCCCAAGTTTAGTTCATTGTTTTGCTCGTTTGAGACAATGTTTTGCCCCAATGTTTTGCCCATGTTTAGTTCATTGTTTTGCCCCTGTTTGAAACAATGTTTTGCCCCAATGTTTTGCCTCAGTGTTTTGCCCATGTTTAGTTCATTGTTTTGCCCCTGTTTGAAACAATGTTTTGCCTCAGTGTTTTGCCCATGTTTAGTTCATTGTTTTGCCCCTGTTTGAAACAATGTTTTGCCCCAGTGTTTTGCCCATGTTTAGTCCATTGTTTTGCCCCTTTGAAACAATGTTTTGCCCATGTTTAGTCCATTGTTTTGCCCATGTTTGAAACAATGTTTTGCCTCAGTGTTTTGCCCATGTTTAGTTCATTGTTTTGCCCCTGTTTGAAACAATGTTTTGCCCCAGTGTTTTGCCCATGTTTAGTCCATTGTTTTGCCCCTTTGAAACAATGTTTTGCCCCAATGTTTTGCCTCAGTGTTTTGCCCATGTTTAGTTCATTGTTTTTGCCCCTGTTTGAAACAATGTTTTGCCCCAGTGTTTTGCCCATGTTTAGTCCATTGTTTTGCTCGTTTGAAACAATGTTTTGCCCCAATGTTTTGCCCCAGTATTTTGCCCATGTTTAGTTCATTGTTTTGCCCGTTTGAAACAATGTTTTGCCCCAGTGCTTTGCCCATGTTTAGTTCATTGTTTTGCCCCTTTGAAACAATGTTTTGCCCCAATGTTTTGCCCCAGTATTTTGCCCATGTTTAGTTCATTGTTTTTGCCCCTGTTTAAAACAATGTTTTGCCCCAGTGTTTTGCCCATGTTTAGTCCATTGTTTTGCTCGTTTGAAACAATGTTTTGCCCCAATGTTTTGCCTCAGTGTTTTGCCCATGTTTAGTTCATTGTTTTGCCCCTGTTTGAAACAATGTTTTGCCCCAGTGTTTTGCCCATGTTTTGTCAATTGTTTTGCCCGTTTGAAACAATGTTTTGCCCAATGTTTTGCCTATGTTTGACCCAATGTTTTGACCGTGTTTGCCCCAATGTTTTGCCCATGTTTGAAACAATGTTTTGCCCCAGTGTTTTGCCCATGTTTAGTCCATTGTTTTGCTCGTTTGAAACAATGTTTTGCCCCAGGGTTTTGCCTCAGTGTTTTGCCCATGTTTAGTTCATTGTTTTGCCCGTTTGAAACAATGTTTTGCCCCAGTGCTTTGCCCATGTTTAGTTCATTGTTTTGCCCCTTTGAAACAATGTTTTGCCCCAATGTTTTGCCCCAGTATTTTGCCCATGTTTAGTTCATTGTTTTTGCCCCTGTTTGAAACAATGTTTTGCCCCAGTGTTTTGCCCATGTTTAGTCCATTGTTTTGCTCGTTTGAAACAATGTTTTGCCCCAGTGTTTTGCCCATGTTTAGTCCATTGTTTTGCTCGTTTGAAACAATGTTTTGCCTCAGTGTTTTGCCCATGTTTAGTCCATTGTTTTGCTCGTTTGAAACAATGTTTTGCCCCAATGTTTTGCCCTTGTTTAGTTCATTGTTTTGCCCCTGTTTGAAACAATGTTTTGCCCCAGTGTTTTGCCCATGTTTAGTTCATTGTTTTGCCCCTTTAAAACAATGTTTTGCCCCAATGTTTTGCCTCAGTGTTTTGCCCATGTTTAGTTCATTGTTTTGCCCCTGTTTGAAACAATGTTTTGCCCCAGTGTTTTGCCCATGTTTAGTTCATTGTTTTGCCCCTGTTTTAAACAAAGTTTTGCCCCAATGTTTTGCCTCAGTGTTTTGCCCATGTTTAGTTCATTGTTTTGCCCCTGTTTTAAACAATGTTTTGCCCCAGTGTTTTGCCCATGTTTAGTTCATTGTTTTGCCCATGTTTGAAACAATGTTTTGCCCCAATGTTTTGCCTCAGTGTTTTGCCCATGTTTAGTTCATTGTTTTGCCCCTGTTTTAAACAATGTTTTGCCCCAGTGTTTTGCCCATGTTTAGTTCATTGTTTTTCTTTATTTAAGAATTGTCTGGTATAAGAAAAGCATATTTAAAGTAAACTGATAAAAAAACAAATGCAATATATAAGATGTTTGAGATAAAAGGATCTGAGGAATGCATTACTGTGCATAAATGAGCTTTATAGTGGAAAAAAAGCTTCACGTTAAGCTCATTCAAGATCACAGGTTAATTAAAGATGGATTAAGGATGGAAAGAACAGCAGAAATGTTGCTGAATAACTCGTGTGTGCAGGTGATAAAAAGCCATTTTCTTGTGTCCGTCTGGATGGATCTCTCCTGTATGAAGAGCATTAACATCACATTATGCAGATGTAATGGCCAAATGCATGTGGAGGGTAAAGGCCAATCACAGCGCATTTACAGCCTGACTTTCATCCGCTCTGTGAAGGAGCTTTTCAATTAGATTGCAGCTAATTTCATTCACACTTTCAGTAAATGTCTTTGGCTCTGTGTTCCAGAACTGTGGTTTAATTGTCAGCGTTCCTCGAGTTGCTGCCGGACGTCCTTTAAACACATCAGCACTGGAGCTTTAGGGGATCTGGGCTGATTTATTAAAGGTACAGCGCTGTCTTTTGAGTTTAGCATACGCTTGATGTTACAGTTATTCTTGATTGCTTTGAGCTGGTTGAAGAAATTAGGATCCACTCAATTTTCATCAGCACTCTCCCAGTTGTATATTTGTTTTCGGCCAAAGTTAAAAAAAAAATGAATGTCAAGGATTGTGTAAAAATTGCATTTCTTATTCTGGATCCAATTCTTTGCAAAAAGGCAAATTTGACACAACCTCTATAGAAAGACAACAAACGGCTCTGACGATAAAGGAGCTATGTTCACTGTTCTAAACGTGGAGTTTCAGTTGACGATATCAATGCAATCAAAAAACACTGTAAGAAAGGGAAGGAATCAACATTGGGTGAAATAACCAATGTTTTGCCCATGTTTGAGCCAATGATTTGCCCCAAAGTTTTGCCCATGTTTGAACCAATATTTTGCCCATGTTTTTGTAGCAAAGCTCGTTATTAAGGGGAGAAGAAGAAGACAGGGTCGGCGATTCAGGTGAACAGTAAAGTTTTATTTTTTAAATGAGTGCACAACACTCGTAGTATGTGTGTGTGTGCTCTCTCCCTCTTCTCCCGGCTGCTCCTTCTGTTCTCCTTAAGAAGGTTGTCTCTCCGGCCCAATCACTAGAATAAACAGGTGTTATTTATTATTTCTGATTGGCCTGCTGATTAGCCGCCGGGCTCCAAGCCTGCTCTCCCCCCTCATTGGGTGTTCGATCATGCTTACCTCTCCACATACCCCCACCGCCCGCCTCAGGCCGGGGAGCCGTCCGGCCTGCAGCCCTCCCCCCCCCGCCCTGGAGAGGAAGTCGGCCACAGCCATCTGCGCCCCCGGCCTGTGGACCACCTTGAATTTAAAAGGCTGTAACGCTAGATACCAACGGGTGATCCGCGCGTTGGTATCCTTCATGCGGTGAAGCCACTGGAGAGGAGCATGATCTGAACAGAGGACGAATTCCCTGCCCAGGAGGTAATAGCGAAGAGTGAGAACGGCCCACCTGATCGCCAGGCACTCCTTCTCTATGGTGCTGTACTTAGCCTCACTCTTACTGAGTTTTCGGCTAATGTACAGCACCGGCCGTTCCACTCCTGCCACCTCCTGGGAGAGAACCGCCCCCAGACCCCGATCGGATGCATCCGTCTGTAACAGAAAGGGGAGAGCAAAATCAGGAGCGTGCAATAGTGGCCCCCCGCAAAGTATAGATTTTACCTTTGAGAAGGCCTGTTGACACTGCTCCGACCATTGGACGGTATCTGGTCCCTCCTTTTTAGTGAGATCAGTCAATGAGCTGACGAGGGCCGAATAATTAGGGACAAAACGCCTATAGTATCCCGCCAGCCCCAAAAACTGTCTCACCTCCTTCTTGGTCTTAGGTCTCGGACAGGTGGCAATAGCTGCAGTCTTATCAATTTGGGGCTGCACCTGCCCGTGGCCTAAGTGGAAGCCCAGATACCTTACTTCCACTCGCCCAATTGCGCACTTCCGTGGGTTAGCCGTGAGCCCGGCCCGTCTCAGCGCCGACAATACCGCCCTCAGGTGTTGCATATGCCGCTGCCAGTCATTACTGTAAATGATGATGTCATCAAAATAAGCAGCGGCATATGCCACGTGAGGGCCGAGTATTTTATCCATCAGACGCTGAAACGTTGCCGGTGCCCCGAACAGCCCGAACGGAAGTGTCACGAATTGGTGTAATCCAAACGGCGTTGTGAAAGCCGTTTTTTCGCGGGATATTGGAATCAAGGGGATCTGCCAATAGCCCTTCGTTAAATCCAAAGTCGAGTAAAATCGAGCAGCACCTAACCGGTCGAGCAACTCGTCAATACGCGGCATTGGATAGGCGTCGAATTTTGACACCGCATTTACCTTGCGATAATCCACACAGAACCGGACCGAGCCGTCAGTCTTGGGTACCAAGACAATCGGGCTGGCCCAGTCGCTGTGGGACTCTTCTACTACTCCCATTTTCAACATATTACTCAATTCTTCCTGAATCATTTTTTTCTTGTGTTCAGGTAGGCGATACGGCCGGGTCCTAACGACCACGCCCGGTTCGGTCTCGATATGGTGCTGAATCAGGTTAGTACGACCGGGCAGGGGTGAGAACACATCAGAGAATTCACGTTGGAGGTGCCGGATATCGAGGAGCTGGCTCGCTGAGAGATGATCCCCTCCGGTGACCAGAGCGCCCGGCCGTTCCCGGCCGTGGCTCTCTGGCCCCAGGTCATCCTCGTTAGTAACAAGCGTAGCCAGCGCCACTTCCTCCGGCTCCCTCCACTGCTTCAGCAGATTAATGTGATAAATCTGACGTGAATCAGTTCTGTCCGAACGAACCACCTCGTAATCGAGATCACCGACTCGTCGTGTGACCACAAACGGCCCTTGCCACTTGGCGAGTAATTTAGAGCTGGAAGTGGGTAATAGTACAAGGACTTTATCTCCCTGTGCAAATTTACGTAGTTTAGTGCCCTTGTCATATCGCCGGCGTTGGTCATCCTGAGCCTTAAGCAAATTCTCCGTAGAGAGCCGCCCCAGTGTGTGGAGTTTTGCTCTAAGGTCCAGAATATACTGAATTTCATTTTTACTCTTAGAAGGCTCGTCCTCCCAAGCCTCTCTAATGACATCCAAAACCCCTCTGGGCTGTCTGCCATAGAGAAGCTCGAAGGGGGAAAACCCCGTGGAGGCTTGGGGAACCTCCCGCACAGCAAATAACAAGGGCTCTAACCACTTATCCCAATTTTTCGCGTCCTCGTGAACGAATTTACGGATCATTGATTTAAGCGTGCGATTAAACCTTTCCACCAGCCCGTCTGTTTGTGGGTGATAGACGCTGGTGCGAATGGATTTAATGCCCAATAATCCATAAAGTTCGCGCATGGTGCGTGACATGAACGCGGTGCCTTGATCAGTGAGAATCTCCTTGGGGATTCCCACTCGGGAGATTATACGAAACAGAGCTTCCGCAACACTCTTTGCTGAGATGTTACGGAGCGCTACTGCTTCCGGGTAGCGGGTTGCATAATCCACTAGGACTAGTGCAAACCGGTGCCCGCGTGCGGATCGCTCTAATGGCCCGATGAGATCCATACCAATTCTCTCGAAGGGCATCTCCATAATTGGTAACGGGCGCAAAGGCGCTTTTGGGGTGGCCGGTGGATTTACCAGCTGACATTCACGGCACGCAGCGCACCATCTGCTAACATCCCCGTGAATGCCCGGCCAAAAGAATCGGGTCATGAGGCGATTTAATGTGGCCGCCTGACCTAAATGTCCAGCCATAGGATTAGCATGAGCCGCCTGGAAAAGCATTTCCCGACGGCACTTTGGTACTAATAATTGGGTAGTATCTTCTTTTGTCTGAGCGTCTTGGGTCACTCGATACACCCTGTCATTAATGATCGCAAAATATGGATAGGAGAGGGGCCGGTCAGGCTGGAGGTTTTCCCCATCTATCACCTGCACTCTTTCGAGTGCATGTCTTAGCGTGTCGTCACGAGACTGCTCCAGGGGAAAGTCTTTACACCGGGAAATTCCCAGCCCTTCCCCTGAGACAGCGCGTGACGTCACCGCTTGGGATTCCCCCAGCTGAGCGACACACCCCCTACCCGGCGATTTCGTCTTCCAAGACACACCCGCACATAAGACCCCTAATAATCTATTAAATCCAGGCCAATTGGTTCCCAGAATTAGCGGGTGTTTGAGGTGCGGGTTAACTGCTACCTCAACGCTATGCTTTTTACCCCAGAATTGAATGTCTATCGCCGTTAGCGGGTAGTGAATTACATCCCCGTGCACACACCTTACCCTTACTGTGCGGCTCGTATCCAATGCCGGGTCTTGAAGCAGGCTTTGGTGGATGGAGGTTTGGTTGCACCCCGAATCGACCAAAGCTTGATATGTACCCCCTTTTATACTCACTGGTATCCGGTATAGCCCGTCGCGACCGGGGGCGACGATTGGCGTGGCGGGGACCCGAATCAGCGCACTCACCTCCTTCATGGAGCAGATTTGTGGTGTGCTATTCTCGCCCCCGCGGCGCCAATGCATCGGCCCAGCCCTTCTCACTATACCCCCAGGGCCAGCAAGACCAACTGATTGAACCGGAGAGAGACCTGGCGCTGTCTGGGGAACCGCCAGGGGTCGTGGCTCCACCCCACCGTCCGGATATGGACCCGCCCCTCTTGGGACGTTCGGCCGATCCGCCTCTGTGCACCGCCATCTGGGTGCTGGTGTGGGCGGTCCCAGCAGTCTGGGCCTGGGAACAGGAGGAGAGAGAGGGAGAGGGGGAGAAGAGAGAGAGGTTATTTCGCCGACCCTGGACCTCGCCACCAGGTGATCCTCCGCCAGCCGGATGGCCGTGTCCAGATCCTCTGGCCGGTGGCACTGGACCCACTCCGATGTTCGGGAGGGGAGGCGGGTGATGAATTGCTCCAGCACCACGGCATCCACCAGCTGGTCGGTGGTCCGGCCATCCTTCACCAGCCAACCGGCAGGCGTCACGGAGCTGCTGAGTGAACACGAAGGGCCGGCCACT
>NC_079452.1:24924824-25027912 GCF_903798145.1 Danio aesculapii | reverse complement strand
GGCAGTCAGCTCCATGGAGCGGAAGAGCTGACGCTGCTCTTCCGGATTGCGGCCGGCCCGCTGGAGAACGGCTCGCTTCAGGTGAGCGTACTCCAGGAGATTCTGGGCCGGTAACTGCTGCACGGCAATTTGGGCTTCGCCTGACAGCAGGGGGATAACTCTTACCGGCCACTCGGCCCGCGGCCAGCCACACGCCTCTGCCAACCTCTCGAAGAGGTTCAGGAACACTTCCGGGTCGTCCTCCGGTGCCATCTTCTGTAGCGAGATGGGAGGGTGGGCGGCAGATGTCGGAGCGGGCCGGATCTCCTGGGCCAGCAGACTCCGGATTAGCTCGCGGTCCTCCCGCTGGGCCTCTACGAGGACTTGGAAGCGTCTTTCCAGATTTGCTCTCAGGTCCCTCAGCGCATGGTGTTGTTGTTGGTGGAGGGCCGCGAGCGCCTGGATGACTTCCGCACATGGACTGGCAGACGGAGTAACCATTCTGGCAGCAAAGTTTCTTCTTCTTCCCGGGTTTCGGCACCACTGTAGCAAAGCTCGTTATTGAGGGAAGAAGAAGACAGGGTCGGCGATTCAGGTGAACAGTAAAGTTTTATTTTTTAAATGAGTGCACAACACTCGTAGTATGTGTGTGTGTGCTCTCTCCCTCTTCTCCCGGCTGCTCCTTCTGTTCTCCTTAAGAAGGTTGTCTCTCCGGCCCAATCACTAGAATAAACAGGTGTTATTTATTATTTCTGATTGGCCTGCTGATTAGCCGCCGGGCTCCAAGCCTGCTCTCCCCCCTCATTGGGTGTTCGATCATGCTTACCTCTCCACAGTTTTAACCCACATTTTTGCCGGTGTTTGAACCAATGTTTTGCACATGTTTTGGCCAGTTGTTTTGCACACTTGACCCAATGTTTTGACCGTGTTTGCCCCAATGTTTTGCCCATGTGTGAACCAATGTTTTGACCATGTTTGACCCAATTTTTTGCCCAAGTATTTGCCCCATTGTTTTTCCCATGTTTTGCTCATGTTTTACCCATGTTTTAACCAAAATTTTGCCCATGATTTAACCCACAATTTAGCCAATGTTTGACCCAATGTTTGCGCATGTTTTAGCCAGTTTTTTGCACGTTTGACCCAATGTTTTGCCCTTGTTTGACACAATGTTTTGACCACATTTGCCCCAATGTCTTGTCCCAATGTTTTGCCCATGTTTTGCCCAGTTATTTTGCACATGTTTGACCCAATGTTTTTGCCCCATTGTTTTGGCCATGTTTTCCTCATGTTTTGCCTATGTTTTAACCAATATTTTGCCCATGTCTTAACCCAGGTTTTGCCCATGTTTGACCCAATGTTTGCCCTTGTTTTGGCCAGTTGTTTTGCATGTTTGAACCAATGTTTTGACTCAATATTTGCCCCAATGTTTTGGCCATGTTTTGCTCATGTTTTGCCATGTTTTAACCAATATTTTGCTCATGTTTTAGCCATTTTTTGCATGTTTGACGCAATGTTTTGCCCATGTTTGACCCAATGTTTGACCCAATGTTTTGACCATGTTTGACCCAATGTTTTTCCCCCAATGTTTTGCCCATGTTTTGGCCAGTTGTTTTGCACGTTTGACCCAATGTTTTGACCCAATGTTTTGATCATGTTTGCCCCAATGTTTTGCCCAATTGTTTTGCACATGTTTGACCCAATGTTTTGCCCATGTTTTGAAGCAATGTTTTGCCCATATGTTGGCCAGTTGTTTTGCACGTTTGACCCAACCTAATGTTTTACTCATATTTTAGCCATTTTTTTGCACGTTTGACCCAATGTTTTGCCCATGTTTGACCCAATGTTTGACAATATTTTGACCACATTTGCCCAGTTATTTTGCACGTTTGACCCAATATTTTTGCCCCATTGTTTTAGCCATGTTTTGCTCATGTTTTGCCCATGGTTTAACTAATATTTTGCTCATGTTTTAACCCAGGTTTTGCCCATGTTTGACCCAATGTTTGCTTTTGTTTAGGCCAGTTGTTTTGCATGTTTGACCCAATGTTTTGCCCATGTTTGAACCAATGTTTTGCCCTTATTTGGGCCAGTTGTTTTGCACGTTTGACCCAGTGTTTTGCCCATGTTTTGGCCAGTTTTTTGCACATGTTTGACCCAATGTTTTGCGCATGATTGAACCAATGTTTGCCCCAATGTTTTGATCATGTTTGACCCAATGTTTTGACCCAATGTTTTGCCCATGTTTGACCCAATGTATTGCCCATGTGTTGGCAAGTTGTTTTGCACATTTGACCCAATGCTTTGCCCAATTGTTTTGCACATGTTTTGTTCATGTTTTGCCCAATTGTTTTACACATGTTTGACCCAATATTTTGCCCATGTTTGAATCAATATTTTTGAGCAAAAAACAGTAAGGAAGTTAAGAAATCAACATTGGGTGAAACAACATAATTAATTCTAAAAATAATTATTAATTATTATAATTGTCTTGAGTTTTTGTTGTGTTTTTATTCAATACTGTATTTATTTATTTAAAAAATTCAATTGTGTCAAAAATGTATCAGATTCTGTATTGAATGAAACGGATGTTGACACTGGACATTTTAATATCAAAATCAACATGAAATAATCCTGATTTTTTAATTATAAGAACTGAACATTTTAATACTCAAAAAAACAGTTTGAAATTTGCACACACAAAAAAATAGACTGTGCCCTCTAGTGGGATTTCACTTAAAATGAACTATAAAACATACCCCAAGTAATGTATTTCAGATTTGGAGACAAATGGAGACAGCACCATCTAGTGGATTTGACATCAGAAGCTGCAATGAAGTGTAATCAGAGCAACGTATTTTACATTTTAAGAAATATAGCCTGAAGCATGCATCTTCAATCAGCCTGGGTTGATTTATTTTCCATTTTCAACAGAAGAATAGATCCGACCATCAACAGATTCCTAAACAAGTGTTGATTTGAGGTTACTGTTGCTTTAAGAAAGCAGATCCCCCCTCTCTTCCCTCTCTCTCTCTTTCTCTCTCTCTCTCTCTCTCTCTCTCTCTCTCTCTCTCTGTCTCTCTCATCCAGCATTTACGAGGCAGCACGAGAGTCTCCGCTGAGAAACAGAGGGACTCCAGCAGCGCATGAGGAGGAAAATCTCAGCGTAAGAGAGCAGATTCAGTCCAGCGAGAGCAGATCCACAAACTGAAGAGCACATCAGCAGAGAACGCAGACACAGAGACAGCAGCCACAGAAGTAAGTGCACATAAAATCCAGCAATCAGCATATCAATCCAAAAAAAAGTTGCATGGATGCTGCATTGAGGAGACACGTGGCTAAATCCCAGCACTTTTCAGACTGAAGCTCGTGCTGTGTTTTGTAATGTAATTAGATCCTGATAATGATTACGAATCACTCCTGAGGCCAATAATGGAGCTGTCCAGCTCCGCAAACCTCCAGCTCAACAATTCTGCAGGCTTCAAGCGAGTGTGTCGGCTGGAGGATGAGCTCTGCTGTCCGTTTCCCAACCTCCCAGCCGGCGTGCTGGAGATGAGAGTCAAAGAAGGCAGTAAAATCCGCAATCTGATGGGCTTCTCCATGGCGCGGATGCAAGACGGAGCCGCACTCCGACAGGTGGTGTTCAGCGGCTCCGGACGTGCCGTCACCAAAACCATCACCTGTGCGGAGATCATGAAGAGGAAGATGCCGGGACTTCATCAGATCAGCAAACTGCAGTACCGGGGCTTGCGGGAGGTGTGGGAGAGCCAGGACAGAGGAGATGCCCAAATGACGGTGCACCGGACACTCCCCTCCATCAGCATCCTGCTCTCCAAGGACCCCCTGGACCCACTGGAGCCCGGGTACCAGCCGCCAGAGGACCACCAGGACCTACCACTAAAGCAGGATCCGCTGGAGCCTGGGTACCAGTCATTAAATGACACCAAGGACCTGCTGGAGCACGGGTACCAGCCACTAAAGGGTCCCAAGCACCTGCTGGACCCCAGGTTACAGGTGATTAAGGACCCCGAAAACCTTCTGGAGCCAAAAAAAACAGGATCTGCTGGAGCCCGGGTACCAGGCATTAAAGGACACCAACGACCTGCTGGAGCCTGGGTACCAGCTGATAAAGGGCCCCAAATACCTGCTAGAGCACAGGTACCAGCCACTGAAGGACAGCAAAGACTCGCTGGAGCCCAGGTTTCAGGTGTTAAAGGACCCCAAGAACCTGCTGGAGCCCAGGTTCCAGCCATTAAAGGACTCCAAGGGCCTGCTGGTGCCCGGGTACCAGCAACTCAAAGACCCCAAGGACCTGCTGGAACCCAAGTTTCAGATTATAAAGGACCCCAAGGACCAGCTGGAGCACAGGTATCAGCTGATAAAGGACCCCAAGGACCTGCTGGTGCCCGGGTACCAGCCACTAAAAGACCCCAAAGACCCGCTGGAGCCCAGGTATCAGCTGATAAAGGACCCCAAGCACCTGCTGGAGCCCGGGTACCAGCGTCCACAGATGGTAGAGAAGAAGAGATCTGGAGAACCGTCTGCTGACTGTCTGCTGGAGCCGCAGGTGAAGAGAGTGTGTGTTTGAGGATGAGGAGTGTGTTCCAGATCTGCTTAAGAACTGTTCGAATGAGACTCAAAATTGTGACTTCAGCTTTCATATATTGGCATTTAGGGAATCTTTCACAGGCATTTCAAAAATTGTACAAACAATTAAACATTTTTAAATTAAGATGCATGTAGTAGAAAAGCAAAATGAAATCATTCCCCCCTCAAGTCTCTCAGTTGTGATGTTCATCATTTTTGCTCATTTTTGATTCATTAATAAAAGGTTCGTCATTTTGCTTCTCGATTAGCTTGATTTATGAAAATGCAGATGCACATCGCTCTATTGATTTTTGTGCTTACAACATCATTACCTGATCTATTCAGACAAGCATTGCCACTGAATGCATGAATTGATTAAAAAACTAGTGAAAGCACCCTCCAAATGCAGTGTATTTATGAACAAATCTGAGAAATGTCCTCAAAATCAGACTCAAAACCTTGACTTTCAGCATTAATAATCATCTCATAATTAACTCCTCTGGCATTAAGGCCATGAGGAATCTTTAATAGTCATTGCACAAATGGCTCTTCACTTCAAAATGTGTGTGTTGTCCTCAGTGTTTTGGGTTTATTAACATTTTAACATTCTTACATCCAGATACATTTATTGGAGAAGAAAACTGCATCAAAAATAAATTAGTCGATGCTTATTGGAGACGCAAAATGAAGGAAACGTGTATAAAAATGACATTTTGTTAATGTTTAAAATAAATGACCTCACTGGCTGGACAATTATGAGAGTTTATATTGCATTTTTCCATAAAATGTCCATCATTGTGCTTCTCAAAGAGCTCTATGTGTGTTTAAGAATTGAGAATTGAGGCTTAAAGGGTTTTCAGATTGTTTCAGTTGTCAAAATTGCATTAAAAATTATTTAAGAAAGATCCTATTTTTGTTTTTTTGCATTGTGGCAAAATCCTCCTTTATTTTTCTGAGTGTGCAGATAAGCGTGCACATCGCTCTATTGATTTTGTGCATAAAACATCACTTATTCGATCTAATCAGACAAGCTTTTCCACTGAATTGATTAAAAAACGAATAAAAGCACCTGCCGAATGCAGTTTAATTTAAACACTATACAAGCTCGGATGATAGCAATCAGTTTATGCATTCATTTTCCTTCAGCTTAGTCCCTTTATTCATTAGAGGTCACCACAACAGAATGAACCGCCAACTATTCCAGCATATGATTTGCACAGCGGATGCCTATTCAGTCGCAACCCAGTTCTGGGAAACACCCATACACACTCATTCACATGCACACTCATACACTACGGCCAGTTTAGTTCATCAATTCCCCTATAGCGCATGTGCTTGGACTGTGGGGGAAACCGGAGCACCCGGAGGAAACCCACACCAACACAGGGAGAACATGCAAACTCCACACTGAAATGTCAACTGACCCAGCCGGGACTCAAACCAGCAACCTTCTTCTTGTAAGGCCGCAGTGCTAACCACTGAGCAACTGTGTCGCCGCAATCAGTTCATGCATATTATATTTAAGAATAAAGGCCAAATATAAATGTGATGTATAGTAAAATATGCAAAGTACATACATGACATACAAGTTCATATTTGAAATTGACACAAATAAAATGTCACAAATGAGGCGTTAACTTAGCACTGTGGCCTCACAGCAAGAAGGTCACTGGTTCGAGTCCCGGCTGGGTCAGTTGGCGTTTCTGTGTGGAGTTTGCATGTTCTCCCCGTGTTGGTGTGGGTTTCCTCCAGGTGCTACGGTTCCCCTCACAATCCAAACACATGAGCTATAGGGGAATTGATTAACTAAATTGGCCACAGTGTATGAGTGTGTGTGTGATTTAGTGTGCATGGGTGTTTCCCAGTACTGGGTGGCAGCTGGAAGGGCATCTGCTGTGTAAAACATGCTGGAATAGTTGGTGGTTCATTCCGCTGTGGTGACTCCTGATGAATAAATGGGACTATGCCGAAGGAAAAGGAATTAATAAATTGGCCGTAGTGTGTGTGTGTGTGTGTGTGTGTGTGTGTTTGTGTGTGTGTGTGAATGATGATGTATGGGTGTTTCCGAGTACTGGGTTGCAGCTGGAAGGGCTTTTGCTGCGTAAAACATATGCTGGAATAGTTGGTGGTTTATTCCACTGTGGCGACCCCTGAAATAGAGACTAAGCTAAAGAAAAATGAATGAATGAAAATGTCAAAGATGCAATATATATTCCAAAATGTAACATAAAAAATGGCTGCTTACATATTTTTCATCCATTGGAATTACCAATATGCAGATATATTTTGAAATAAATTAGACATATAACGGTGACACAGTGGCGCCAGCAAGAAGGTCGCTGTTTTCATGTTCTCCCTGCGTTCGAGTGGGTTTCCTCTGGGTGCTCCAGTTTCCCCCACAGTCCAAACACATGCGGTACAGGTGAATTGGGTAGGCTAAATTGTCCGTAGTGTATGAGTGTGAATAAGTGTGTATGGGTGTTTCCCAGAGATGGGTTGCAGCTGGAAGGGCGCTGAACAAAACATGTGCTGGATAAGTTGGTGGTTCATGCCGCTGTGGCGACCCCGGATTAATAAAGAGACTAAGCCGAAAAGAAAATGAATTAATTAATAGATATATTACTGTATACAGTGTGAGTCGGAATTATTCGCCCCCCTGTTTATTTTTCCCCCAAATTCTGTTTAATGTAGAGCAGATTTCTTCAACACATTTCTGCACATAATAGTGTTAATAACTCATCTCTAATAACTGATTTATTTTCTCTTTCTCATGATGACAGTAAATAATATTAGACTAGATATTCTTCAAGACACTTCTATACAGCTTAAAGTGACATTTAAAGGCTTAACTAGGTTAATTAGGTTAACTAGGCAGGTTAGGGGAATTAGGCAAGTTATTGTATAATGATGGTTTGTTCTGTAGACTATCTGAAAAAAATATAAATCAATATTATCAGAAAAAATATTATCAGACATACTGTGAACATTTCCTGAATCTGTTAAAATTCAAAGGGGTGCGAATAATTCTGACCTCAACTGCATATGTTCATTTATTAAAAAACACACATAAAAAGCTAATATATATATATATATATGAACATATTTGTAATTCCAATGACTGAAAAAATGCCAATATTTCTAAATTTATGTTGCATATGTGAGATATTTTATATATGCGAAATCCAAATATGAAGTTTTATGTCATACATAATTTACATTTATTGCAGTGCACCATATTTCTGTATAGGAAATGATGACAAATTTCCCCAATTTTGATTTTATTCCAAATCTCAAATACACTTGAAGTCGTATTCAAGTCCTGTGTATTTCTTGTTCTTTTCCTAATATTTGCCAAATGATGTTGATCAGATTCAGGAAATTTTCACAGTATCTCCTCTAATATTTGTTCTTCTGGAGAAAGTCTTATTTGTATTATTTCGGCAAGAATAAAAGCAGTTTTTAATAATTTTAAACCATTTTTCGGTCAATATTATTAGCCCCCTTCAGCAATATTTGTTTAGGATACAATGACTTGCCTAATTACCCTAAACTTTACCCTGATTAACCTAGTTAAGCCTTTAAATGTCACTTTAAGCTGTATAGAAGTGTCTTGAAGAATATCTAGTCTAATATTATTTACTGTCATCATGACAAAGAGAAAAGACATCAGTTATTAGAGATGAGTTATTAACACTATTATGTGCAGAAATGTGGGTTGACACGGTGGCTCAGTGGTTAGCACTGTGACCTCACAGCAAGAAGGTCACTGGTTCGAGTCCCGGCTGGGTCAACTGGCATTTCTGTGTGGAGTTTGCATGTTCTCCCTGTGTTTTCGTGGGTTTCCTCCGGGTGCTCCAGTTTCCCCCACAGTCCAAACACATGCGCTATAGGGGGATTGATGAACTAAACTGACTGTAGTGTATGAATGTGTGTGAATAAGTGTTTCTCATTACTAGGTTGCAGCTGGATGTGCATTCGCTGTGTAAAACATATGCTGGAGAAGTTGGCGGTTCATTCCACTGTGGTGACCCCTAATGAATAAAGGGACTAAGCTGAAAAGAAAATGAATGAATGAAAATCTTTCCATTTACAGAAGGCTAATAATTTAGAAGAGCTGATATTTCTAGTTCAACTTTACATTGAGCTGATGGAGATTGATCATGCATAATGGAGTTGGAGAGACTAGAGTTTTTCTGTTTTCATTGAGTGTGTTTATTTCTCTTAGTCTTCCCTGGCAGCAGCATGTGAATGTTCAGCTCTGTCCTCATGAAGGTTATGTGTGCAAATAAAGCGTTCGCTCCTGGTGTTTTCCTGTCTTCTTAACCACACAGAAAGTGCCACCGTCTGCAACTTTCCTGTGATGAGTTCAAGCTCTTTCATGCGGACAAAACGCTGGGTTCACAGCATCACAGCGGTGGATCCTGATAAATGTCTTTTGAGGGGATTTGTTTGAGGGACAGTTGATTTTAATTACATTCATTCACTCTGATAAGCTTCTACCTGCAGACCCAACTCACCGCGTGTCACTTCTTACACAATGTCAGCATCATAATGCTCGATTGCATCTCCGAACGGGAGATAATTCATCTTCTGTAAGAGCAAACATCTCGTCTACGCTGGCAGAATGTTTATTCTGTTTGGCTTTAGGAGAAAAAAAAGGCTATTTCCATTTTAAGAAGTTGAGAAACGCTTCCTGACAGGCAGAACGTTTCCATAAACATCTCTCAGAGCTTCTGCATCTCGCCGACAGCTTTGAAAAATAGCAATATTATTTATTCAGAGTCGACATCAGAGTGGATTATTACTGTTCACTTCTATGATTCGAATATATAGTATTTGTCAGATTGTTTTCTGGACTCTTCTTCAATCTGTTCTCCAATAGAGATGTCTAAACATTTGAAAATCAGTTTACTTCAGAGACAAAATTACTAAAGGGATTGTCTTGTTTTCAGGGGAAAAAAATGTAGCTCTAAAAGTGAATAATTAAAAAAAAAACTGTTGAAGTAGCAGTGTCCTGAATTAACGTTTTTAGTAATGTAACTTAAAATATTATCTCTGAAAGTAGCGTTTTAACAATGTAACATTTCTGAAAGTAACGATATAACAAGGTAACATTTCTGGAAGTAACGTTTTAACAATGTAACATTTCTAGAAGTAACATTTTAACAATGTAACATTTCTGAAAGTAACGTTTTAACAATGTAACATTTCTGGAAGTAACATTTTAACAATGTAACATTTCTGGAAGTAACATTTTAACAATGTAACATTTCTGGACGTAACGTTTTAACAATGTAACATTTCTGAAAGTAACGTTTTAACAATGTAACATTTCTGAAAGTAACATTTTAACAATGTAACATTTCTGGACGTAACGTTTTAACAATGTAACATTTCTGAAAGTAACGTTTTAACAATGTAACATTTCTGAAAGTAACGTTTTAACAATGTAACATTTCTAGAAGTAACGTTTTAACAATGTAACATTTCTAGAAGTAACGTTTTAACAATGTAACATTTCTAGAAGTAACGTTTTAACAATGTAACATTTCTGAAAGTAACGTTTTAACAATGTAACATTTCTAGAAGTAACGTTTTAACAATGTAACATTTCTAGAAGTAACGTTTTAACAATGTAACATTTCTGAAAGTAACGTTTTAACAATGTAACATTTCTGAAAGTAACGTTTTAACAATGTAACATTTCTGGAAGTAACGTTTTAACAATGTAACATTTCTAGAAGTAACTTTTCAACAATGTAGCATTTCTGAAAGTAACATTTTAACAATGTAACATTTCTGGAAGTAACATTTTAACAATGTAACATTTCTGGAAGTAACGTTTTAACAATGTAACATTTCTGGAAGTAACGTTTTAACAATGTAACATTTCTGGAAGTAACGTTTTAACAATGTAGCATTTCTGAAAGTAACGTTTTACAATGTAACATTTCTGGAAGTAACGTTTTAACAATGTAACATTTCTAGAAGTAACGTTTTAACAATGTAACATTTCTGAAAGTAACGTTTTAACAATGTAACATTTCTAGAAGTAACGTTTTAACAATGTAACATTTCTAGAAGTAACGTTTTAACAATGTAGCATTTCTGGAAGTAACGTTTTAACAATGTAACATTTCTGAAAGTAACGTTTTAACAATGTAACATTTCTGAAAGTAACGTTTTAACAATGTAACATTTCTGGAAGTAACGTTTTAACAATGTAACATTTCTGGAAGTAACGTTTTAACAATGTAACATTTCTAGAAGTAACGTTTCAACAATGTAGCATTTCTGAAAGTAACATTTTAACAATGTAACATTTCTGGAAGTAACATTTTAACAATGTAACATTTCTGGAAGTAACGTTTTAACAATGTAACATTTCTGGAAGTAACGTTTTAACAATGTAACATTTCTGGAAGTAACGTTTTAACAATGTAGCATTTCTGGAAGTAACGTTTTACAATGTAACATTTCTGGAAGTAACATTTTAACAATGTAACATTTCTGGAAGTAACATTTTAACAATGTAACATTTCTGGAAGTAACGATTTCACAATGTAACATTTCTGGAAGTAACATTTTAACAATGTAACATTTCTGGAAGTAACGATTTCACAATGTAACATTTCTGGAAGTAACGATTTCACAATGTAACATTTCTGGAATTAACGTTTTAACAATGTAACATTTCTGGAAGTAACGTTTTAACAATCTAACATTTCTGAAAGTAACGTTTTAACAATGTAACATTTCTGAAAGTAACGTTTTAACAATGTAACATTTCTGAAAGTAATGTTTTAACAATCTAACATTTCTGAAAGTAACGTTTTAACAATGTAACATTTCTAGAAGTAACGTTTTAACAATGTAACATTTCTAGAAGTAACGTTTTAACAATGTAACATTTCTGAAAGTAACGTTTTAACAATGTAACATTTCTGGAAGTAACGTTTTAACAATGTAACATTTCTAGAAGTAACGTTTTAACAATGTAACATTTCTAGAAGTAACGTTTTAACAATGTAACATTTCTAGAAGTTACATTTTAACAATGTAACATTTCTGGAAGTAACAATTTCACAATGTAACATTTTCTGGAATTAACGTTTTAACAATGTAACATTTCTGAAAGTAACGTTTTAACAATGTAACATTTCTGAAAGTAACGTTTTAACAATGTAACATTTCTGGAAGTAACGTTTTAACAATGTAACATTTCTGAAAGTAACGTTTTAACAATGTAGCATTTCTGGAAGTAACGTTTTACAATGTAACATTTCTGGAAGTAACATTTTAACAATGTAACATTTCTGGAAGTAACGTTTTAACAATGTAACATTTCTGGAAGTAACATTTTAACAATGTAACATTTCTAGAAGTAACATTTTAACAATGTAACATTTCTGGAAGTAACGATTTCACAATGTAACATTTCTGGAAGTAACGATTTCACAATGTAACATTTCTGGAATTAACGTTTTAACAATGTAACATTTCTGGAAGTAACGTTTTAAACAATGTAACATTTCTGAAAGTAACGTTTTAACAATGTAACATTTCTGAAAGTAACGTTTTAACAATGTAACATTTCTGAAAGTAATGTTTTAACAATCTAACATTTCTGAAAGTACGTTTTAAACAATGTAACATTTCTGGAAGTAACGTTTTAACAATGTAACATTTCTAGAAGTAACGTTTTAACAATGTAACATTTCTAGAAGTAACGTTTTAACAATGTAACATTTCTAGAAGTAACGTTTTAACAATGTAACATTTCTAGAAGTTACATTTTAACAATGTAACATTTCTGGAAGTAACAATTTCACAATGTAACATTTCTGGAATTAACGTTTTAACAATGTAACATTTCTGAAAGTAACGTTTTAACAATGTAACATTTCTGAAAGTAACGTTTTAACAATGTAACATTTCTAGAAGTAACGTTTTAACAATGTAACATTTCTAGAAGTAACGTTTTAACAATGTAACATTTCTAGAAGTAACGTTTTAACAATGTAACATTTCTGGAAGTAACATTTTAACAATGTAACATTTCTGGAAGTAACGATTTCACAATGTAACATTTCTGGAATTAACGTTTTAACAATGTAACATTTCTGAAAGTAACGTTTTAACAATGTAACATTTCTAGAAGTAACGTTTTAACAATGTAACATTTCTAGAAGTAACGTTTTAACAATGTAACATTTCTAGAAGTAACGTTTTAACAATGTAACATTTCTGGAAGTAACGATTTCACAATGTAACATTTCTGGAATTAAAGTTTTAACAATGTAACATTTCTGGAAGTAACGATTTAACAATGTAACATTTCTTGAAGTAACGTTTTAACAATGTAACATTTCTAGAAGTAACGTTTTAACAATGTAACATTTCTGAAAGTAACGTTTTAACAATGTAACATTTCTGGAAGTAACGATTTAACAATGTAACATTTCTGGAAGTAACGTTTTAACAATGTAACATTTCTGGAAGTAACGATTTAACAATGTAACATTTCTGGAAGTAACGTTTTAACAATGTAACATTTCTAGAAGTAACGATTTAACAATGTAACATTTCTGGAAGTAACGTTTTAACAATGTAACATTTCTGGAAGTAACGATTTAACAATGTAACATTTCTGGAAGTAAGGTTTTAACAATGTAACATTTCTGGAAGTAACGATTTAACAATGTAACATTTCTTGAAGTAACGTTTTAACAATGTAACATTTCTGTAATAAACGTAGTTCCGCGGAAGTTTCTGGAGACCGCTAAATACATCCCGGGAGGTACGTGTTTTTGCAGTTTTTGTTTTCGCGAATCCGCGAGAGGCCGCTGTGTGCGCTTTTCAGCTTCTCAAATGTCTCTCGCGAGTGTCGTTCGTGCTTGCGATGTTCTCGTGTGAACCCACCAGAGGCCGCTGTCGAACGACCGTCTGGCTAAATGATTGACTGGGCCACTGGCCAATCAGCTGTAAAAAATTACTTTTGCAGTGGAAATATTCATTCTTTCATTTTTCTTCGGCTTAGTCCACACACCGGATTGAACCACCAACTTATCCAGCATATGTTTTATGACGTGGATGCCTTCTAGCTGCAACCCAGTACTGGGAAACACCCAAAGACACTTATTCACACACACTCATACACTACGGCCAATTTAGTTTATTAGTGGACTGTGGGGAAAACCGGAGCACCCGGAGGAAACCCAGACCAACACGGTGAGAACATGTAAACTCCACACAGAAACGCCAGCTGACCAAGCTGGGACTTAACCAGCAACTTTCTTGCTGTGAGGCCACAGTGCTTATCACTGTGCCACCATGCCACCACACAAATTATTTTAGAAAGCAAATTGTGTTTAAACTGTGGTCTAGATGCTCACACACTGAAGTCAGTAGCCGTTTTCATGGCGTATTTTCCTCAAAAAAGGGTCTGTTGTGTGGAGAATTCAGTGATGTGTGTATGAGATGAACAACTCTCACACACACTGAGAGCTTCTGACAGAGCCGCTTCATCAAAATCACAATCTAGTGTTTTCTCCAGAAGAGATGGCAGATTGTGTCTCCATCAGTTTCTCGGCAGCAGCGCAGCATTTATCACGGAGATGATGTTCAACGCTCTCCACTCTCTCTCTGTCTAACCTCAGGACGTTTCTCTTGATCGTAATGAAAATCTCTGAGGGCTGAAAACCACTTAATGCTTTCAATTTATCAAAATGTCTCAGACGTGCTTTTAATATGTGTGCACAAAACAGCCTGCGCAATCTAATTGTGCTGATCTGCTCTCCAAATGGACTTTAGAAGCGACACACTGATTTGATCTTTAGGGGACAAGTTCAGCTAAAAATCACTATTGCATCATTATTTAACCAGCCTCATAACTGGGTTTGGTACTTGGTACTTTTATCTTGCTTTCCAGTACAAATATCTAAAACGTTCATAAATGAAGATCAATTTATTTGAGAAGCAATATAGAAAATGTAGTCTCTTTACTGAGAAGAAAACTCTTACAAGCACACAGTGGCAGATATTTAAAGCATAAACTCAATTTTGAAATAATTAATGTCACCTGTCGATTAGCTTAAATCAATACTAATTGAGCAATGTTAAATTGATTATTATATTTAAAAAATATGGCTGTAAACATAATTAATGCCTTTTATAATGGTATTTTTGATAACTACATACTGAATAAATGCTGTTGTGTTTTTGAATAATACTATTGTGAATTCTCTTGTGGTGATTCTACAGTTGCTATGGTAACTAAACAACTATAGTAATTGATCTGTTGTGGCGATTCTAGTGTTGCTAAGGTAATATAGTAATTAATCTGTTGTGGTCATTTCTATAGCTGCTATGGTAACAAAACAACTATAGTAATTGATCTGTTGTGACGATTCTAAAGTTGCTATGGTAACAAAACAACTATAGTAATTGATCTGTTGTGGCAATTCTAGTGTTGCTATGGTAATATAATAATTAATATGTTGTGACAGTTTCTATATTTGCTATGGTAACACAACAACTATAGTCATTGAACCGTTGTGTCGATTCTATAGTTGCTATGGTTACTAAATCACTATAGTAATTGAACTGTTGTGGCTATTCTAGTGTAGTTATGGTTACTAAACAACTATAGTAATTGAACTGTTGTGGTGATTCTAGTGTTGCTATGTTTACTAAACAACTATAGTGATTGAACTGTTGTGGCGATTCTATAGTTGCTATGGTTACTAAACAACTATAGTAATTGATCTGTTGTGACGATTCTAAAGTTTCCATGGTAACAAAACAACTATAGTAATTGATCTGTTGTGGCAATTCTAGTGTTGCTATGGTAATATAATAATTAATATGTTGTGACAGTTTCTATATTTGCTATGGTAACACAACAACTATAGTCATTGAACTGTTGTGGCGATTCTATAGTTGCTATGGTTACTAAATCACTATAGTAATTGAACTGTTGTGGCTATTCTAGTGTTATTATGGTTACTAAACAACTATAGTAATTGAACTGTTGTGGTGATTCTAGTGTTGCTATGTTTACTAAACAACTATAGTGATTGAACTGTTGTGGCGATTCTATAGTTGCTATGGTTACTAAACAACTATAGTAATTAAACTGTTGAGGCGATTCTAGTGTTGCTGTGGTTACTAAACAACTATAGTAATTGAACTGTTGTGCCAATTTTATAGTTGCTATGGAGTTGCTATGGTTACTAAACAACTATAGTAATTGAACTGTTGTGGCAATTCAAGTGTTGCCATGGTTACTAAACAACTATAGTAATTGAACTGTTGTGGCGATTCTAGTGTTGCTATGGTAATATAATAATTGAACGGTTGTGGTAATTCTATAGTTGCTATGGTAACTAAACAACTATAGTGATTGATCTGTTGTGGTAATTCTATAGTTGCTATGGTAACTAAACAACTATAGTAATTGATCTGTTGTGGTAATTCTATAGTTGCTATGGTAACTAAACAACTATAGTAATTGAATTGTTGTGGCAATTCTAGTGTTGCTATGGTAATATAATAATTGAACGGTTGTGGTAATTCTATAGTTGCTATGGTAACTAAACAACTATAGTAATTGATCTGTTGTGGTAATTCTATAGTTGCTATGGTAACTAAACAACTATAGTAATTGATCTGTTGTGGTAATTCTATAGTTGCTATGGTAACTAAACAACTATAGTAACTGAACGATTGTGCTAATTCTATAGTTGCTATAGTAACTAAACAACTATAGTATTAGATCTGTTGTGGCGATTCTATAGTTGCTCTGCTAATTAAACAACTATAGTGATTGATCTATTGAGGCGATTTTAGTGTTGCTATGGTAATAAAGTAATTAATCGGTTGTGGTAATTCTTGTAGTTGGTATGGTATCACAACAACTATAGTAATCGTTGTGGTGATTCTTTAGTTGTTATGGTAACTAAAAAACTAGTAATTGATCTGTTGTGTCAATTTTAGTGTTGCTATGGTAACTAAACAACTATAGTAATTGTTGTGGTGATGCTAGTGTTGCTATGGTAATATAGTACCATACTATATAGTACCATATCATCACCGCGTGTGTTGTGAAGGACTGATCTGTCGATCCTCGAAATCATGATCAGCAATGCAACGATTGGCTGACAGCACAGCAGCGTAATGACATCATCTGATTGATATTCAATTATCCATGTGAGCTAAATTACATAAAATTCATAGTAAACGGTTTGTTAAATATGATATGCAATAACTTTCCACCTTTGTTATGGGCTGCAGGCTTTACACTTTCATGTGTCAAGAATATTTAGCAATTTATTTAGTTTTACAGTTAGAGCGGATTGTCTTTATTATAGTAGCCATATAGTAGTATTACTGTTGCTGGTTTCTTAATGGGTGTAAAGAATAACTGGATGTTTACAAAAGCATTATTGGTGAAGGTGTCTGCAACTTTAGTGAAGCATCAAATCACTGGCAAATTTACTGTCAAAACATGTTGATGACTGCAGAAATGTATTATTGCTTTTAAAAAAGTCACATATTGTGCATGTCTATTATCATACATAAATTGGACTAAAGCGATCTCTAAAACGTTCAGTATTAATACATTTTATCATTGAACCACCAGGTGGCAGTCTTTGTACTTTTATTTCGGAGTGCAGATTGCATACGTTTTATTAATATATATATATATATATATATATATATATATATATATATATATATATTTTTTTTTTTTTTTTTTTTTTTTTTTTTTTTACTTATTTTTCCTTTTTTCCTTTTTTACTTTATTTAAAAATATATTTACTATTTTCCTAAGTGTATAACTACTACTGTAAGAAAATAATAGCTGCTGCTCCCTAGCAGGTTTGAGCTACCAGAACAGTTGCTATGACAACAACTCTCAGATCAGTTTTGAAGAACGAAACGATCCTGGATCGTGTCAAATCGTCAATAACCAAATCCAGTAATCCACATACGAAGAATGAACCCCAGGTGTGTGAGTGGTGCACGGCTGGATATGTAGTTCTTTTGCTGACAGATTTGTTGTTCTCCAGTGATCTGCATGGGCTAGATCGCTGGTGACTGTGAAATAATTCTATAGTTGTCATGGTAACATGACAATTATAATAATCTGTTGCGGTGATTCTACAGTTGCTATGGTAACACAACAACTATAGTAATATAAACAAATGACCCAGTACTGTAGTTTTCTACAACTTTAGAGGATATTATACTATAATGAACCACATTTTACTGTATTAAAATCTAAAGTATGCTACAGTATTTATTACAGATAATCAGTTCACTATAGTTAATACTACAGTAAGCTGGAGCATTCATTAACAAAGAGCTGTAAATACTATAAGTATTAAGTATGGATCTTAAACACACTGTCGTATTTACTGTAAACTTTTGATGTGAGCATATAAGCAAATGAAGAGAGAGATCTTACAGCTGCTGTTTCTGTTTGACAGCCTTTTATTTTTGCATGCACCTTTCCTGCAGCATGAGTCGGGTTTTGTCTGAGAGTCTTGCCCGAGTTCTCAGAGATTGGCACATCATTATCCTGCTTTTTCCAGCTCACTAAATGATGATGACGGCGCAGCGGCCCCAGTGATTTTAGCTACAGCTCCACATAAATTGAAGAAACTCTGGAGGGTCACAGACGGAGGGTGTTATCAGAGAGTGTCTTATCTCTCAGTCAGCAGCACACACACACACACACACTGCACAGTCAACACTACATCGACCTGAAGCCTCCGGCAGACGCTTGAAATTCCCTTCTGAGAGCACAAATGCAGATGGAGAGAAGCAGGACACGAGCAGAGAGAGAGAGAGAGAGATCAATCCCTGACCTCAATCAAACAGCACTGCTTCAACAGCTCACACACTGCAATGACTTTCTTACTCAATTTTTGTCTTGTTTCCAGTCCAAATATCTCAAAATTCTTAAACAAAGGAGCATTTTCTAGACAAGCAAAACATATTGTGATTTGTTTTAGGAAATAATATGTCAAAATATCTTTTGCTTGTCTAGAAAATGCTCCTTTGTTTAAGAATTTTGAGATATTTGGACTAGAAACAAGACAATTCTATTTTTTGTGTTTATATCTTTCACGCTCATGTATTCATTGGAAATTGAATGCATGACCTTAAATGGACTGACATGCAAAATTGTCAGATATTATCCTTATGTTGTAATTATCATTAGCTGTAATTGCTGCAGGACATAACATTGCATTATGTGTCTGCTAACCTGAATATAAACTCACCGGCCTCTTTATTAGGTACACCTTATAGGACCCTCTTTTGCCTTCAGAACTGCCTTAATCCTTCGTGGCATAGATTCAACAAGGTACTGGAAATATTCATGACATGGTGTGCTATCCTGCTGGAAGTAGCCATCAGAATATAAGTACACTGTGGTCAGCAACAATACTCAGGTAGGCTGTGGTGTTGACACGAAACTTAATTGGTACTAAAGGACCCAAAGTGTGCCAAGAAAATCTCCCCCACACCATTACACCACCACCACCAGCCTGAACCGCTGATACAAGGCAGGATGGATCCATGCTTTCATGTTGTTGAGGCCAAATTCTGACCCAAACATCCGAATGTGTCAGCAGAAATGGAGACTCATCAGACATCAAGGTTGGACGTGTTGTGTGTTCAGAGATGCTCTTCTGCAGACCTCGGTTGTAACGAGTGCTTATTTGAGTTACTGTTGCCTTTTTATCAGCTGGAACCAGTCTGGCCATTCTCCTCATTCAAAGTCACTTAAAAGTCAACGCCATTCTCCTCATTCTCCAGTCTGGCCATTCTCCTCATTCAAAGTCACCGCCATTCAAAGTCTCTTAAATCCCCTTTCTTCCCCATTCTGATGCTCGCATTGAACTGCAGCAGATCCTCTTGACCATGTCTACATGCCTAAAAGCATTGAGCTGCAGCCTTGTGACTGGCTGATTAGAAATTTGTGTTAATGAGTAGCTGGACAGGTGTACCTAATAAAGTGGCCATATGTTTTTTTTTTATAACTGTGCTTTAGTTTCAAGTGGACACTCATCTCTGACCCATAACAGAACTATTCCCTATTTTTGTCGTATTTTATTTTCACAAATTTAAGTTACAAAAAGCAAAAACAAATATTAGCACAATTTATTTATGTAGCACCTTTTACTGAGAAGTCACAAAGTGCTTTACAGTAAACGAAAACATAGATCAAAACAGGTTAAAAATCAATTTACCAATACAACCACAATGTGGAATCAGCTCACCATCTTGCTAATTAAAAGCTAGTCCAAAAATATGTCTTTTAAATGCTTTTTTTTAAGAGCTCAAGAGTTCTTAATGCTAGATGTTAGACCAGGGGCATCACTAGACCCCATTTACTGGGTGCCCCAGTAAAAATCGCCAGTGCCCCAGTAAATGCTTTGAGATAGGATTTACATATGCAAGTGTATTTATTAAGAGTGGTAATTCCGAAATAAAGACGTTATTCTCTCTGTGCAACCGAACCACCGCTGGTGAAAGCAATGTGTTTAATCAAAAGGCAAACTGATGCATCTCTGCGTGTGCGCAAAGAACCCGCGCACCTCTCACACGTGCTGCTCTTCTCCCGGTGCGAGTCCTGGTAGTAACATGCAGGCCAAAAATACTGTTCACATGTTGTAAAACCAGCGTAACAGCCTTTCTTTTGTTTTGCAAGTCGACAAATCTAAAGTTTAAACAATATGATGTATGATGGTGATCTTATAGATGCCTCCTGGTAGACTTGTTTGTATGAAGCAAAAAGGAGGGTTGACGAGTCAGGGAGGTAAGACTTAATAAACTTAACTCTCTGCCATGTGTCTGGTCTAAGACAACAGATAATTCTATAAAACATCTTTGATTGTATTGTATTCTATTGAATTGTCTATAGAGTTTCATTCAAATGAATGAATATTCATGCAATAGATTTCTTAAATGATTTTAGCATCACTCCAGTTGTGTCTTAACATTTTACAGTTACATTTAAGATTATTTAGAATAATAATTGCATAATAACAATAATACTTTTATTTATAATAAATATTTGTTTTGTATTTATAATATATAATATATATATATATATATATATATATATATATATATATATATATATATATATATATATATATATATAAAATGTTTGAGGGGGATGGGGGAAAGGTGTCACGGATTGGCCAGGCTCTTCCACCAATTTCACACAGCGCCCACCATCACCTGAGTTTTAATCATGCACAGCTGCCCCCTATCACCTTGGCACACAATAAAAGCACACACCTCACACCACTCTTTGTCTGGGCTCGTTCCTACGAAGCGGACTCATAGAGAATAATCTCCACGTAGTCACGATCATTTACTTGCCATCTGATACTTACCTGATCTCTGTTTGTTTCCAGTCTGTCCAGTCTTCCCCGTATCCTGTCTGAGGTGTGCGCGTCATCATTCTGTTTTCTCATCTGGTGCGTGAATTCGGTCTTCCTCATTGCCTGCTACTGAAAAGGACAATAATATCATCCCGGACATCATTCACGTACCCCTTGTTATCCTTCTGTTGCTCCGCTGTTAAAATAAACATTTATAACTACTAACTCACCCTGTTTGTCCATCTGCTTCCCAAAAGGAGTGAATGCCCCAGTACAGCTTTATGTCTAGCAACGCCCCTGTGTTAGACGAATGATTTACCCCAAAATTAATGTTAACTAAATGTATGGTCAAATTTAATTATACTAAAACTCGCTTGCTATTCCTATGCCCCTGTATAGTGATGCATACGTCTCTAAAACCCAGTCAGGCTAAAAAAAAGTCAGGTGGACAAATCTAACGTTCATTCTTTCATTCTCCTTCGGCTTAGTTCCTTTATTCATCTGGGGTTGCCACAGTGGAATGAACTGCCAACTTATCCAGCATATGTTTTACATAGTGGATGCTCATCCAGCTGCAACCCAGTACTGGGAAACACCCACACACACTCATTTTCTCTCTCACACACACACACACACTCATACACTACGGCCAATTTAGTTCATCAATTCCCCTATAGCACATGTGTTTGGACTGTGGAGGAAACCGGAGCACCCGGAGGAAACCCACACCAACACGGGGAGAACATGCAAACTCTACACAGAAACACCAACTGACCCAGCTGGGACTCGAACCAGCAACCTTCTTGCTGTGAGGCCACAGTGCCAACCACTGTGTCGCCCCAAATCTAAACAAAAAAATACAGAAACGAAAATTAATATGCGTATAATAAATACTAAACAACATTAAACAAATGTAAATTCTTATAAATAAACTGTCAAAACAACAGAGCCACAACCAAAGCCCCCTGAGGTGAAGGCAGATAGTAGCACTTTATTATATTTATGTGGTTGTTTACATTTTAATCCTTTAATTTTTCATATTTAAAGATATTCGTGTGCTGCTGTGCATCCCTGTGTGTGTAATGAGCAATGTGTACATGCGTTTGGGACCCCCATAAGCGCATATCACACACGTTCTAGTTACTTTAAATAATAACAATTTTTATGTTTAAAAATAAGTTTTAAATGTTATATTTTAGGGCAGCATGGTGGCTCACTGGTTAGCACTGGCGACTCACAGCAAGAAGGTCGCTGGTTCGAGTCCCTGCTGGGTCAGTAGGTGTTTCTGTGTGGAGTTTGCATGTTCTCCCCAGAATTGATGAACTTAATTGGCTGAAGTATATGAATGTGTGAATAAATGTGTATGGGTGTTTCTCAGCACTGGGTTGCAGCTGGAAGGACATCCACTGCATAAAACATATGTTGTAATAGTTGGCGGTTCATCCCGCTGTGGTGACCTCTGAAATAGAGACAAAGTTGAAGGAAAATTAATGGTTAAGGATGTGAATGAATAACGTGCTGAAAGATATTTGTGTACTGCTGCGCATCCCTGTGTGTAATAAGCAACGTGTACATGCGTTTTGGACCCACATAGGTGGAAATCACAAAAACCTGACACTGTTGACCTTAGAGCAGCTATTACTTAGTCAATTTGGAAGTCTTTTTCAGTTTCCTCTAAATAGCAATGCACCAACAATATGCCGTAACACACTTCCTTTTCAGACCAGCATGCGTGCAAATAAGCGCACAAATACATTTAATATTTAAACAAAGTGGCGCATGTTTTACGCTTAAATTATGTTTAAATGGTTTAAGGGTGTGAATGAATAATGTGCTGAAAGATATTTGTGTACTGCTGTGCATCCCTGTGTGTGTAATAAGTAATATGCACATGCGTTTTGGCCCTGCATAGGTGCATATCACTAACGCACTCTAAAAACATTATGCCTTAAACCAACAATATGCCTTAACACATCTACTTTGCACACCAGCATGCTCATAAGCACACAAATTGGCGCAAATACATTTGATACTTAAACAGAGTGGCGCAAAACATGATAACGATATCTGTGCTGGTCTTAAACTAGCAAAAAACACTTGCACCACATCTGGCACCACATTGCACCGGGTGTATGAATTGTAAACTTGTAAGTTTCTCTCTCACACACACACACACATACACACACACACTCTCTCTCTCTCTCTCTCTCTGCTGTTGTAGGAGTTCACTATCTCTCCCTCTGCAGATGCCGGCGTCTTTTCTTATCAAGAAGAATGGCCGCTGCCTCCGTTTTTCAGACACTCTTATCTGGGAATCCTTTAAATTGAATATTTACTAGGCTGATGTTGCAGTCGGGCCCCGTTCTCTGCGCACCGGACGGACCCGAGCCTCACAAACTGTATCTGTCAGAAAAATAACACACAGATTGATTATGCATTCAGAGGAAATGAATGTGAATGTCCACAAAAGGGATGTTCTGGAAATTATGCAAACCATTTTCATTTCATATAATAGTAACTGCAAAGGAAGTGGAATGAAAATATGAGAAATGCCATGGACTTTCACACAGTTCTGATCATTGTCCAGGTGGACTGTAAAAACCATCCAGCATATGATCAAGTCTGTTAAAATGCTTTTGGTTGACAGACCTTAACTGAGTCTTACAGACATCAGCCAAAATATGGAACAGACACGGGTAGACACAGTGGATTTGTCTTAGTTTATGTACCTACAATAATGTTGATGCCTTATTGTTTATACTGCCATTTCTGATTATTAACATCATTATATTTTCCAATTTTACAGTTTTACAATCACATACACAGAACTGTTGTTATCGTTAACTCTATTACTGCCAACTGTGTTACTGTCAACCCTGTCATCGTGAACTCTATTATTTACAACTCTATTATCAATCTGTTATCGTCAATTCTCTGTTACTGTCAACTATATTACTGTCAACTGTTACCGTCAACTCTGTTATTGTCAACTCTCTGATATGGTCAACTCTGTTATTGTCAACTCTCTGATATGGTCAACTCTGTTATTGTCAACTCTCTGTTAGCGTCAACTCTGTTATTGTCAACTCTCTGATATGGTCAACGCTGTTATCGTCAATTCTCTGTTACTGTCAACTATATTACTGTCAACTGTTATCGTCAACTCTGTTATTGTCAACTCTCTGTTATGGTCAACTATCTGTTATTGTCAACCCTGTTATTGTCAACTCTCTGTTATGGTCAACTCTGTTATCGTCAATTCTCTGTTAGCGTCAACTATGTTATTGTCAACTCTCTGTTATGGTCAACTCTGTTATCGTCAATTCTCTGTTAGCGTCAACTATGTTATTGTCAACTCTCTGTTATGGTCAACTCTGTTATGGTCAACTCTGTTATGGTCAACTCTGTTATGGTCAACTCTGTTATTGTCAACTCTCTGTTATGGTCAACTCTGTTATCGTCAATTCTCTGTTAGCGTCAACTATGTTATTGTCAACTCTCTGTTATGGTCAACGCTGTTATCGTCAATTCTCTGTTACTGTCAACTATATTACTGTCAACTGTTATCGTCAACTCTGTTATTGTCAACTCTCTGTTATGGTCAACTATCTGTTATTGTCAACCCTGTTATTGTCAACTCTCTGTTATGGTCAACTCTGTTATCGTCAATTCTCTGTTACCGTCAACTATGTTACTGTCAACTGTTACCGTCAACTCTGTTATTGTCAACTCTCTGTTATGGTCAACTCTGTTATTGTCAACTCTCTGATATGGTCAACTCTGTTATTGTCAACTCTCTGTTATGGTCAACTCTGTTATTGTCAACTCTCTGATATGGTCAACTCTGTTATTGTCAACTCTCTGATATGGTCAACCCTGTTATTGTCAACTCTCTGATATGGTCAACTCTGTTATTGTCAACTCTCAGTTATTGTCAACTCTCTGTTATGGTGAACTCTCTGATATGGTCAACTCTGATATGGTCAACTCTGTTATGGTCAACTCTGTTATTGTCAACCCTGTTATTGTCAACTCTCTGTTATGGTGAACTCTCTGATATGGTCAACTCTGTTATTGTCAATTCTCTGTTATCGTCAACTATGTTACTGTCAACTGTTACCGTCAACTCTGTTATTGTCAACTCTCTGTTATTGTCAACTCTCAGTTATTGTCAACTCTGTTACCGTCAACTCTGTTATCGTCAACTCTCTGATATGGTTAACTCTGTTATGGACAACTCTCTGATATGGTCAACTCTGTTTTCATCAACTTTCTGTTATGGTCAACTCTGTTATTGTCAACTCTGTTATTGTCAACTCTCTGTTATGGTCAACTCTGTTATCATCAACTCTGTTATCGTCAACTCTGTTATCGCCAACTCTGTTATCGCCAACTCTGTTATCGTCAACTCTCTGATATGGTTAACTCTGTTATGGACAACTCTCTGATATGGTCAACTCTGTTTTCATCAACTTTCTGTTATGGTCAACTCTCTGTTATGGTCAACTCTGTTATTGTCAACTCTGTTATTGTCAACTCTCTGTTATGGTCAACTCTGTTATCATCAACTCTGTTATCGTCAACTCTGTTATCGCCAACTCTGTTTTCATCAACTCTATTATTGGGAACTTTGTTTTCGACAACTATATTATTATCAACTCTGTTATCAACTCTGTTATCATCAACTGCTTTCGTCAACTATATTATCAGTAACTCTGTTATTGTCAACTCTGTTATTGTCAACTCTGTTATCATCAGCTTTGTTTTCTCCAACTATAGTATTATCAGCTCTGTTATCATCAACTCTGTTATTGTCAACTTTGTTTTTGACAACTATATTATTATCAACTCTGTTATCAACTCTGTTATCATCAACTATATTATCGTCAACTGTTATCAACTTTATTATCATCAACTCTGTTTTTGTCAACTGTTATCGTCAACTCTGTTATCGTCAACTCTGTTATCGTCAACTCTGTTATCATCAACTCTGTTATCGTCAACTATTATAATCAACTCTGTTATCATCAACTATATTATCGTCAACTCATTAAATTGATTATATATATATATATATATATTGTAATTCAATGTATTATAAGAGAGAAGAATCAATGAAAAAGGTTGTTTTGTATTAAAAGTCTTGTTAAATTTCAAACTCTCTCTCTCTCTCTCTCTCTCTCTCTCTCCCTGTCTCTCTTTCTCTCCCCCTCCTTCATTCCTGCATGTTGAATTAATGGGAGCAGTTGAGGGTGTAATTGCAGTGCTGGAGTCAAAGCTGTGAGACACGATAATGTCCGCTGAATAAAAGCCTGGCAGAGTTTACGCACTGAACAATATTAGCGGATTACACACATCAAACAAGCTCTGATTAATGCCTGAGAGGAGGACACAGTCCAAACAGGAGGAAATCGCAGATAATTGTAGGAATATTTGAAAGCGCTAATGACCTGAAATCATCCTGCAGAAAGAACAGAAGAAACACTTCCTGTTGTGTCAGTGTGTGTGTGTGTGTGTGTGTGTTTTCAGCTCGAGTGTTGATGTTGTAGATCTCAGACTGAACATTTGTAATTATGGCAGCACATGTGAAAAAAAGTGTCTGTAAATGATGTTGTTTGATAATTAAGATGGATTGATGATGTCAGATCAAGAGGAAACTCATTTTAGAGGCGGAGTTAATGAACATTTACGTGAAAATATAATGAACTTAAAAAGCTTTGATTTCTACTTGACGCGTTATTTGAATATTATTTTTGATATGATTAGATTTTTTAAAAATATTATTTTACCTTGCAGACACACACACACACACACACACACACACACACACACAAATATACACTCACCAGCCGCTTTATTAGGTACACACAACTGCTCGTTATTGCAAATTTCTAATCAGCCAATCACATGGCAGCAGCTCAATGCATTTAGGCATGTAGACATGGTCAAGACGATCTGCTGCAGTTCAAAGCGAGCATCAGAATGGGGAAGAAAGGGGATTTAAGTGACGCTGAACGTGGCATGGTTGTTGGTGCCAGACGGACTGCTCTGAGTATTTCAGAAACTGCTGATCTACTGGGATTTTCATGCACAACCATCTCTAGGGTTTACAGAGAATGGTCCGACAGAGAGGAAATATCCAGTGAGCGGCAGTTCTGTGGGCGCTAAAGCCTTGTTGATGCCAGAGCTCAGAGGAGAATGGCCAGACTGGTTCCAGCTGATAGAAAGGCAACAGTAACTCAAATAAGCACTCGTTACAACCGAGGTCTGCAAAAGAGCATCTCTGAACACACAACACGTCCAACCTTGAGGCGGATGGGCTACAGCAGCAGAAGACCACACCGGGTGCCGCTCCTGTCAGCTAAGAACAGGAAACTGAGGCTACAATTCACACAGGCTCACCAAAACTGGACAATAGAAGATTGGAGAAACGTTGCCTGGTCTGATGAGTCTCCATTTCTGCTGCCACATTCGGATGCTCGGCTCACAATTTGGCCTCAACAACATGAAAGCATGGATCCATCCTGCCTTGTATCAGCGGTTCAGGCTGCTGGTGGTGGTGTAATGGTGTGGGGGAGATTTTCTTGGCACACTTTGGGTTCATTAGTACCAATTGAGCATGGTGTCAACACCACAGCCTACCTTGAGTATTGGTGCTGACCATGTCCATCCCTTTATGACCACAGTGTCTCCATCTTCTGATGGCTACTTCCAGCTTGTTGAGTCTATGACATGAAGGATTACGGCAGTACTGACGGCAAAAGTTGTCCAACCCGGTAAAAGTAAGGTGTACCTAATAAAGTGGCCGGTAAGTGTGAATACTGTATATGCAATTCTTTCAGTCACAATAGAGTTTGTTTTCTGAAATACTCAACGTAAAATAAAATGATTTCTAAAAATTACAAAGAAACTCCAGTTTTAGCAATTGCCATAAATCATGTTTTGTTTATAAATTGCGCTCTTTAATACACAACATAAAACAAAACATGATATCTGTAAAAATTACAAAAAAAGGTTGTGTGTTTGCAAAGAAAAAGGCCTACTTTTTTGTATTTATTTTTGGTATACAATTTATTAATGTTTATATACAACACACTCTTACATAAATACATGAAGAATTATTTGCGGTCACTACAATGGGATTTATCATCTTAAAATATATTATAATCTAATAGAATATAAAATAATATAAAATAGGGTGACATGGTGGTGCAGTGGGAAGCACAATCGCCCCATGGCAAGAAGGTCGCTAGTTCGAGTTGGGTCGGTTGGTGTTTCACTGTGGAGTTTGCATGCTCTCCCCACAGTCCAAACACATGCGCTATAGGGGAATTGATTAACCTAATTGGCCGTGGTGTATGAGTGTGTGTGTGTGTGTGTGAGAATGAGTGTGTATGGGTGTTTCCCAGTGATGGGTTGCAGTTGGAAAGGCATCTGCTGCGTAAAACATATGCAGGATAAGTTGGCGGTTAAATAAAGAGAGTAAGCCGAAAAGAAAATGAATTAATTAATCTTTTAAGAAAATCGCATTGGCAGGTTGACATTTGGAGAATTTACATTTGTGAATGTAAAATTTGCATAAGAAAACAATTAAATTTATTTAAAAAAACATTATTTTCTTTTGTAGGGTCTGAATTCTGGTAGAATCTTCACCTTAACTAACTAACTAAATAAATAAATAAATAAATAAATAAAAAATTGACATTATTCCAAAACTCCTGAATGTAATGACGTGACCGTTTCGTCAGCATTCACACAAAAAGAACAACTCAAGCTTTTTCTATTGTTTTAATTGTATTTTATCAATACAAAGATATTAACCGTAACAATGGATGACATCAAGTACAATAATAAACAAGTAAAATTAATAATAATAATAATAATAATAATAATAATGAAATAAGATGATACACAAAGAACAGAGAACAAAGGCAAATTATCAAATTAAATATTATTTACAAAGTCCTTATAAATTTTTCACAGTTTTAAGACTTTTTTTTCCAGTAAACATTCTTAATCATTCATTCATTTTCTTTTCGCTTTATTAATCCGGGGTCACCACAGCAGAATGAACCACCAACTATTCCAGCACGTTTTACGCAGCGGATGCCCTTCCAGCCACAACCCACTTCTGGGAAACACCCATACACACTCACACTCATACTCTAGGGACAATTTAGCCTACCCAATTCACCTGTACCGCATGGACTGTGGGGGAAACCGGAGCACCAGGAGGAATCCCACACCAACACGGGGAGAACATGCAAACTCCACACAGAAACACCAATTTACCCAGCCGAGGCTCGAACCAGCGACCTTCTTGCTGTGAGGCAACAGCACTACCTACTACCTACCTCGCCCCAATGGAGGGCATGAAGTGCAATAATAAACAAGTAAAACTATTAACAATAATAAAATATAATAAAATAAGATGATACACAAAAAAGCAGAGTACAGAGGCAAATTATCAAACTAAACAATATTTACAAAGTCCTTATACATTTTCACAGTTTTAACACTTTTTTTTCCTGTAAACATTTTGTAAAGTAGTAATTAAACAATTTAAGCCACAAAGAAAATTCTGCAACTTAGATAATGATGAAGAAAATGTACATTTGTGAATATCATATTTACCCAGTACAATAAATAAATTGCCTATTAATTTTATGTTATGTTTGTCATGAGAAAAGCAACATCACACATGGAAAAATCATTGTTAAACTTACATTTTGATGAAAAATAGATGGATAAATCTGACCAAAACACATTAACATGTGAGCATTTGACAAATATATGATCAATTGATTCTGTCACGATCACCAGCGATCATACTCCCAGATCGCTGGTTCTCTCACACATGGACTACAAATCCGCCATTCATGGACTACATATTCACACATGCACTCTGTTCACACACACACATGCTTCCCCATTTCCATTGATTAGACTCCCACAGCTGTTGCAACTTCCAAGACTGATTACACACACTATTTATACATCTCACTCACTCCATGCCTTTGCCGAGTCTTGTCTACTGTATAGTGACTTTACAACGCGTTTCCTTTGTCTTGTTTACCGTGTATTTACCCTAGCCTTGTTCACTGAGTTATCCTTGTCTGCCGCCTGCCTTCCGACCTCTCGCCTGTGACTGTTTATGATTCTGGACTGCCTATATACATCAGTTTGCACCTGTGTTGACCATTGCTTCTCTGACAACGAATAAACCTGCACGTGGATCCTAACCTCAGTTGTTTCTGTCACTCCCCGTGTTACAGAAGACTCGGCCGAGACATGGATCCAGCGGGTATCGCAATAATGCGTCTTCGTCAGGAAGCCCGGTCTATTGAGGAGTACGTGGAGGAATTCATCGAACTGGCACACCTAACATCTATGAGTGAGTTGTGTTTGATTTTCTTCCGTGGAGGACTTTCTGAGCCCCTGTATTCCACTATGCCTTTGCATGAACCCCATGGGACTTTAGAAAATTACATTGATACTGCACTACAACTAAGTGGGTCCCCCTTCACCGTGGGCGAGGTGGAGGAGACCCCTAAATATTTTTTTGGGGGGGGCAAAGGACCGCAAGACCCACCAACAATGGGGCTTGCTGCCAAAAACATTAACACCATTATGCTGGCAACACCCATACTCCTGTCTCCTGCTCACAAGATGGTCGCCTCCAGTTCCCCAGCTCACAAGATGGCCGCTTCCAGTCCTCAAGCTCACAAAATGGCCGCTTCCAGTCCTCCAACTCACAAGATGGCTGCTTCTAGTCCTCCTGCTCACAAGATGGTCGCCTCCAGTTCCCCAGCTCACAAGATGGCCGCTTCCAGTCCTCCAGCTCACAAAATGGCCGCTTCCAGTCCTCCAGCTCACAAGATGGCTGCTTCCAGTTCTCCGGCTCACAAGATGGTTTCCTGTTCCGAGTCTGTTCCTGCCTTTGTTCCTGCCATAGTTCCAGTTCCTGAAAAACCATCGCCAGAGCCACTGCCTGAGCCACTGCTACCAGAGCTGCCAGAACCACTGCCAGAGCCACTGCCACCAGTACTACCAGAGCTGCCAGATCCTCCGGAGCTCCCAGATCCTCAGTCACTGCCAGAGCTGCCAGATCCTCCAGAGCTGCCAGATCCTCCAGAGCTGCCAGATCCTCCAGAGCTGCCAGATCCTCCAGAGCTGCCAGATCCTCCAGAGCTGCCAGATCCTCCAGAGCTGCCAGATCCTCCAGAGCTGCCAGATCCTCCAGAGCTGCCAGATCCTCCAGAGCTGCCAGATCCTCCAGAGCTGCCAGATCCTCCAGAGCTGCCAGATCCTCCAGAGCTGCCAGATCCTCCAGAGCTGCCGTCTGAGCTCCCTGAATGGCCGCCGCTGCCGCCTGAGCTCCCTGAATGGCCGCCGCTGCCGCCTGAGCTCCCTGAATGGCCGCCGCTGCCGCCTGAGCTCCCTGAATGGCCGCCGCTGCCGCCTGAGCTCCCTGAATGGCCGCCGCTGCCGCCTGAGCTCCCTGAATGGCCGCCGCCGCCGCCTGAGCTCCCTGAATGGCCGCCGCCGCCGCCTGAGCTCCCTGAATGGCCGCCGCCGCCGCCTGAGCTCCCTGAATGGCCGCCGCCGCCGCCTGAGCTCCCTGAATGGCCGCCGCCGCCGCCTGAGCTCCCTGAATGGCCGCCGCCGCCTGAGCTCCCTGAATGGCCGCCGCCGCCTGCGCTTCCTGAATGGCTGCCAACTCCGCCTGAGCTTTCTGAATGGCCGCCGCCTGCGCTCCCTGAATGGCCACCAGGTTCATATGACCCGCCAATGTCTGCTGAAAGTAAGGCTCCAGGCTCTCTGCAGCTCCATGCCCCAGACCCTCCGCAGCTCTGTGCCCCAGGCATTCCGCAGCTTCACTCTCCAGGCCTTCCTCAGCTCCATGCTCCAGGCCTTCCTCAGCTCCATGCTCCAGGCCCTCCTCAGCTCCACTCTCCAGGCCTTCCTCAGCTCCACTCTCCAGGCCTTCCTCAGCTCCACGCTCCAGGCCTTCCTCAGCTCCACGCTCCAGGCCTTCCTCAGCTCCACGCTCCAGGCCCTCCGCAGCTCCACGCTCCAGGCCCTCCGCAGCTCCACGCTCCAGGCCCTCCGCAGCTCCACGCTCCAGGCCCTCCGCAGCTCCACGCTCCAGGCCCTCCGCAGCTCCACTCTCCAGGCCCTCCGCAGCTCCATGATCCAGGGCCACTTCAGCTCCATGATCCAGGGCCTCCTCAGCTCCATGATCCAGGGCCTCCTCAGCTCCATGCTCCAGGCCCTCCTCAGCTTCACTCTCCAGGCCTTCCTCAGCTCCACGCTCCAGGCCTTCCTCAGCTCCACGCTCCAGGCCTTCCTCAGCTCCACGCTCCAGGCCTTCCTCAGCTCCACGCTCCAGGCCTTCCTCAGCTCCACGCTCCAGGCCCTCCGCAGCTCCAGGCCCTCCGCAGCTCCAGGCCCTCCGCAGCTCCAGGCCCTCCGCAGCTCCAGGCCCTCCGCAGCTCCAGGCCCTCCGCAGCTCCAGGCCCTCCGCAGCTCCAGGCCCTCCGCAGCTCCACGATCCAGGGCCTCCTCCTCTACATGGTCCTGGCCCTCCATCCCTCCCCCTCTTCCGCCTCCGCTCCACCTCCCGCCTGATCAGTTTTAGGAGTGTCTGGAAGCCACTCTTAGAGGGGGGGCTCTGTCACGATCACCAGCGATCATACTCCCAGATCGCTGGTTCTCTCACACATGGACTACAAATCCGCCATTCATGGACTACATATTCACACATGCACTCTGTTCACACACACACATGCTTCCCCATTTCCATTGATTAGACTCCCACAGCTGTTGCAACTTCCAAGACTGATTACACACACTATTTATACATCTCACTCACTCCATGCCTTTGCCGAGTCTTGTCTACTGTATAGTGACTTTACAACGCGTTTCCTTTGTCTTGTTTTACCGTGTATTTACCCTAGCCTTGTTCAGAGTTATCCTTGTCTGCCGCCTGCCTTCCGACCTCTCGCCTGTGACTGTTTATGATTCTGGACTGCCTATATACATCTGTTTGCACCTGTTGACCATTGCTTCTCTGACAACGAATAAACCTGCACGTGGATCCTAACCTCAGTTGTTTCTGTCACTCCCCGTGTTACAGATTCGATGCTTGAGTTACAGAAGACTCCATTTGAGTTAGGATTACCGAATTTAGAGACAATCTCATCTGTGATGTAGATATTGTGTAACACTTTTAAATGTATGTTTTTTTCCAGTTAATTTTATCTGTTAGAGAATTCCAAAGAAATTTTCGCCCTACTGAAAAAAAACAGCTTAAACCAGCCTAGTCTGGTTGACCAGCCTGGTTTTAGAGGGGTTTTGGCCATTTCCAGGCTGGTTTCCAGCCATTTTCAGCCTGGTCCTAGCTGGTCAGGCTGGAAAATAGCTGGAAACCAGCCTGAAAATGGCCAAAACCCCTCTAAAACTAGGCTGGTTATCCAGCTAAAACCAACTAACTAGCCTAGGCTGGTTTAAGCTGGATTTTTCAGTAGGGTGTGATTTCATTTCTTTGACTGAAACACATTTCTTCTATTTTTATTTCTACATTTTAGGTTGTAAATGCATTTGTCTTCAACTAAACTTTGTCTCTGTTTTTAACAATCACTTCAAATGACAAGTGGCATTTCATTAAGTGAGCAAGGCCATTAGGTATGGTAATATTTAACCATAAAATCACCATATGAATAAAGCTCCCTCAAGTAAATCACCAAGATAATTCATATCTTTTTCATGCCAATTCCTATAAAAAATGGATTTATTCTTTACTGAGATGCTTTCGTTGTTCTGTAGCTTCACTTTGTGCTGAAGAACAACTCAAGCTTTTAATTTAGTTTTACAGCGAGTGACGTCACAACCTGAGTTTCCCGCGCGTTTCTGTGTTTCTGCTGCCATCTGGAGCTTCAGCGCTGCATCTACAACACAGACCGCAGATTTAACAAGCTTAATTAAGCGTAAATAAAAAGGAAAAGAAGGAAAATAGTTGTTCTCAACCGAAAATACAAATAATAATATTAATAATAATGATAATAATAATAATAATAATAGTAATAAATACGCATTAAAGAGACAGTTCAACCAAAACTGAACATTCTGTCATCATTTACTCAGCTTGCACTTGTTCAAAACAAAATCGAGTTTCTTTATTCTGTTGAACACAGAAGATATTTTGAAAAATGCTAAAAAAATGTAACTGTTGACTTCTTTGGTATTTTGTTTTCCTATTATGTAAGTCAATGATTACCGGTTTTCAGCTTTCTTCAGTATAGCTTTATTTGTGTTCAACAGAATAAAGAAACTCGTAAAGGTTTGGAACCACTTGTGTGTGTGTGTGTGTGTGTGTGTAAATAGTGAGTAAATTTTCATTTTTGCGTGAACTAGCCCTTTAATACCATGTTTAAAATAATATTAACATAATTAGCGTTATAATAAATCTAAAATAAGTAAAAAGATAAATATCTTGTTGTAATCATAATCATACATATAACAATTGCACAGCATTGTCAAAAATGTAAAAAAAAAAAAGCCATCGGCCCGCCCTCCTTTTGTGCATCGTCCCGCTGTGCGTTTGACGTCATCTGCGCGCGCCGTGTCCTGCAGTTTTCTCTGATCGGTCACCGGAGCTTCAGGATGATTTCAGCGGCGGTTCTGCGCGGTTTTATCGGTTTGAGCCGAACCAGAGCCGCTCAGACAGGTAATCAAACACACACACACACTGATGCGGAAGATCCTTAAATTACACACTCACTCACTCACTCACACAGATCCGCAGCGCGCCGACAGTGTCATTGAGCTCTCATTGATTTTCTGCATTCAGTCACCTCCGTGTGTGTGAGATTGAGGAGTTTGTGTTGGTGTGAGTGTTTATTTGTTTTTATGTGCGTGTTTGTCCTTGTAATGACCCACATCACACACACTGAACCCTCAACCTTCAGTCACACCTGCGACAGGTCACGTGCAGGACGGATTTTCATTTGCATTTGATTGAGGTAAAGTTGGCTTTATACAACATTGTTCAAAGTCAATTAAATAGTGCTAATGTGGTTCTGAAGTCATACTTATATACGATTTCATATCTGAATTAGCATGGTAAACAGTGTAGGCGCTGTGTCATGACTTCACTCTATTCGTGATCCTGATTAAGTCGCGCAGGTCTATTTTTGTCAATAGCCAACATTGTGTGAGACAAACTTATTGAGTAATCTTTAATGTCAAATTAATAGTAACACTTTTAAAATAATGCTTTATTAGTTAATGCATGTACTAACATGAACAAACAATTAATTACACATTTATTAATTAATAACAATAATAATATATAGCAATATTTATCTTTGTTATTGTTCATTAAGTGAAGTTTGACAAACTAATTTCGAGAGGAGCACGTGATATGATTGATCCCACTGATCTCTCATCTTTAATCATTAGTAAGCCAATCAGATTAATCCAAAGTCACTATAAGTAGCCTGTCTAAAACTACTCCCTTATCTTCGTTTTCCGAAGAAACCCCCCATCTCCCCCTTTTCCTCCTTTGTCAGGGGGAACTCTCGAGAACTACCTGAACTCGAACACCCCTTACATGCTCATTGACCAGGCGGGATCTCTGGGCTGAATTATCTCCGAGCTCAGGGTTCTCACCCGGGACAGCATGACAAACCTGCTATTATTATCAAGCAGTATCTAAGTGTGAACTCTTGAATTGTATTTAAGTAATAATGTTAAAAAGCACTACTTTATAGTTTAGTAGTGCATTAGTAAATGTTGAACTGTTATTATTAAATTTCTTTACAAGATTATTCATACTTAATTTTAGGAAATACACTAACTAATGGACCATTATTCTAAAGTGTTACTAAAATAAACAGAATATTAAGAATGTTATTTCCATACAAATATATCAAACTTGATTTCTGATTATTTTATTTATTGTTAAGATTAAGAATTTATTGCTTAATTTAGACAACTTTAAATGAGATTTTCTTCATGTTTTGATTAGTTTGAATCCTGCTTGATTCCAGAATTTCTAATATTTTGTATTAACTTTGTCCGTCTTAAACCAAATGCTAATGGAAGTCTTATTTATTCCGCTTTCAGATAAAAGATCAGTTTACATCTTTAATGTTTTATTTAGGTTTTTTTGGCTTTATTAAGCTTTTATTTTGTATTGTTTTGACATATTGTAGTTCTTCAGCTTGGTGTTTGTGAAAATGCTCCCTTAACAATTATAAAAAAAAATATGTTTTATGTAAAAGATTTGGTGTTTGCATTTTATCTAATCCAAAAGCATATTAGATGCAAGTAAAATATTTACTTTAACTCTTCAAGTAACTTCAGTGGAAATTACTATGCAAAATAATGTTGATTCTTCAGTATAACAGATTTGCATTCATTCATTTTCCTTCGACTTAATCCCTTATTTATCAGGGGTTCGCTACAGCGGAATGACCCACCAACTATTCCAGAATATGTTTTACAAAGGGGATACCCTTCCATCCCAATCCAGTACTGTGAAACACCCATACACACTTATTCTCTCACACACACACACACACACACACACACACACACACACACACACACACACACACACACACATAGGCTTGGGCGGTATCCAAATTTTGATACCGTCAAACCTCCTCCCTATTATACCTCTGTATCCAGTATTACTGTGCATAATAAAGAAATTATGATGTAAGACTCAGACTGCGTCACCAAACTGTTGGCTTGTCTCCTATTTAAATGCATTGTTTTATATGACGGTATAACGGTATTAAAACTGACACGTTGCTATTTTTAGATGCCACAGTATACCGTATTACCGCCCAAGCCTACACAAATACACTACGGCCAATTTAGTTAATCAATTCCCCTATAGCACATGTGTTTGGACTGTGGGGGAAACCAGAGCACCCGAAGGAAACCCACGCCAACACGGGGAGAACAACAGATATGCATTAATGTCAAGGTTTAACAGCAGACTTATTATGGTCTGTGCTTATTAAAGCATATCAGCAATTAAACTACCATACTAAGTGTTATTCAGAAATAATGTTCTGTGAACGAATACACATTTCAGATGATCGTTAAGGAGTATTTCATTAAAATACGGCAGGGCCAGACTATGATTTTTTAAATATGGATTCTAATGTGTCTCCTGTTGAAGATGGGAGTATTAGACTTGGGGAAAATGGGTAACGCTTATTTATTTTCTCTCTAAATGTGTGTTTGCTGTGTTCTCCCAGCTCCTCTGGCTGTCAGATGTTACTCTCATGCTAAAGTGGAGACGGATGAAGAGTTTGACTCCCGCTGGGTGACGTACTTCAGCAAACCAGACCTGGACTCCTGGGAGCTGCGCAAAGGTCAAACACACTCACACACACACACACACGTATATATATATATATATATATATATATATATATATATATATATATATATATATATATATATATATATATACATATACATATATATATATATATATACATATATACATATATATATATATATATATACATATATATATATACATATATATACATATATATATATATATACATATATATATATATATATATATATATATATATATATATATATATATATATATATACATATATATATATATACATATATACACACACACTCACCGGCCACTTGATTAGGTACACCTGTCCTCCTGCTTGTTAACGCAAATTTCACTCTCTCATACACACATATACTCACACAGACACACACACACTTTGTTTTTTTTATTGTGGGTACAATCCATAGGTTTTCATTGTTTTTCTACAATACAAACTGTATTATCTATTGCCCTAACCCGCAGTTGTCAAACTCAGTTCCTGGAGGGCCGCAGCTCAGCACAGTTTAGTTCCAGTCCTAATTAAACACACTTGACCAAACTAATTGAGTCCATCAGGCTTGTTTGAAACCTGCAGGTAAGTGTGTTAGAGTTGGGTTGGAACTAAACAGTGCAGAGCTGCGGCCCTCCAGGAACTGAGTTTGGCACCCCTGCGCTAACCCCACCCAACCCCTTAAACCAACCCACACTTATTTTGTGTGATTTACAAGCTTTTTGAGAAGTGAGGACATCACACACCGATATCTATTCCTCATGCACATAACTTTTATATCTCTACTGCATTTATTAAATCAAAAAAACAAATATAAATATAGCTGCAAGCAGCAGTTAACGGGGTTCAAGCATTTCAGCAGCGTAAGGTTAATTAGCAGTTGGGAATTCTGTAAGTAATTTATTCGGCAATGAAACGTATGATAAGAGTGTTAGAGTTTATAGATTGAGCTAACAAATGTTTGATTAAACACTCCAAAAAAGCAACTTCGGTGTTTCCATATTGACAAATCTTTAATGAACATTTTGAGTGAGCGTATTCATGTCAAAGAAAATGTGAAAAACAAAGGTGAGCAAATGTTCTGAACAAATAATAAGTGGTCTTGTGCTGACATCTAGTGGTTAAATTTGGTAGGTGGCAATTAAAAGTCTGCGTTATAGTGGCTAAAATGATAAAATAGTAAAAATAATAGGTTTTAAGACGTGTAAAACATCCAAGATGGACAAAAAATGAAACGTAAATAATTTAAGTGATAAGCTTGGACCAAACTTGTAAAAGTGTGTAAATGAAGCACATTTACTGCATTTTTAAGCCATTTTAGCATGTTTTTAGGACCATTGCTACTTATGTAGCGGCACCTAAAGTTATAGCTCCAATTAGCATTTAGCTTATAATTAGCATGGAACGTTTTAGTATACTGCTTTGCGTGAAAATCAAAATTTCAACTTTTTTTTTTAATAATTATTGATATTCAGTGTCCAGAGAACATTTGTACACAGGTTTGGTTCTGATTGAGCGAAAAAACTAGCACTAGTTCGCAAAAGTAGGTTTCGGACAAATCGCGATGTACCGGAAAAACGGTCCAACGTAGAGAAAATCTGAGTCACTCCACTTTTGTTCGGGCTGACCCAGGGATTACAAATATGTGATTTTTTTAAAGTCTACGACTACTGGTGTACAAATTGCGGCCACAAATGTGTAAAATGTTCATTTTTGGCACCATAGCTCCACCTATGGTCCGATTTGGCTGATCTTTGACCAGGATGTAGTGTACCGGAGTACTACCATCTGACCAAGTTTCAGCTCTCTAGGCGTTACGGTTTGGTCTGGCCAATAAAAACAAGGGCAGAAAAATAACAATAATAAAAACTTTAACAAATACAATAGGGTTTCTGCGCTTTGCGCTTGAACCCCTAATAATAATAATAATAAAAATCCTAACAAAAACAATAGGGTTTTAGCGCTTTGCGTTCGAACCCCTAAAAATCTTATCAAATACAATAGGGTTTCAGCGCTTCGTGCTTGAACCCCTAATTACACTTGAAATCAGCTTTTTCAGTGTTCTATGTGAATATATACAGTAAAGTCATTTATTTCTGTCATGTGATCCTTCAGAAGTCAGTCTAATATGAGTATTTGGTGATCAAGAGATATTTCTGATTATGATCGGTGTTGAAAACAGTGCTTCACATCTGTGTCGTAACCATGCATTTGATTGTATTCACTTCCTCATGTTCTGCTCCTCCTCTGCAGGTATGAACACTCTGATCGGGTATGATCTGGTTCCGGAGCCCAAGATCCTGGACTCTGCTCTGAGGGCCTGCAGGCGGCTCAATGATCTGGCCAGTGCCATCCGCATCCTCGAGGCCGTCAAGGTGTGAAACGCACGCACGCAGAGAAAAACAGCTGATGCTTTACACTGGGTTTTCATTTGTTAAAGTAAATTAAACATTTATAGTTAGCACAGAGGGCCCTCGGGGTCTTAGAAAGTCTTAAAATTACTGAAATATTGTCTTGTAGGTCTAAAATCAATTTATATTTTCATTGCTCCAAGTAAAGCTTCCCAATCAGGGAAACATCTATCCAATAATCAACAATACATCATGTATTGTTTACACCAAACGCAGATTGAGGTGAATTGCAAATTGTATAGTACATATTTTAGAGCTGTAAAATCAGCCAATTGACATTTAAAAGTGGTGTGTTTCTTGTAAAAGAGGATCTATTATGCAAAAATGACTTGTATGTGGTTTAAACCCAGTTGTTTGTGTGAATATCTCCAGCCTCTAATGCTCAACATGAATTAATTGTATTTATTATAACCAGACTTGATGAGTTTGATTGACATTCTCCCTTTGTACATGTCATCAGAGGGGGAAAGCCCCGCCCACTAGTCCCATCTCTCCATCTCATTAGCATAAACAGCAGCCCTGAGTGAGAAGCAGCCGTCTGTCCATTAGCCATTAGAGTGTTTGAGCTGCTGAAGATAATGTCAGCATAGACTAAGAGGATTATAGATGGGGAGTTTTAGATGAAGCAGCGACAGGAGCGATATAGACTCACACTGAAGCACACATGCACACCTGACCAGCACTCACAACACTAGTGCTGTTTCCATGATCTCGTTTGAGTTTAAAGCGACAGTCAACAAAACGCCACAATTAGGATCAAAGCCTAAACGGATCAGTTTCAGAGAGCTGGAGAACATTATCTGTGTGTTATTCTCAGCTCAAACTCAAACACACACACTCTAGACACAACAGAGACGCACTTTACATCTCGTCCCCTTTAAGCTCAAGCTCATCCTCACAGCTTTGCTCTTGTCGTTCGTCAGGATAAATCTGGCCCTCATAAGGAGATCTACCCGTATGTGATCCAGGAGCTGAAGCCCACACTGCAGGAGCTGGGCATCTCCACGCCGGAGGAGCTGGGCATCGATAAAATCTGACCGCCTGCAGCACTTCTGTGAGGTGTGTTTCTGGGCTTTTATCCATGCAGAAATACAGCAGAAGCAGGAACGGTCTTTTGGCCATTAACATGTCTAATTAATGTTCATGCCACTAGATTAAAAACAATGACTGCATCTATTAAGCTCTATTCAGACTTGCAGTCTTCATGCAATTACTAGTTTGTGTCTCACAATTCGCAATATGCAAACTCATAACTGTGAGGAATTGATCTTAAAGTCTTCATTATCTTTTTTATTTGTCACACTTCACAATAAGGTTTCATTAATTAATGCATTTACTAGCATGAGCTAAGTATGAATAGTCTTGTACAGCATTTATTAATCATAGTTCAACATTAATGCATTATTAAAGTCCACAGTTGTGCCTGTTAACATTTAATGCAGTGAGTTAAACAGCCTCTTAAGCCCCAAGCTGTCTTTTACATGCATTTTTTATTACTCTTTGCTATTTGGGCTTATTGGAACCTAATTAGAATAAAAAGCTAAGCATCATCTTTTGATATGATGTACTTTTAGAGAAACTGATGTCCATATATGTGGACTCGTGGTCAGAATTGACATAAAACACAATAAAGTCACCTTTGTGTAATTAAATTAAATACTCTTCATTTCTTTTATTTAATGCATTAATAACACATACATGCACATTTTTGTATGTTTTGACTAACAGAGAGTAAAAACAACATTTTTTTTTTCTCATTTTGGACCACTGAAAATAGTGTTTGGGACATTTGATATGCTGCAAAACAGTTGCAGGATGACACTGAATGTCTGTAACAAAATATAAAACATTCAAAGTATTTTAAATAGCGACTTCAGAGCTCAAATGTGATGTCCACGTATGAGGACACTAAGGCCTAGGAAGTTAAATAGATTTATAAACTAATATTAATAAACATGAACAAATACTGTAATAAATGTATTCTGCATTGATTGTTCATCTTAGTAAACTTTATTGTGAAGTCTTCGCATTATTTTTATTCTATATTGAAAATGGCAATAATTAATCTCTGAATTAAGCTTAATTTTGGCTTAATTTCAAGAAAAATAGGTTGTATTCGATTAGGAAAAATCTAATAAAAATGAATAATACAATTAATATGTAATATGTTGCAAATCTATCTATCTATCTATCTATCTATCTATCTATCTATCTATCTATCTATCTATCTATCTATCTATCTATCTATCTATCTATCTATCTATCTATCTATCTATCTATCTATCTATCTATCTATCTATCTATCTATCTATCTATCTATCTATCTATCTATCCATGGTTCTATCTATCTATCTATCTATGGTTCTATCTATCTATGGTTCTATCTATGGTTCTATCTATCTATGGTTCTATCTATCCATCCATCCATCCATCCATGGTTCTATCCATCCATCCATCCATCCATCCATCCATCCATCCATCCATCCATCCATCCATCCATCCATGGTTCTATCCATTCATCCATCCATGGTTCTATCTATCTATGGTTCTATTTATCTATCAATCTATGGTTCTATCCATCCATCCATCTATCCATCTATCTATCTATCTATGGTTACATCCATCCATCCATAGTTCTATCTATCTATCTATCTATGGTTACATCCATCCATCCATAGTTCTATCTATCTATCTATCTATGGTTACATCCATCCATCCATAGTTCTATCTATCTATCTATCTATGGTTCTATCTATCCATCTATGGTTCTATCTATCTATCCATCTATGGTTCCATCCATTCATCCATGGTTCTGTCTGTCTGTCTGTCTGTCCGTCCGTCTGTCCATCCATCCATCCATCCATCCATCTATGGTTCTATCTATCCATCTATCTATCTATCTATCTATGGTTCCATCCATCCATGGTTCTGTCTGTCTGTCTATCCATCCATCCGTCCATCCATGGTTCTGTCTGTCTGTCTGTCCGTCCGTCCGTCCGTCCATCCATCCATCCATCCATCCATCCATCTATGGTTCTATCTATCTATCCATCCATCTATGGTTCCATCCATCCATGGTTCTGTCTGCCTGTCTGTCTGTCTATCCATCCATCCATCCATGGTTCTGTCTGTCCGTCCGTCCGTCCGTCCATCCATTCATCCATCCATTATTTTAATATATATATATATTTTTTGTAAGATCATTTAGTTGAATAAAATGTCACCATCTGTTAAAAAACATTTCATTCTGATTTGAAAGACTATGAACTATTTTCTCATGCACTAAATGATATTTCCCCATGTGCTGATCTGCTAAATCATGTTTTTGTTTCTCTTTCAGGGTTTTAGTGTTATTCTGAAGGGGTTTTTCTACCTCTCGGCTCGATCTCTGATGTTCAGGAAGTCAAACTCGGTCCCGTCCTGTGTAAATTATGGACCAATAATAAAAGAAGCAATACTGATGGAGAGTGTTTCTGATTCACTGTCTGTTTGGAGTGTTTGTATGGAGTGTTTGCACACACACATACACACATGTTAGATTGTTACTACATCTTACAGTTATTATCCTTATCTAACCATAATTTAATGTTGTTTTTATTTAAACAAATACACAAGTTTCCTACATGAGGATGGATTATAAATACATTTTATTAAGTTCCATCTAGGAATAATAATAGTAGTTTTCAGATTAGATGTGTTTGTACATCAATACAGTAATCTAGTCAAATAAGACTACTCATCAATAGCTTAATGATAATTTTGTATATTTAGTTGTTGTTGTTGTTATTATTATTATTATTATTAATAAACAAAATTGGGTGAATGCTGCTATGCCATATTTAAATCACTGTAACATTTTAAAGGTTTTTATTTTACATTAACTTATTGAGAATTGACTAATTAAATACACGATGGCTTTATCTGGTTTAGCTATGATCTATAAAATGAGATAAAAATCACAACTGTTTGAGAAATTTATGATTATAATCACAAAAAGGTCTGTATAAAGACAAAAATAGGAAAATAACTGGGATAAATGTCAACATGAGATCATTTTTACATTTGAGAAGTCACAACTGTGGAGTAAAAACAATTAAATTAAGTCTGAATTTTGATGAATACAAGAAGTTGCTCTGAATTTTAATATTTAAAAGTCACAGTTATAAAAGAAAAATGCTAAATTGTGTGATAGAAACATCACATTTATGAGGAAGAGAAGTGAAATCTGTTTAAGAAGGCATAACAATAGGGGAAAAGGTCAATAATGTGAGGAGACAAATGGACAGAATTGTGAAATAAAGAATTAAATTATAAGAAAAGTCTGAATATGCATAAATATCACAATTACAATAAGTAAGATGCAGAAGTCATGAAAAAGATCGTCCAAATTTTGTGACAATAAAAAAAATTAAATATTCGGAAGTGTGATGTTGATCTTGTTTTCTTTACATCAGCGCTAAACATGAGTGTTATCAAAGTCTGCGAAAGAAATGAAAGTATTAAACATTGTCACACGTTGTTAGACTGAAAGGTGAACATTTAGTGCAAGTTAATCTACCGAATACAATCTTAAAGGTAAAGTATGTAAGTTTGACACCCAGTGGTTGAACTAGGTATTGCATTCCTGGATCAAATGAAGTGCAGGTTGCCAGATTGAGTTGTGTACTATATAAAAGCAGCAGCACACAATAGAAGGAATATTTTCCATATTAAAACGTAGTTTTTGTTCTATCCAACACCTGAAATTGATATATTAGAAACGGCTTCTGTTTCTCACAGCTGAACAACAGAAAACTGACCTCAGCATTGTTTTTCAGATAATCAAGAATGTTTACTGAGCATGTTTCTGAATATCTGTAGACATATGATGATGTTTTAATGCTTTAGAATAATCAAACACATACAGCACCTTTAATATTGAATGGGGGGGGGCTAAGAATGTTATTCAAACTGACCTCAACAAAGTAAGACCATAGACATTATAATGGAAATCGGTTATAGCTGTTTAGTATAATGTCTATGAGTAGGACCCCCACTCCAAGCGCACAAGCAAACGGTCAGACTTAAATTGAAAAAAAGTGTCCAATAGGGCATAACCTGTCTAGTTAACCTAATTAACCTAGTTACGCCTTTAAATGTCACTTTAAGCTGTATAGAAGTGTCTTGAAGAATATCTAGTCTAATATTATTTATTGTCATCATGACAAAGAGAAAATAAATCAGTTATTAGAGATGAGTTATTACAACTATTATGATTAGAAATGTGTTGAAGAAATCTGCTCTCTGTTAAAAAGAGAAATTGAGGAAAAAAATAAGTCGACAAAAAAAAACGTTATTAAATGTATCTCATTTATTGTTAGAGTTAAATGTAAACACTTAATTGGTGCAAGTTAATCTACTGAATAAAATGTTAATATTGAGTAGGGGGCGGGGCTTTCTGTTTGTGCATCATTTTCTCGTAAGCGTAGGGGCATGGCTAGGCTCACACAGAATCTGCACGTGCAGAATTCTGCAGATTTTTAGCCCATCATTGATTCTGTTAATTTGCTTGTGTAAATATGTGTTAATGTATTATTCAGTTTTTACATTTATTTTAGTAATATTATTGACTAATATGAAAATATTGATATGATTGAATACAATACAGTTTGTAAAGTAGAGATATTACATGAGAGACTTGTTTCGTTTATCAAATAAGTGAATCTAATTGGATTTGCATTGTAAAAATTTAATAAAAGTTATAAAGGTATTACTTTTTATTTCACATATTAATGTTTTTAGTTATGAGACTCCCAAAATAATTCAGCATAATCCTGCAGATTTTAAACACAATTCTGCGCAGAAATAGCAAAAAATGTCAGCAGATTCCGTCTGGCCATAGGCATGGCTAATAATGCCATTCAAACTTTTTTTAAATTTATTTTTTATTGAAGCATATAACTGACAAGCATACAGAATTATATGATGAACATATGTAACAGTAATACAAAACTTAGTGATGCAGAGCACATACATTAAACAACAAAAAAAAAAAACATTTGAGGGGATCCATCATATTTAAATTATTAGATTGTACTAATAATTTTTTTCATTGTTAGAGAGGTTTTTATAGCTTTCTTGTAACTGAGGTCAAATAATTATAATATATTTTTTAAATCTTTACAGAAAAAATTAAAGGAGGGAGTAATAGACATTACTTTTGCCTTGTGTATGTGAAACGTCCCAAGAGAAATGATCAACCTTAAAGCATTATCGAGTAATGTCATTCAAACTAAAGTCAACAGAATAGGGCCGTAGACATTATAATAGAAATCTGTTATAGCTATCTATTATAATGTCTATGACTCCAAACACACAAGCAAACGGCCAGACTTTAATTGAAAAAAATGTCCAATAAGGCATAAACATGAGTAAAAGGTCAATAATATGTGGTGAAAAAGCATCGGAATTGTAAAATGGAGTAATTCAGTTATAAGAAAATCTGAATTTAGATCAATATCACATTTGCAACAAGAAAAAATGAATTGTAAAATGTAAAAGTCCCAGTTATGTAAAAAAATGTTTACATTTTGTGATAATTGTTCATTAAAAAGTCAGCAAAAGTGAGCGTTATTAAAGTCCCAAATAGTAAAGTCACGTTATTTTGCTAGCACACATTGTTAGGCTTGAAAGGGAACAATTAATCAACGGAATTGTATTTTTAAATAATAAATATTAATTAGGGGGCGTGGCTTTATTTTTTCGAATGATTTTCTGTTAGCAAACTAATTTGTGAGGGGCGTGGTTAAGAATATTATTCAAACTGACGTCATCAGAGCAGGATCGCCACTGCTTCAAACGCACCATAGATTATTTTTTATATTGTTGTTATTATTTGCTTTCTATTACCCTGGCATTGTTTTGTTTACTACATTGTCATGTATATGTTGTTTAAAGCATAATAAAAAAACAAACAAACGCACCATAGATATATCTATGCAAACGCACAAGCAAATGGTCAGCCTTTTATTGAAGTTTATTTTAAAACACATTTTTCAGGGGATTAACGTGCACATATTAATTGTTTTCCTCAAGTATAATAATGTGAGCTTGCAAAATAAACGGACTTTTATATCAGGCCTGCAGTAACTCCCGAGCGCCAGTTTGTGGCGGAAGTGCGCGGAATCAACTGACCGATGTCAGCCGAAGAAGAAGCAGCTCTGTTTACAGAAGTGTGTTCAAAATCTGCTAGCATGAGTTCAGACAGTGTGAATTAAGAGATGATTTCTGGTTTATATTCTGATTTAAACTTTGACGAAGCCGCATGATGGAGAGGCGGGAGCAGCGAACTCTTCTGTCCGAGCGCGAGTCTCCATCCGCGGCTGAGGTAATGATAAAACACAGCTCTTAGTTAAATATTAGCAAACTCACATCTAATGGTGGATTAAACTGCAGTAGTGATCAGAAACACACACACAGCTCTCGCTTAGACTTAGATCATGTGTTCTGGAGGATAAATGACATCTGTTTGCAGCTGCTTTGTGTTCTGCCATCTGTGTTTTAGTGGAGAAGTCGGACATTTTTCAGTGTTGTGTTTACAAACTAGTGTGTCTGTCATTTATGTAGATTTAAATACGTTAATGAGCTTTGAATATTCATGCTGATTTAATTGTGAGCTGCACATGACTATATGTGACCCTGAAGTACAGAACCAGACTCTATAAGGGTTATTTGTTGGGAAATTCAGATGTAACCTATATATTATCTGAAAATTTATTCACTTATTCATTTTCCTTCGTCTTAGTCCCTTATTAATCAGGGGTCGCTCAGCGAAATGAACCACCTACTATTTCAGCTTATGTTTTACACAGCAGATACTCTTTCTGCTGCAACACCGTACTGGGAAACACCCATACACACACTCATTCACACACACACTACGGTAAATTTAGTTCAATTCCCCTATAGTGCATGTGTTTGGACTGTGGGGGAAACAGGAGCACCCGGAGGAAACCCACGCCAACATGGGGAGAACATGCAAACTCCACACAGAAATGACCACTGATCCAGCTGGGACTCAAACCAGTGACCTTCTTACTATTAGGCCAAAGTGGTTACCACTGAGCCACTGTGTTACCTTCTGAAAATGTAATGAATAGGATTTTTTATTGATGTTATGGTTTGTCATGGTTGGACAATATTTAGCTGATATGCTAATAAATTTAAAAAAAAATTTATCTGAGGGTTAAAGAAAATCACCTTTAAAATGGTCTAAATTGGAATGCATATTACTAATTTAAAGTTAAGTTTTGATATATTTAGGGTAGGAAATGTTCTAATTGTCTTTAAGGAGCATGATCTTTACTTAATACTGTAATGATTTTTGACATAAAAGAAAAAATACATACACTCACCGGCCACTTTATTAGGCACACCTTACTTTTACCGGGATGGACCCCCTTTTGCTTTCAGAACTGCCTTAATCCTTCGTGGTATATATGTGGTCATAAGTGGCACCCGGTGGGGTCTTCTGCTGCTGTAGCCCATCCGCCTCAAGGTTGGACGTGTTGTGTGTTCAGAGATGCTCTTCTGCAGACCTCGGTTGTAACGAGTGCTTATTTGAGTTACTGTTGCCTTTCTATCAGCTGGAACCAGTCTGGCCATTCTCCTCTGACCTCTGGCATCAACAAGGCAATTAACATCACCAAAAATGATTGAGCTCATGTCCATGTGTTGCGTGATGAGTCCATATATTGATTCTTGTGACAGGCCTAGGCATTTGTGTGTCACATCGTTGCACAAATGCTTGAATAAACTCCACCACAAATACATCAAATAACCTTACGTGGTAATTCTGACTGGATCTCTGCTTCATTTCCATCCGGCTCTGCCGTTGCCTGCTGATTATCCTATATAAAACAGGAGCCCCCTTTAAATCTGACTTAGTGAATCCTGCAGAAAACCTGATAAATTAAAAATAAATAAAGGAATAAGATGACATCTGTGCTTTATCTGTGTCTGATCCTGATAGTGGTTTTTCCTGAATGTGTGTTTTTCTCCTCAGAGGTCTGAGGTCAGTGATCCGCATCCCACAGCAGATGATCGGGTTCGGGAGGTGGAGAAAAGAGGGCCGTACATCATGTCCAAAACCCCTGCTCTCCACACCAGACTGCGTGAGTCCTGACTGAACAGTAGAAGAACGCATCAAGAATCATTTAATCTTAAACATGGTGGCTCGGTGGTTAGCACTGTGGCCTCACAGCAAGAAGGTTGCTGATTCGAGTCCCGGCTGGGCCAGTTGGCGTGGGTTTCCTCCTGGTGCTCCGGTTTCCCCCACAGTCCAAACACATGCGCTATAGAGGAATTGTTGAACTAAATTGGCCATAGTGTATGAGTGTGTGTGAGAATGAGTGTGTATGGGTGTTTCCCAGTACTGGGTTGCAGCTTTAAGGGCATCCGCTGTGTAAAACATATGGTGGAATAGTTGGCGGTTCATTCCACAGTGGTGACCCCTGATAAATAAGGGACTAAGCCGAAGAAAAATGAATGAATGTTCACAAGCTGCTTAGATGGAGCGTGCCGGATGTTTTACACTCGCCTTTTCAGACTTAATTTAGTGTATTCATCTTTCTCCTTTCAGAATGCTTAAACGTTTTACCTACTTATATTTTTATATGTTTCTTAGTAAAAGACAAACTTTACTAGGGATTATAGAGCAGTCTGAAAGCTTTTCATGCAGTTGAGGGCAAAATCCTGTAAGGTGTTTTGTGAATAATACAGGCTGTGATCATGTGTGCGACTGAAGGAGTGTGTTAATGATGTTGATTTGTGTGTGTGTTTTTCAGAGAAACACAGAGATTCAGCCAGACGAGCGCTGCAGAAGAGAGGACTGAGCTCCGGCAGAGCTGTGCTTCAGCAGCCCAGACACAAACCAAAGACGTCAGTAACATTATTGACAATTAACGCAGACTCATTCATTTACAGACACACACATGCAGATATTGACATTTTATATTTAGTTACTTGGCAGATGCTTTTATCTAAAGTCAGTTGCCATCCATTTATGTTGGTAAAATTTTAACTATGCAACGTGTTTTAATTTAAATTAAAGTACCAGAAAATAAATACGTTTTCTTTATTTAGTTTAATTTCAGCTGTTTTTAAGAAAGCATTGCTAAATGATTGTAAATATTCTATTGAAATTATAATGACTGAATATATATATATATATATATAAATAAAATATTAACTATGGAACATTTTTTTTATTTTCATTTAGTTTAAATTAACAAGCAAAAAGAAAAATGCTTAACCCAAATAAGTTATTTTAGTTATTTATTTTAATATAATTTATTTTTGTTAAATTAGTAAATTATTGTAAAGATTTTATTGAAATTATGCTGACTGAATAATGAAAGAACAAATTTTTCATATATATATATATATATATATATATATATTAAGATGCTTTTATCTGAAATCAGTTACATTGCAATTAAGGCATATATATTTATATAGATAAAATATTAACTGTGCAACATTTATTATTTTCATTTTTAAATTAATATTCAAAAATAAAAATGCTTATTAACTTAAGTTATATTTATTCATGTATTTATTAATTAATAAATTCTTAATTAATTAATATAAACTAAATTCCATTCCAGCTATTTAAAAAATGTAAATTATTGTAAATATTTTATTGAAATTATACTGACTAAATAATAGAAAGAAAAACCTTTTTAATGAATATAGACATTGTTGCTGAAACAGCATTAAATTATATACCTTAAGACAGGGCTAATCAATTACAAATTCAGTTGGGCCAGATTGTCAAACCAAGAATGTTAGCTGGGCCAGTCATTTTAGCGGCAAAACAGCTCGTAATGACAAATTTTAAAACCAACACACACAAATGTATTGAAAAACATGAGGTTTATTCGTTGTTTCTCTTTTAACTTTGGTCAATTTGCAGAGCAAAAGGTGCATACAAAAAGAGCTGAATTAACAGAATCTGAGGCTTGAATCAGGCTGAAGCACGCTTGTCCCCCCTCCCGTCTCCCCCGACGGCCCGCACTCACGTTGCATTCGGGCCTGAGCACGCTTACGTCATTGATGAGGCTCTGTTCAGTTTAAGAAGCGGTCTCGCTCAGCACAGTCTAGATTTCTATACACAGTTATATTGTTTTAGTTGTTTAGGATGCAGCGACATGCAGTCAAATATTTCACTGAACAGATCAGCCACTTTTGATGCTCAAAAACATTCATAAATACCTCATACTGACGGTGTTAGGAGGTTTGCTAAAGGTGCAGCTGTGGTGCAGTGAGGGGTTTGCATCTTTAATAATCAATGACAGTTCGCGTTCATTAAACAGTAGGAATGATTAATAAATTCATATGAAACAGGCCCTTAAAAGTCATGTCTCGTCTTCAGTTTCGGGCTCAGTAAACCGTGCTCAGGCACACGTTTTCCAATCAGGCATGCTCTGCATTGAATGCATGTTGCAGGCTACGTAATTACGGACCATTTATATTAATATAGTATTTAAAATTATATAAAATAATTTATAAATAATAATTATTTATTTATTATCTATGGGCAGAACCATGGGCTGGGCCGCTCGGAGGTTGATTCTGGGCCGCATGTGGCCCGCTGTCTGCCAATTGAATAGCCCTGCCTTAAGATGTTTAGCGGCTTTCCAATTGCCGCTATTGTTGGTAGAGCAAGCAAGTTTTTTACGCGTAAAGTCAGAGTCCGTAGGCAAAATAGATGCAAATAAAAACGTCTTTATTTTCCAATCAACAGAAATCCTTCATCAATTTTCCTTACTCTATAATGCACATTTCTCTGTTACCTTAAGTTGTTACGTTGAGTTACGCTCAAAAACTGTGGCTGTGTCCGAAACCTACATCCATACTATACAGTATGCTAGAATCAGTATGCGAGCCGAGTAGTATGTCCTATGTAAATCAGTATGGGAGAAGTACTCGGATGACTTACTACTTCCAGCGAGATTCTGAAGTGCGCATCCCATGCATGCTGTGCTATCCCATGATGCCCTGCGAGCGAATTCATGAATTCGCGCAGGTAGGTCACGTGACTATGACAAAATGGCGGATGTAGTACATCCAAATTCTATTCATACTTCTCACATTCATACTGTATAGAATGTACTTTTTTAACGGCCGAGTAGTACGTTTAAATTCAAATGCAGTACCTACTGAGTAGTAGGCGGTTTCGGACGCAGCCTGTGTGCTTCCTACCAACGCTTTCTTCCTCCATGCAGTGAAGCCACAGTTATATTGTCTGGTACTGACACCTTGTGGCCAATCGTCAATATACAATGTATATCTCCTACAAGATGCTTTTTATCTAACGTCATTTGCATTGCAAACAAGAGAAATATTTGTATCTATAATTGTATCTATTTTTATTTTCATTTAGTTTATATTAAAGTACCAAATACAAGCAAAAATAAAAATGTATATTAATTTAAGTTAGATTGATTTATTATCTTTAATTTCAGCTATTTGAATAATTTTATATTTAAAAAATAAAAATAATTTAAAAAATAATACTAAACAACTTTTTCATGAATATAGATGTTGCTGAAATGGTGTTACATTATTTATATATATATATCTTAAGATACAAATTAAAAATGCATATTAACTTAAGTTTAATTAATTAATTATTTAGGTTATTAAAATTTCAGCAATTCTTAAGAAAAAAATTAAATATTTTTAGATTTTTATTTAAATACTTTATTGAAATTTTACTGACTGAATAATAAAAAACTTTTTTTATGAATACAGATGTTGCTGAAATAGCAGTAAATTATTTATATTAATTTATATATCTTAAGATGATGTAAGGTGCGTTGCCATTAAGGGATAAATGTTGACATTACACTGTGGTGTTTTTGATTTTTTTTTATTTAGTTTAAATTAAAGTATTAAAACAAGCAAAAATTAAATACATTTAAACTGAGTAAATTAAGTTTTTATTGATTTTTTTATTTTTATTTCAGCTGTTTTTAAGACATAATTGATACATTTTTATAAATATTTTACTGAAATGATACTGAAATACTTTACAAATAATATGAAAAAATAGTAGTATGATATGAATACATTTTTACAACTATATGAGCATTTAAAAAATGTCTACTTTAAAATTTTCATACATTATAAAAAATGAAACTAAATACTGCTGAATATGAGAGCAGAGATGAATTAAAACTATACTATTTAACATCACTGATCATCTTTCAGACGTAGAGGAACAGCGAGTCTCTTTAAAGAGTTGAGTTTGGCCATTCATTAATGATTACAGTGTGTTTGCGCTGTGATTCATGCCGCACAAAGCTTCTTTTATTTCTTTCCAGTCAAACAAACAGACTGTAAAAAAGGGAAGGACGAGTTATTGGAGGATTGAGTGTGTTTCTCTGCTTTTATTGGAGCACTGAGTGTGTTTTTCTGCTGCTTCTCTTTCTGCAGAATAAAGTTCAACAGGGGATACACAGCACTGAGCCAAACTGGAGAAGATTCGCTCATCTCGCTGGAATCAGACAGGTGCTTGATGTCACTTCCACCTATTTCAGCTAAAAAAAAAACAAACACAAATAATCCTGGTAGCTAGCTCCCTGCAACTCTCACATGGTCACCCACTGAAGCTAAGCAGGACTGCACCTGCACATGGGACCACATGGGAAAGCTAGGTTGCTGCCAGAAGTGGTGTTAGTGAGACCAGCAGGGGGCGCTCAACCTGCGGTCTGTGTGGGTCCTAATGCCCCAGTATAGCGACGGGGACTCAATACTGCTCAGTGAGCGCCGTCTTTCGGATGACACTTTAAACCAGGGTCCCGACTTTCTGTGGTCATTAAAAATCCCAGGATGCCCTTCGAAAAAAGAGTAGGGGTTAACCAGGGCTTAATTTGTGCTGGAACATTCCGGAACCGGCACCTCTGAAAACTGATCCGGCACTGATCCCCCTCATCAACCGCCCTCCTTCCCTGTCCACTGTTCACTTTCACTTCCTTCCGCAACTCCCCAACCCTCTTCACTATCGTCCGTGACACCCCTGCCCAAACAACACCCCCCCATCCCCCTCTCCACTTGGGTGAGGGACAGCTCTCCAGCCTCGGGTAACATGCCGGAACCGTTACCCCGATCTGTTTCGGGACCTCAAGATTCACAAATTAAGCACTGGGGTTAACCTCAGCATCCTGGCCAAATCTGCCCTCTGGCCTCTGTCCATCATGGCCTCCTAACCCTCCCCATATCATAACTGGCTTCATCACTCTGTCTCCTCTCCACCAATCAGCTGGTGTGTGGTGTGTGGTCTGGCGCAATATGGCTGCCGTCGCGTCATCCAGGTGGATGCTGCACACTGGTGGTGGATGAGGAGATTCTCCCCAATGTGTAAAGTGATTTGAGTGTGCAGAAAGCACCATATAAATGTAAGCTATTATTATTATTATTATTATTATTATTATTATTTATGTTTTCTACCGCTCTGAAACTGACCCTTTTAGGCTTTAATCATAATTGTAGCATTTTGGTGACTGTCGCTTTAAATTTAAATGAGCTTGTGCTCTTTTTAGAAGAGGGTGGAGCCATGCAGCAGATTCAAAATGCATTCAAAACTCGAATGGCTATTGGATGGCTGCTTCTCACTCAGGGCTGCTGTTTATGCTAATGAGGGAGAGATGGGGACTAGTGGGCGGGGCTTTCCCCCTCTGATGATGACACAAACAAAGGGAGAATGTCAATCAAAGTGTTTCTGCAGACTGTTTTTATCAAGTCTGATTATAAACAAATACAATAACTCAAGTTTACTATTAGAGAGGCTGGATATATTCACACACTAAATTTATAAATAAATGCACGGTGAGTTTTTGATTTTTGTTTAGAGTAAATAATCAGGAAGTGGAAGTAAACTGATCTTCTAATGTGAAGAGCCAAACAGACTGGAAAGCCTTTTATTGAGCACTACATGGTTTTTTTGGATTGATAAATGAATTGTGTTGTGATTGGCTGATTGTGCTGTTGTTGTTGTGTTTGTTCAGTGATGCAGAGCTGGATTGTTCATCTGGATATTCTTCAGCAGAGGTCAGTTAATGACTATGCTCATTAGTAAACGGCTAGTTAGTCCACTTACAATTAATAATCTAAACATGCATTGATCAACCATCTAATAAAACGATCAGAAGTTGCATCTCACGTAAAAAAATAGCGTGGTATTTTAAAGTTTAGAGCATACTGTAGTATTAACTATAGTGAGAAACTGTAATAAATACTGTAGTATACTTTAGTGCAGTGGTAGGGAACCTATGGCTCTTTGACCAAAAATATGTGGGTCTCCAGCCGTCTCCCTTCAATAATATTACTGTATAAATAATTATAACCGTCACTTTCCTATTGAAAATACAATTACAATTCCCTCTTTATTGTAATTTTTTACACCAAAATTAATAAGAACTGACAGTCTTTCTTCATTCATGGACTTGCTCAACATGTGATGCTTCATATTTGTTTATTTTTGAGTTGTGTATCGACATAAATTAAGAGTTTGTTTAAACCTGTATATTTATAGTAGTAATACAGTAGCAAATCCATTTTTAAAGAGGCATTTTGAGATATACATACATCCAAATAATATGGCTCTTTAAAAAATGCATTTGCTAAAAAAAATCAGAAATGGCTCTTTGTTGAAAAAAGGTTCCCGACCCATGCTTTAGTGTTTACTACAGTAAACTGTGGTGTATGGTAGTATAATATACCCTATAGTTGTAGAAAACTACAGCATTGGCTCATGTGTTTATATTACTATAGTAGTTCTGTTACCATAGCAACTGTAGAATCACCACAGCAGATCAATTACTGTAGTTGTGTTACCATAGCAACTGTAGAATCACAACAGATCAATTATTGTAGTTGTGTTACCATAGCAACTGTAGAATCACAACAACAGATCAATTACTGTAGTTGTGTTACCATAGCAACTGTAGAATCACAACAACAGATCAATTACTGTAGTTGTGTTACCATAGCAACTGTAGAATCACAACAACAGATCAATTACTGTAGTTGTGTTACCATAGCAACTGTAGAATCACAACAACAGATCAATTACTGTAGTTGTGTTACCATAGCAACTGTAGAATCACAACAACAGATCAATTACTGTAGTTGTGTTACCATAGCAACTGTAGAGTCACCACAATAGTATGGCTCAGAGACACTAATATAATGTTTATATACTAAACATTACTATGTTATTTTTAAAGCTAAACCAGGTTTATTTTAGGCGGGTCTTTGCTATGAAGTTGTAGATATTTTTATTGAGTGTTTAATTGTATGTGTGTCCGTCTTTGAAGCTGATATTTTAGAAACCTCAAAACTGATAGTTATGTTAACTACAAAATACAAGTTTTCAGTCATAAAAGTCGATCGTGTAGGGAACTGCCCACGTTTTGTTTTCAACGTGTTTTTAAAAATCAGCCTTGTCGAAATGAAGGGCAGTCTAGTAATTATGTTATTATCCAAATGTTATGAGAAAATCTGGCTTTTGAGGAAGGTTTATTTGGTTTCTCTTTAGCAGTTGGCGTTATTCACACTCTTGTGAAATTTCCATTTCTTTTCAAATAAATGTTTAACAAGCAATGAAAATGTTCACAGTATTTCGCATTAATTTTTCTTTTAGAGAAAGTCTGATTGGTTTTAGTTTGGCAGAGAAAAATGTTTTAATTTTTTTTGGCTAATTTTATTAGCCGCATTTTTATGTGTATATATGTATATATGTATTTATTTATTTATATATATATATATATATATATATATATATATATATATATATATATATATATATATAATGTATATATATATATAATGTATATAATGTATATGTGTGTATATGTATATATGCGTGTATATGTATATATGTGTGTATATATGCATATATATATATACACGTTTTTATTCATTTTATTTTTGTATTTTGTTTGATTTTTGGAAAAAAAAAAATCTGGGACCCAGATGTTAACAAAGAATTTCATGATTTAAAGATCTAGCAAAATGATTGTAAATTATATATGAAATATATTTAGTGCAAGTGTTGTCATGAATATAGCCAATGCTACTGATATGGCATTAAAACGTTAGTAAGCAAGCAAAGTACTTAAGTAGTACTAGTAAAGTTAAGTAGTACTAATAGTTAAGTAAAGTGCCTAACTTTACTTGCGTTACTTAACTTTACTTAAATTAACTTAATTTGCTTGCTTACTTGCTTAACTTTACTTACACTTAAATTGTTTGCTTAACCAACTTTACTTAAATTTACTGAATTTGCTTGCTTACTAACTTACTAAACTTTATTTACTTACTGAACTTTACTTAAATTTACTTACATTTACTTAATTTGTTTACTTAGTTAACTTTACTTAAATTTACTTGACTTGCTTTTTTACTTTACTTACTAACTTAACTTTACTAAAATTTAAATAATTTGCTTGCGTTACTTACTATCTTTACTTACTTTACTTAAATTTACTTAACTTGCTTTATTTTACTTAATAACTTAACTTTACTTAACGTTTAAGTAAAGTAAGCCATGTCAGTTAAGTTAGTAAGTCCTCACATGTACAGTAGCATAGGATTGACAGTAAAGCTGAATTTGACTTGAGTTGTGCTGATTGGTCCATCCGCAGGTTCATCCAGACCTGAACCGGCAGCTGCTAAAGGACGGATATCACCTGGATGAAATCCCTGACGATGAAGATCTGGACCTGATCCCCCCTAAAGCCTTGAGCTCCTCTGTGTGCTGCTGCGCTGAGGTTTCATCCTGCTGTGTGCAGTGACTGAAGCACGAAACACCACAAAAGCTCTTTATTTCACTGTGCTCTCTTCTCTCTTGCAGTTCAGAAGAAAAGTCTGACAAAGAAGTCTTGCATTTCACAATTTTGGCAGAAAGGAAAGCTGTTAACACAGAGTTTCGTGATTTTTAAAAAGTCACAAGCAAGACTTGCAGGAAAGGAGTCTGAATTCTGAGTTTCTCACTATTTGGACTTTTGCTTTGCAGCAGAGAACATCAGAAACAGCTCAAAGCTCTTCTGTTTCACTGTTCTCACTTCTGTCTTGCAGTTCAGGAAAATTAGATGTTGATTTGGAATTGCATGAAAAGACGTCTTGCATCTCCTAATTCTGACTTTTAATGCAATTCAGACAAAAAAGCACAACTTTTGTCACTCGAGCAAATTTTTAGGTTTCATCATTGTGAGATAAAATTGGAAACTCAGAGTTGCATGAAAAAAAAATCAGAATTCTGAGTTTCTCACAAGATCTACTGCTGTTTATTTCACTATTCCCTCTTCTTTCATGCAGTTCAGGAAGAAAAACATCACAAGGGGTTAATTCTGAATTGCATGAAAAATAAGTCTTGCATCTCGTTATTCTGACTTTCAATGTAATTCAGACAAAAGTCTGAGACAGAGTAGCAGGATTTAAAACTACTTTTTTCTGACAAAAAAGTAGTTTTGAGATCAAATTGTAAACTCAGATTTGCAGGAAAAAGGCTGAATTCTGAGTTTCACACGATTCTGACTTTCTGCAGTGAATCAGAAAACAGCAGAAAGACCTTGACGCTCTTTGTTTATTTCACTATTCTCACTTCTTTCTTGCAGTTCAGAAGAAAGGTCTGAAATAGAAGTCTTGCATCTCATAATTCTGACTTTAATATGGAGTTCAGAAAAACAAATCTGAAAGGAAAGATGTTAACACAGAGTTGCAGGAATTTAAAAGTCAGCAGGAAAAAGAGTCTGAATTCTGAGTTTCTCCCAATTTGGACTTTTGCTTTGCAGCAACTGAAGCAGAAAACATTAGAAACACCTCAAAGCCCAGATCTGCAGCTCTTTATTTCACTGTTCTCACTTCTGTCTTGCAGTTCAGGAAGAAATGGGCGTTCATTTGGAATTGCATGACAAGGCGTCTTGCATCTCATAATTCTGACTTTTAATGCAATTCAGACCAAAACAAAACTTTTTTTAGTCAGAATTGCTAACTTTTGTCACTAGAGATACAATCGTAGACTCAGATCTGCACACAAAAAAGTCTGAATTCTGAGTTTCTCAAAGGATCTACTGCTGTTTATATCACTATTCTCACTTGTGTTATGCAATTCAGGAAAATTATGTCAGAATTTTATGAAAAAGAAGTCTTGCATCTCATTATTCCGACTTTCAATGCAATTCAGAAGAAAATAATCTGAAGCAGTTTTTTTTTTTTGTCAGAAATGCAACTTTTTATCACTAAAGCTATTTTTTATGGCAGTTCTGAGGTAATATAGTGAACTCAGATTTGCACATAAAAGGCTGAATCTGAGTTTGTCACAATATTGACTTTGAGTTTGCCGTGACTGAAGCAGAAAACAGCAGAAACACCTCAACTCATTTTTTATTTCACTATTTTACTTTATACTTGTGTCTTGCAGTTCAGGAAAATAATAGTCTGAATCACAAGGTGTTAATTTGGAATTACAAAAAAGAAGTCTCGCATCTCATAATTCTGATTTTCAATGCAATTCAGAAAAAGTCTGAATCAAAAGATGATGCATGATTTAAAGTCCTACATCTCACTGTTTTGACTTTTCTTTTCCAGAATTACAACTTTTGTCACTAGAACTATTGTTAGGCTTTATTGCAATTCTGAGATAAGATAGTAAACTCAGATTTGCACATAAAACATCTGAAGTCTGAGTTTCTCACAATTTGGACCAATGAAAAAAGTCTGAAAAAAAAAAAAAAAATCTGAATTTTCCAAGAACAAGTCTGAAATGAAAGATTCTAATTCAGAGTTGCATGATTTAAAAATTCACACATCTCATTGTTTCGACTTTTTGTTCTCCTGAGTTGTGACTATTTTGTCACGTTTACTAGTTTTAAGGCTTTATCACATTTCTGAGATAAAACTGCACATTCAGATTTGTGGAAAAAAGCCTAAATTCTGAGCAATTATTTTGACTTCTGACCAAAAAACCCTGAAAAACAAACTATATTCAGAAAAAAAAATGTTATTCAGAGTTTTTTCCCAGAATTGTGACTAAAGCCTAGAAAAAGGCCTTTTTTGTTATTATTTTGACTTCTGACAAAACTGAAATTTGCTCCAAAAATATTTTGAAATGCAAGATGTTAACTCCGAATCGCACCATTAAAAAGTCTGAAATCTGACAATTCTGATTTTTGCCACTAGAGTAAATGTATACACGCTCACCGGCCACTTTATTAGGTACACCTGTCCAACTTCTCGTTAACGCAAATTTCTAATCAGCCAATCACATGGCAGCAGCTCACAGCATTTAGGCATGTAGACATGGTCAAGACGATCTGCTGCAGGTCAAAGCGAGCATCAGAATGGGGAAGAAAGGGGATTTAAGTGACTTTGAGCGTGGCATGGTTGTTGGTGCCAGGCGGGCTGCTCTGAGTATTTCAGAAACTGCTGATCTACTGGGATTTTCACGCACAACCATCTCTAGGGTTTACAGAGAATGGTCCGACAAAGAGGAAATATCCAGTGAGCGGCAGTTCTGTGGGCGCAAATGCCTTGTTGATGCCAGAGCTCAGAGGAGAATGGCCAGACTGGTTCCAGCTGATAGATAGGCAACAGTAACTCAAATAAGCACTCGTTACAACTGAGCTCTGCAGAAGAGCATCTCTGAACACACAACACGTCCAACCTTGAGGCGGATGGGCTACAGCAGCAGAAGACCACACCGGGTGCCGCTCCTGTCAGCTAAGAACAGGAAACTGAGGCTACAATTCACACAGGCTCACCAAAACTGGACAATAGAAGATTGGAGAAACGTTGCCTGGTCTGATGAGTCTCCATTTCTGCTGCCACATTCGAATGCTCGGCTCAGAATCCATGTCATAAAGCGCCAATCATCTCAGACTGGTTTCTTGAACATGACAATGAGTTCACTGTACTCAAATGGCCTCCACAGTCACCAGAGCTCAATCCAATAGAGCACCTTTGGGATGTGGTGGAACAGGAGATTGTCATCATGGATGTGCAGCCGACAAATCTGCAGCAACTGCGTGATGCTATCATGTTAATATGGAGCAAAATCTCTGAGGAATATTTCCAGTAGCTTGTTGAATCTCTGACATGAAGGATTAAGGCATTTCTGAAGGCTAGTAACTGGCACTAGTAATGTGTACCTAGTAATGTGGTCAGTTAGTGTATGTGTATATATATATATATATATATATATATATATATATATATATATATATATAAAATCAGAATTGTCCATATACAAAAAATAACCTGAATAATCTGAATTGCAAGACAATAACGTTGAATTGATTGATTTAAAACGTTGATTTAAAAAGTCTGACATTTCACAATTCATATATTTTTTTTCCTCTCAGATTTGTGACTGATTTGTTACTGTTGCAAGCTTTTGGGCTTAATTGCAGTTCTGAGATAAATATGTATATACTCAGAATTGCACGAAAAAAGGATCAATTCTGATTTTCTCTGTTTTTTAACTTCTAAAAAAACTCAGAATTTTGAAAAAGAAATAAATAAATGTATTATTTTTTTTAAAAAAAGTCAAAATTAAAAAAGAAAAAAAGTCTGAATTCTGAAAAAGTCAAAATAAATTCAGATAAAAAAAAAAATAAAAAAAAGATTCAAAAGTCTGAATTTTGCTGATTAAAAGGTCAGAATTTTGTCCCTCTAGATCAGGCATGGGCAAACTCGATCCTCGAGGGCCGGTGTCCCTGCAGAGTTTTGCTCCAACACTAATCAAACACACCTGAACACCCTAATTAGTAGATCACTAGAAAGGTACAAGCAGGTGTGTTTGATTAGGGTTGGAGCAAAACTATGCAGGGACACCGGCCCTCCAGGATCGAGTTTGCCCAACCCTGATCTAGAACTTTGTAATTTACAATTCCATGAATTTGCCAGATTTGTCTTTCTGGGTGTTTCTCAGATGTTGTGAGATGAAAAACTCAGATTTGCAGGTCAGAATGTGTGAGATTTTTCTTTTACATCTTTAAGTTCTTAAAATGTTTTAAAGCGTTTTATTTAAGTCATTCGGTTTGGTTACAATAGAGAGATTCCCTGCTGTCTCTGCATTATGAATCACTCAAAAACGTCATATTTAGGTCACGGATCACCCCAAAATAAAGCTGGAAATCAGATTCATATTGAATTAATATCATAACCACTCCTGTACAGCAGCACGATTTGCTCTGTGCTATTTTAATTTCTTCTTTTAACGCTAATTTAACCCTCAAATACCAAAGATCTCATTGCTGTAATGCAATAAAATATTTAAATAGCTTATTCTTTCTGCAACAGTAGTGTATATTATTTGCTTTGCTGCCTTTGATACTTAAAACAACAACAGCATGACAGTAACGGAGCTGAATATTGAGTCCATTCATCAATATTTGAGTTATTTTGGGGTGAGATGTGAACATTTGATGCGTGTAGGACTATGATAATGGTGGTGGTGTGTGTTGTTCTGTTGTTTACTGTTTGTGTGTGAGTTTTATAATCATTGTTGCGCTGGTGGATGATTTTAAAACTCTCAGAACAGGAATCAAAACACAACTAATTACCCATAATGCCTCAGTGCAGCGGCGTTTGGGGAAGCACAGTGTTACTGATATTGAGAAACAGACACTACTTTACGTGTGTGTGTGTGTGTGTGTGTGTGTGCGCGCGCGCGCGTGTGCGTGTGTGTTTCAGGACTCTTTACAGACTTGTTTATTACCTTTTTTACATGTTCTCTCTGTAAGATTTTCACTGTGCACTAAAGCTTTACTGTTTTTCTCTACACACACACACACACACACACACACACCAGGTTACTCTTATACTGGTGTGAGATGTTACTGTAATATAATATTGTGTTGTTTTGTATCTAATCTTGTATAATCCAGAATATTTTTATCCTCAGCTAAAGCTGCATCACCTCTGGCTGGAGTATTGGAAGTGTGTGTGTGTGTGTGTGTGTGTGTGTGTGTGTGTGTGTGTGTGTGAGAGAGAGAGAGAGAAACAGAGAGAGAGAGATTAAGTGCATTGTGTTACAGCTGTGTTTATGGTTGAAGTGTGTGTTGTGTTGTGTAACAGTGGTGTGTGTGTGTGTGTGTGTATATTACAGCCGTGTTTATGGTTGAAGTGTGTGTGTTGTGTTGTGTAACAGTGGTGTGTGTGTGTGTATTGCAGCCGTGTTTATGGTTGAAGTGTGTAGCGCGTGTGTGTCTTTAACACTATGCAACTTCACTTTGTAGCCTCAACTACTCAGTTACTGACCTGCAATAACTGCACTGAGCTGAGCTGTGTTTATCGTCAGAGGAAGATTATTTGTGTTTCAAATGTTTTGTGAAAATAAAGGAAACAATCTTTACACTGAGTGATGTTCATCATCTCAACTGGGTCAGTGACAGACAGACTGACAGACAAACAGAAAGACGGACGGATGGACAGATAGATAGATAGATAAATAGATAGATAGATAGACAGACAGACAGACAGACAGACAGACAGACAGACAGACAGACAGATAGATAGATAGATAGATAGATAGATAGATAGATAGATAGATAGATAGATAGATAGATAGATAGATAGATAGATAGATAGATAGATAGATAGATAGATAGATAGATGGTTAGATGGTTAGAAGGATGGATAGACAGACAGACAGGTAGAGATAGATAGACAAACAGACAGACAGATAGATGGATAGACAGATAGATAGATGGATGGATGGATAGACAGACAGACAGGTAGAGATAGAGATAGATAGATAGATAGATAGATAGATAGATAGATAGATAGATAGATAGATAGATAGATAGATAGATAGATAGATAGATAGATAGATAGGTAGAACCATAGATAGATAGATAGATAGATAGATAGATAGATAGATAGATAGATAGATAGATAGACAGACAGACAGACAGACAGACAGACAGACAGACAGACAGACAGACACAGATTTTAAGGTAACAAACTTCAGGACATTTTTGAGTTGATTAAACCTTCAACCCAATTACTTAACTTGACTTGATTCAACTCAAAAATGTCCTGAAGTTTGTTGTCTTAAAATTTGAAGTTGAGTCAGTTTTTTTACAGTGTAGACGGACTGATAGTCTGACAGACAGATAAATAAACAGTCAGACTGCACCTTCTGTGCATGAGCACTAGAGGCCGCTGCTGTCAACGTATTGAACGTCTTGGAGTTTCATTGCGTGTGAAAAGTGCCCTTTATAAAGTTTATCTCAGTGAATATGAGTAATATATCTTGGTGCAGTTAAACAAATCAAGATTTATTAAACAGATATATTTATTAAAATAATATGTTAGTCACTGAACATCTTTAAAAATAGAGAGATAATGCATTTAAATTCAAGTCAAACAGTGAGTGGAGAATAAAGTCTAATAAATACCAATTCTTACTTTACTTTAGGTGTAACTGCTTCAGTAGTTTCTTCTTTTGTTTCAACAAACAAACAAATCAATAATCATCATCTAGAAACTGCATAAAATGTTGATTTCAGAGAATTATTCATTTAAAAAGAGTAGTTTATGTTACCTAGTGTTTAGCCTACTTCAGGGGTGGGCAAACTCGGTCCTGGAGGGCCGGTGTCCTGCATAGTTTAGCTTCAACTCTGATCAAACACACCTAAACATGCTAATCGGTGTCTCCAAGATCACTAATTATCTATAAGCAGGTGTGTTTGATCAGAGTTGGAGCTAAACTGTGCAGGACACCGGCCCTCCAGGACCGAGTTTGCCCACCCCTGGCCTACTAGTAACATGCTGCTATTGTTGTTTTGCTATTGATTTGTTTATTTATTTTTTACTTTATTTATTGATTAGGCGACACAGTGGCACAGTAGGTAGTGCTGTCGCCTCACAGCAAGAAGGTCGCTGGTTCGAGCCTCAACTGGGTCAGTTGGCATTTCTGTGTGGAGTTTGCATGTTCTCCCTGCGTTCACGTGGGTTTCCTCTGGGTGCTCCGATTTCCCCCACAGTCCAAACACGCGGTACAGGTGAATTGGGTAGGCTAAATAGTGCGTGAGTGTGTATGGATGTTTCCCAGAGATGGATTGCGGCTGGAAGGGCATCCGCTGCGTAAAAAATGTGCTGGATAAGTTGGCGGTTCATTCCGCTGTGGCGACCCCGGATTAATAAAGGGAATAAGCCGAAAAGAAATTTAGTTTTATTTTACACATTTATATTCATCGTTCCTTTTTACTAATAGTGTTATTCGCAATTAGTTTAAATAAGGAGAAAGCGTGCATATATGTTGTGTTTATTCATTCATTTTATTCTGTTTTATTGTCATTTTTATTAAGAAATTTGTGTAATTTTTCTACACTTTTTTTTTCCATTAACTTTTTTTTAAACATAATAACCCACTAGTCCTTTAACTTATTTATCTAAGTTAATTTATTATTTTTAGTTAAGCAACCTATGTATGTGCGTGTGAGTTTGAGCTGAAAACAATACACAGATAATGTTCTCTAGCTCTCTGAAACTGACCCTTTCAGGCTTTGATCCTAATTGTGGCGTTTTGGTGACTGTCGCTTTAAATGCAAATGAGATTGTGCTCTTCTGAAAACAGCACTGTCCATAGTGACATGTAAAGCAGCAGTGTGTGTGTTGTCAGTGCTGGTCAGGTGTGCATGTGTGCTTCAGTGTGAGTCTATATCGCTCCTGTCGCTGCTTCATCTAAAACTCCACATCTATAATCCTCTTAGTCTATGCTGACATTATCTTCAGCAGCTCAAACACTCTAATGGCTAATGGACAGACGGCTGCTTCTCACTCAGGGCTGCTGTTTATGCTAATGAGATGGAGAGATGGGCATTGGTGGGCGGGGCTTTCCCCCTCTGATGACACGTACAAAGGGAGAATGTCAATCAAAGAGTTTCACTCATCAAGTCTGATTATAATAAATACAATTCATTCATGTTGAGCATTAGAGGCTGGAGATATTCACACTTTATTTCTACACAACTGGGTTTAAACCCTGTATAAAAGTGATTTTTGTTTACCTAATAGGTCCCCTTTAAAGGTCCTGTGAATTTAAAATATGTTAATAAAAGTTTTTGAGATGTTAGTGCACTGAAAAAAATGACTCCATTGGATTTACTACATTTTTGTCAGGGTAAGTGGTTAAAAACAATTTATCTGGGCTGAATTTAATTGAATTTGCATTAAAGCAAAATAAAAGTATACTGTAAATAAAAATACAAAGGTGCCAAGCGCCATGGCTGAAAATGCTCTGTATTTCATCATTATCTCTCTCTCTCTTAATTAAATTCCATAAAAAATATAGCACTGTCTCTTCACAGCAAGAAGGTGTTTGGTTCGAGTCCCAGCTAGGTCAATTGGCATTGCTGTGTGGAGTTTGCATGTTCTCCCCGTATTAGCGAGGGTTTCCCCCGGGTGCTCTGGTTTCCCCCACAGTCCAAACACATGCGCTATAGAGGAATTGATAAACTAAATTAGCTGTAGTGTATGAGTGTGTGTGTGTTTCCCAGTACTGGGTTGCAGCCAGAAGGACATCCGCTGTGTAAAACATGCTGGATAAGTTAGCTGTTCATTCCGCTGTGGCGACCCCTGATGAATAAAGGGACTAAGCTGAAAAGAAAATGAATGAATAAATAGGAATAAATTGTACATCTAACAATCAATATTTTAGATAAAACAGTAATAAATAATAATCCGTATTTTTACAATGAATCATTTATATTTGTTGATATATTCTTTTATATCTTTTGTTTTTATATTTTAATTTGTTCATTTATTATCTCTCGCATGCGCGTGTCTGCGTGCGCGCGCGCGTGTCTCTCTCTCCCTCTCTCTCTCCTTCTGTGTGTGTGTAGTCTCTCTCTCTCTCTCTCTCTCTCTCTCAGTGCGTGAGGAAGCGCCAGAGAGTCGCGGGCGGAGCGGAAGGGACTCTGCGGGATTTTGAGCGCTGATCTGTGATCGCGCGTCTGCTGCTGGAAACACCGGAGTACCGGCCACCGGCCACCACTCACCGGGAGTTGGCGGAGAGAAGTGCAGGATGGTGGACAACAACAAAACACAGATGGTGAGGAGCAACTTACTGCAGATGCGCTCATGTTCAGCGGTAAACACGAGTGGAGATCAGGGTATAGCCCGATATATGTGTGTGAATGTGTGTTTAATGAACTACGCTGCAAAAAAGTAGCTAAATTGTACTATTTTCTGCATGTTTGTCACGTTTTCCAGTGAAAACATCATATTTATGTTATATATTTGCGTCAAGTCGTTTTTAAAATTTCGATTGAATTCACAACTAAAGGTATTTTTGCTAAAATACTAATTAAAATAATTAATACACATTTTAGACATGAATAAAAATCGATTGAAACTCTAAAAACTTACAGGAGATGCGTTAATATGTAGCTGTAAACATGAGTGTAAATCAGAATACAACCTGTGTCTGTGCTCACGTCTGTGTGTTTGTGTGTGTGTGTGTGTGTGTGTGTGTGTGTGTGTGTGTTTACGTGTATATGTTTGTGTCCTTATCGAACTATGCTGCATAAAGTAGGTAATTGTCACGTTTATTTATTATTGTCAAGCATATTTGTCACGTTTATTAGTCAAAACATTAATTTTTGTCGTTTTTTTATTAAATCTCGATTGAATTTGTACTAAACGCTTCTTTGATATCCTTCAAATTAAAGCAAATAATTCGATAAATGATATAATAAATAAAAACTAAATTCAACCTACTTTGAGACAAAGATGTTTGGACAAAGCTAAACTTTGGGTTCAATGTGATCCTATAAATGGAATGTAAAATATATGGCTGTATTATTCAATATTTAGCTTAAAATTAGATTGAAATAACCCAGGATTTTTAGAGCAAACTTCAGTATTTTTCAGCTGAAATGCATATTTTTTAAAAGTATAATAATAATAATCAGATGTGTTTCTTTTAAATAAAAAAAACAAACAAACAAAAACGAGATATTCTTAATGCTGAATAAAAACCTCTGTGTTTGTGTCTCTTATCATTGACTTCGGTTGTTTTAAATGCAACCACTCTGAGGAAATACCATTTATTTGTGTCTTGTTTTCAATTACAAATAATTAATTTGTGTTACAAGTTTGTTTTGAGCAAACAATAATGATAATAACACAAAAATCAATTAAATAAAACAAATAAGAACAATTACATTAAACTACAACAATATAAATATAAAATATGCACAATGCGAAACCGTTTTAAAATTATCTTTTTATTAATCTAATTGTCAAAATATAATGGTTATAGACAATTATGATGAATATTCAGACAAATGTCTCAGTGAATTCATGAAGTAAATACATATTCTTAATATGTAGATTTGGCTGATTGTTTTTTATGTTTGATTTTTTCATGCATTTATTTCTGATCCACTTCTGCTGAACACACGCGGATGATTTATATATGAAAATGTCAATTATGAATGTGTGTATTGTATAAATGTCAACATCTGCGTTTGTTTCTCTCACGGAGCTTTATTTGTTTTGTTGTTGTTTTTTTATATTGAAATGTTCAGCAAAAAGTATTAAAAGTAAAAATGTTTGTTAGATAGATAGATGTTTGTTGTAAAATTAACCTGAAATGCATATTTGGGTTGAAAAGCTTTTAAAAATAATAATCAGATGTGTTTCTTTAATTAAAAAAAACAAGATATTTCAGTTTTAAATTCAGTAAAACTATTCTTATTCATAATGTTTGTCTTATTTTACAGAAAAAAGGTACATTAAAATGAAGCTGAAATGCATATTTTGGTTGAAAAAGATTTGAAAAATAATAATAAGATGTGTTTCTTTAATAAAACTGAGATATTTCAGTATTAAATTAAGTAAAACTATTCTTATTCATAATGTTTCTCTTAATTTACAGGAGAAAAGCAAATTAAAATGAAGCTGAAATGTATATTTTTTGGTTAAAAAGCATTTAAAATAATAATCAGGGGCATTTCTTTATTTAAAAAAAACTAGATATTTCAGTTTTAAATGAACTAAAACTATTCTTATTCATAATATTTGTCTGATTTTACAGTTGAAATGCATATTTTGGTTGAAAAAGCATTTAAAATAATAATAAGATGTGTTTCTTTATAAATTATATATATATATATATATATATATATATATATATATATATATATATATATATATATATATATATCAGTATTAAATTAAGTAAAACTATTCTTATTTATAATGTTTGTCTTAATTTACAGGAGAAAAGCAAATTAAAATAAAGCTGAAATGTATATTTTGGTTAAAAAGCATTTAAAATAATAATCAGATGCATTTCTTTAATAAAAAAACAAGATATTTCAGTTTTAAATTTAGTAAAACTATTCTTATTCAAAATATTTGTCTTATTTTACAGGAGAAAAGCAAATTAAAATTAAGCTGAAATGTATATTTTGGTCATAAAGCTTTTAAAATAATAATCGGGGGCATTTCTTTAATAAAAAAAAATATATATATATATTTATATCAGTATTAAATGAAGTAAAACTATTCTTATTCATAATGTTTGTCTTATTTTACAGAAAAAAGCAAATTAATATGAAGCTGAAATGCAAGTGCAGTAAAAATATCATTCATTTAATCTAAAAGAACAGCATTAACAAAATGAAAATCTAATTTCAGAGGAGAACTCAGTAACACTTTACAATTAGATTGCATTAATTAATGTTAATGCATTTACCGAGATGAAAAAATAATGAACAATAAATTTATTACAGTATTTATTCATCTTTGTTAATGTTAGTTAATAAAAATGCAGTCATTCGTTATTAGTTCATGTTAACTCACAGTGCATTAGCTATCATTAACAAGCACGACTTTATATTTTAATAATGCATTAGTAAATGTTGAACTATAACAATAATAATAATTCATTTTATTTATAAATGCCGCCTTTCTGGACACTAAAAATCACCTCACAACAAACATCAACAAACACACCAAAAACAATGAATAAAACATGGCCAATCATAATTTCAACTACATGAAAAGAGTTGCAAATACAGTACAAACACATCTTAAATCTAAAATAACATGATAAAAATAATCATGAGAAAGCCGGCTTAAAAAGAGGGAATTTAAAAGTTCCATAGCCGAGTAGGCGTAAAGATCTGGCTCCCATATAGTTGTTAATCAGCTGCGGGGTGTTGCCAGAGAGATATAGCTGGATGGTCTAAGAGTGCGGGAAGGGGTGTAGATATGGAGAAGTTTGGTGAGATATTGAGGAGCAAGATTGTGAAGTGCCTTAAAAGTGAGAAGTAATATTAAAGGGCACCTATGATGAAAATCCGTATTTGTGAGCTGTTTGGACAGAACTGTGTGTAACTCCACAACAAATGCATCAAATAATCAGTGGGAAAGTTCTTACTGTAGTATTTCGATATGTGAGATCTGCTTCCTTCATGTCTGTCACTGTGCTGTTTATCTGACGCAGCCGAGGTGGAGATCGAGGCACACTCTGACAGGCACGTGGGAACGGTGGGCGGGGAGAGCCAGCATTAAAGGCACAGGCCACAAAAACAACTACAGTGTGTTCAGAGCAGAAAACCCAATATTCTGAAAGCTATGATTAATAATCTGATGGGTGTTTTGAGCTGAAACTGTACAGACACATTCTGGACACACAAAAGACTCGTCTTACATCTTGAAAAAGAGGTAAAAGAGGTGCCCTTTAAAATCGATGCAATATTTTACTGAAAGCCAGTGAAGCTGATAAAGAAGAGCTATGATTAATAACCCTGCTGAAAAATCCAGCTTAAACCAGCCTAGGCTGTTTGGTTAGTTTTAGCTGGTTGACCAGCCTGGTTTTAGAGGGGTTCTGGCCATTTCCAGGCTGGTTTTCAGCCATTTCCAGCCTGGTCCTAGCTGGTCAGGCTGGAAAATGACCAGCTAAATCCAGCTGAAACCAGTTTGACCAGCCTGGTTTAAGCTGGACATAGCTGATTTTGGCTGGGCTCCCAGCCTGGCTAGGCTGGTTTTAGCTGGTCGTTTTCCAGCCTAACCAGCTAAGACCAGGCTGGAAATGGCTGAAAACCAGCCTGGAAATGGCCAAAACCCTTTTAAACCAGCCAACCAGCCTAGGCTGTTTTTTTCAGTAGGGAAATGCTGTACTTTTCATTGTTAAGTCTGGTTAATAAATACATTAGTCAGTGGAACTTTATTTTAAAGTGCGAGCAATAAATCTAACTGAATTTAAGTGAATATTTCACTATAAATGATCATTTGGTCAATGTTTGGCTTGTGTTTTAAACTTATTTAAGCAGAAATATCTCAGCTTTACTCATGCATTTAGGTAACGCTTTAGATTAAGTCACCGTTTATGTTATTTATTACCTGCCTATTATTAAGATATTGACTGTTTATTAGTACTTATTTAATTCAATTCAATTCACCTTTATTTGTATAGCGCTTTTACAATGTAGATTGTGTCAAAGCAGCTTCACATAGAAGATCAGAGTGAATAGGAACAGTGTAGTTCAGTTTACAGAGTTTAAGTTCAGTTGAGCTCAGTTCAGTGTGGTTTAATAATCACTACTGAGAGTCCAAACACTGAAGAGCAAATCCAACGATGCGCAGCTCTACAGATCCTGAACCATGCAAGCCAGTGGCGACAGCGGAGAGGGAAAAAACTTCATCAATTGACGAAAGTGAAGAATTAAAAAACCTGGAGAGAAACCAGACTCAGTTAGGCACGACTTATAAAGTATGATCTTATTTTACACCCATAATCCTAATGCCTACAGTAAGTCTAGCTTAATAACTACACCTAAAATATCCCTAAATGAGCTATTTTTCTGTATTTTGTTATTCAGGTTTTTATTTTTCCCAGATGTTGAATTGCATGATGGGATCTCGATCTTTCTTTCAACAACTTTTAACCTTGAAAAGGCTGAAAAAGTGACTTTTATCGTCATGTGTAATAGTGTGCAGTGCTATATTGTGTGTGTTGGTGTTGTTTATTACACTATGAAACCTTGTAATAAACATTTCCTCTTATTATACACACGTTTTTCTCTAGATATTATGTCTTCTATTGTTTTAAATGACTAAAATGTCAATAAAAGTCACTTCACTTGTTCAACAATTATTTTTAACCTTCAAATTTCAGATTCTCCCAATAGTTATATCTCAGACAAACATTATCCAAACAAACCATATGAAGATCCTCACCATCGTGTCTGTGAATAAAAGAGTAACGATTTCTTCCTGCTCGTTTATTTATTTACTACATGAGCACTGATCATGTTCTGTTTACCTTTTTATTTAGATCGTGTCTTTTCATTTGTGGTCTGAAGAAACTGGAGCTTTTTCATCCAGTTAAATCTGTTTCAGGATCATTCAGTCATTCAGTTTCCTTCAGCTTAGTCCCTTTATTCATCAGCAGAATGAACCGACAGCTATTGGTAGTTTATTAAGCTAGTATAGTTAATACTTTGATGATGTTATGTTTCCTACATTTATTGTGAGGATATTTAGAGCAGAAAAGCTCTTTATAATCGGTATATTTTCTGTCTCCACCCTGTAAAGCCACAGAAAGCCTCTGTCATGTCCAGATATTCATTATTTAGGCTTTTTATTTTTGTCTCAGGGTAGCCACAATGGCGGTGATACCATGCATGTTTTACTATCATTGTGGTGACGCACACACACACACACACACACACACACACTCTCAGGCATGTTGTTTTCATTAGGGGCCTCTGCTTTGATCCGCTGTTTTTAGTCCTGTTGTAAAATCGCCTGATTCTGACCTTGCTCAATCGCTTCTTTAGGTTTGCATTGAGATTTGTGCGTTTTATTATGTGTGTGTTTGTGTTTATTAATGCATTTTAACCTGTCGATCAGAGTCATTGTTTTTAAAGCACCCAATAAAGGTTTTTTTTTTAAAGCAGTTTGTTTATTTACTTACAGATGTAAGATGTAGGTGACTTTTCTTCTTCAGTAGAACATTGAAGAAGATTTTGAGCTGATTTTGTGGTCCTTGCTTTATAGAATGACAGTGAATGGTGACAGATTCATTCATTCATTTTCCTTCAGCTTAGTCCCTTTATTAATCAGGGTTCGCCACAGGGGAATGAACCGCTAGCTATTCTAGCATATCATTTACACACTGTTGCCTCAAAGCAAGAAGGTCGCTAGTTCAAGTCCCGGCTGGGTCAGTTGGCATTTCTGTGTGGAGTTTGCATGTTCTCCCCGTGTTGGTGTGGGTTTCCTCCGGGTGCTCCGGTTTCCCCCACAGTCCAAACACATGCGCTATAGGGGAACTGATGAACAGAATTCGTCACCTCAGAATTATAAGGTTCTATTTGCGTTCTGAATGATTTAGAGATATTCCATAGCAAACAGTATGTGTGTGACATTTGTTTTTTAAATAAAATATCTTAAAATGCAAACAATTTATAAAAAAGCATCCCATAATGTAAATAAGTTGTCAGTTAATAAGAATATGTCAATAACTCAATTCTGACAAAAATGTCAGATAGAATTGTGTGTGTGTGTGTGTGTGTGAAAGATGTATGGGTGTTTCCCAGTACTAGGTTGCAGCTGGAAGAGCATCCATTATGTAAATCATATGCTGGAATAGTTGTCGGTTCATTCTGCTGATGAATAAAGAGTCCAAGCTGAAGGAAACTGAATGACTGAATGATCCTGAAACAGATTTAACTGGATGAAAGAGCTCCAGTTTCTTCAGACCACAAATGAAAAGACACGATCTAAATAAAAAGGTAAACAGAACATGATCAGTGCTCATGTAGTGAATAAATAAACGAGCAGGAAGAAATTCTTATTGTTTTATTAACAGACAGGATGGTGAGGATCTTCATATGGTGGAGATTGTTTGGATAATGTTTGTCTGAGATATAACTATTGGGAGAATCTGAAATCTGAAGGTTAAAAATAATTGAAAATCACATTTAAAGTTGAACAAGTGAAGTTCTTTTCAATGCACATTACTAATCAAAAATGGAGTTTTAGGAAATAGGGCTGCACAATATATTGATTCAGCATTGATATTGCAATGTGTGTGTGTGTGTTCGCAAAAGTGGCAGGATATGCAACATTGAGTTGGGATTATAGTTAATCATCAATTGAGAAAACATGAGGTTTGTAAAATCATAGCAAGGTATAACCATAACCGAGTGAAACCTTATCAGTTGCATGTGTTTTAAAGGCATTTCAAGTGTAAAACATTATTAAAAACATTTAAATAAAGAGAATTTTTACTGATTTATTTATACAATGACCACTACACTGTTATTTTACGGTACTAAATTAAATTATAACTAAATTATAAAAAAATAAAGCACTGTGTATTCTCTTTTTTCTATGCTCTATTGTAATTAATTATGCAATTAAATTTCAACCCAACCAATCTAAATGAATGATTTTTCACAAATAGAGCTATTTAAACCATCTGGTGAAATTGTTTTCACAATATATATCACAGGCGACACGTGGTGCAGTGGGTAGCACGTTCCCCTCACAGCAAGAAGGTCGCTGGTTCAAGCCTCGGCTGGGTCAGCTGGCATTACTGTGTGGAGTTTGCATGTTCTCCCCGTGTTGGCGTGGGTTTCCTCCGGGTGCTCCGGTTTCCCCCACAGTTCAAACACATGCGCTATAGGGGAACTGGGTAGACTAAATTGTCCTTAGTGTGTGTGTTTGATTGAGTGTGTATGAATGTTTCCCAGTGATGGGTTACAGCTGGAAGGGCATCCGCTGTGTAAAACATATGCTGGATAAGTTGTTGGTTCATTCTGCTGTGGCAACCCCAGATTAATAAAGGGACTAAGCTGAAGAGAAAATTAATGAATGAATATCACAGCAAAGCAAAATATCGCAATGTCAGATATTTCCAATATTGTAAAGCCCTAATAGGAAATTTTCTAAATGTCTGCAGGGATCTTTTCAGGGATGATTTTTTCTGTAATAATTTTTTAGGGATTTTAACCTCAATGTGAAAGGGCAGTGGAGATTTACAGACAGGAAAGTATGGGGAGCAGAAATAGGGCAAGGCTCGGCAAAGGACCTCGAGCCAGCAATTGAACTCGGGTCGCCGTGAGCACCTCGGTGCTATGTGTCGACGCACTAACCACTAGGCTATTGGCGCCAACAATGGTTTTTGGCATAAAAGAAACCCATACAATGTAATTTTTGACCCATACAATGTATTTTTTGACCCATACAATGTATTCTTTCACCCATACAATGTAATTTTTGACCCATACAATGTATTTTTTGACCCATACAATGTATTCTTTCACCCATACAATGTATTTTTTGACCCATACAATGTATTCTTTCACCCATACAATGTATTTTTTGACCCATACAATGTATTTTTTGACCCATACAATGTATTTTTTTGGAATTTCCAAATATAAACCTGTGCAACATAATGTTTATTTCAATAACTGCATTAATATCATTCTTCATAAGGTGCATTTCATGCTCTCAAATGTTGTATTTTGACTATAGCTACTATGTAAAATACTTTTATTTAAACTCATGCATGATAGAATATTTTATTTAGACTAAAAAAACTAATTTGATCAATAATCCACAATGCTGAACATTCAGCTTTTATTGGCTTTTCTTCCAAATCGATATGCTGATTTTATTTCTGTCAGCTGCATTCAAAGCTAAAGTTCAATCTGTTGATAATTTGATCAAAGCTGTTGCTTCTGAAAGCAAGCGTTTATGCTGATTTAGTGACTTCAGCAGAATTTGCAACAGCAGCCAAATCAGTCAGTGTTTGCAAAGCAAAAATGCAGGCATGTAATAATCAGGGACTGGAGGATGTTGTGACTGATCTGCTGCAGCTGTGGACAAAACATTTGCATCTTAATAAATAAATAAAAATTATTAATTAAATGAATAATGCCATTCTTATTTTTTAATTCAATAAATAGAATAAAATAAAACATCAAAGTCAGAGTTTAGTCCGTGCAATAAAACTTAGAAGGAAAGTTTTAAATGTGCTGCAACATATTGAGCAAAATAATCTGCTCTTCACTTTGAATCTACATTATTCCCCTTCCCCATTGGCATGTTGTTTGGCTTGTCTTAAGGAAAAACTCACTTCATTTTGACTCATTATTTCTGAAAACAACCCAATATTTTGTACTTGTCCGGAAAATGCTGCTTAGTTTAAGAATCTGTAGACATTTGGACTAGAAACGAGACAAAAAGCTAATTTTGCAGAGTAATGTCCTTTTTGGACCCCATAGTTTTCGTTTACTTAAATAATCTTGTGTGTGTGCATGTTTGTCTCAATGTGTGTCTGTCTCTACGTGTGTGTGTGTGTGTGTGTGTGTGTGTGTGTGCGTGCGTGCGTGCGTGCGTGCGTGTGGTGTGTGTGTGTGTGTGTATTAATACAATTTTGTTGCACATTTTCAATAGGAATTTAACCAAGCAACATCAGTCTGCAATATTGCCTGTCAACTTTGCTCAAAAAGTTGCCCTGTGTCTCACCATGAGCATTTGATTTTTCCTTTACTAAAATGTTTGAGTGTGTGTTAGGCATAGGCCGGTATATGATTGTGACGATATGATAACCTTGGATAAAAATATCACGAGATCACGGTATTGGGATTATTACTGTGATTACCAAAAGAAGTTATTTTAAATGTTTGAGTAAAAAACAATTAAACCCAATATATTTTATTTTCAGAAACATTTAAAATATTTTAGACCAGTAGCTTGAGGTTCCTTTTCTGCTGGAGAGACTGTTGCCCTAAAAAACTAAATAAAGTAGTTGTGAAAAACAAAACAAAAAAAACTTTCATGTTACCGTATAACAGAACTCTTTGGCGTTTTTAACACCTTGGTTTTTCCAAACCGTGGTAAACCTTGAAACCGGTCTCATTTCTAGTGTGTGTGTGTGTGTGTGTGTGTGTGTGTGTCCATGAGTCCATGCATACATGTGTAGTTCTTTTTCCTCGCCACAGTCACCACCACCTTGCTTGTTTTGGGATCTGTAGAGCTGCGCATTGATGGATTTGCTCTTCAGTGTTTGGAATCTCAGCAGTGAAACTTAAACCACACTGACCTGGGGTCCGTTCTTCGTACCTCTCTTAAATGATCTAAGATGATTTGGCAGATCCTGGATCTTTTAGTCTTGAGAACTGATCTCTGGCTAGTTTGGCTCTTCAAACAAGTTTGCGAATCAGATTAAAATGTCTGGATGAACTGATCTGAGATCGCTGCGTGTGTTATTCACCTTATTCTCCGCGTATGAGCGGGCGCAGCCATTTGAATCATTTTGGCTCGAAACTTCCGGTCTCATTCACTTCCATTCATTTTTAAACGTTAAAAACAGCTCGTTTTGCTGCTTGGTGTTGCAAACTGATATGTTCTTATTATATTATTCTACTTTGTCTGTATTTAATGCAAACACTTGTTTGTAGACTAAGTAGTTTGACCGTTTTTTGGCGTTTATTATTCCTAGTCATTTCTCCCATAGACAACTGAATCGGAAGTTCTAAAACAATCGCAAAAACGTGCGCCCTTCCACATTGAAGAATAAGGTCGATAAAGGACAGATCTGTCGATCCACAATGCAATGATTGGCTGACAGCACAGCAGCGTAATGACATCATCTAATTAATATTCAATTATCCATGTGAGCTAAATGATATAAATTTGTGGTAAACGCTTTGTTAAATATGATACGCAATAACTTTTCACCTTTGTTATGGGCTGCAGGCTTTACACTTTCAGTATTTAGTCATTTTACTTTTACATTTAGAGCGGATTTTCTTTATTTTAGTAGCCTAGGCCTATTCAAGTTTCTTTTTTAACTGTGTTTTTATTAAAGTTTTTATAAGCATCGTATACAAATAACATTTACTTAGAATGTTTACAATCACAAAACTATTCAAGTTTCTTAACTGGCGTAAGGAATAACTGGCTGTTTAAAATTTATAATTAAACTAAACATCAATTATTTTAATAAATAATTAAAAATAAACATCAAATCAGCATAATATTAGCTGTCAAAGCATGTGCATGACTGCATGAATGATTATTCCTTAAAAAAAATAAACCAAACAGACAAGCAAACTGTTGAATATTGCACATGTCTATTGTCATAAACAAATTGTACTAAAGCTGGTACCTTAAAATAGGACGAGTTTGTTTTAAAAAAGTCCATAATAATAAATGTTTTCTTTGAACCCATTGGGGACAGAAACCCTCATGACAGTTTTTGTACTTTTATTTGGGAGTGCAGATTGCATATGTTTAATTTCTATATGTTTTAAACTTACTGGTAACTCAAACCTGCTCAGGAGCAGGCTTATTTCAAATAAACAGGATTAGATCGGGTCTTTTCATTTATAAATAAATAAATAAATAAATATATATATATATATATTGGGTCTTTTCATATATATATATATATATATATGTTTTTTTGTAACTCTTTACTATATTCCCAAGTCTATGTAACTACTGCTGTAAGAAGATATCAGTATTTGGTACATACTTTCAGTATTATTCATAGAATGCGTAATTCTAACCAACTCTTGATGAGATGGGCTTTGTTTCTCAAGCTTTTAACTTGGAAATTAAACATTTTGCCGGTAAAGGTAATGTGGTGGCCGATGCAATGTCACGTATTATCATATGGTGATAGGTGGTGTTTTAGATATTTTTGTTTTGTTTACCAGTCACCATTTTGGGGACTCACACATGAACATTTACTGAAAGGAGAAGAAGCCCCAAAATGAAACCAAACTGTTCAACATATTCTGGTGGAGTGCCTCATTTTTAATGTTATCAGACAACAATTTTTATCTGGACAGACTTTAAATGAAATATTTTTAAATGTGAATCCGTCTAAAATTGTACAATTTTTATCAAAAGGAAAGCTTAAAAAACTGTTTTAGATGTTTATCTTATATATTATCATTATTATTTATGTATTTTACCTTGTATATTATTTATTGCTGTTGATTACTTTTAATTGTTAGAATATTTTTATAATTATAAAAAGCTGGTATTTATAAAACGTGCTAAAATTGATCTATTTTTATTTTTTGCCATGACATAGCCATAGAAGCTGAAATGGCAATAAAACTCTCTCTCTCTCTCTCACCATTTTGGGGGTGGAGGTGTTGCGTGTGGCGTTCACTCCTGCCCTTAATTATTACTTCCAATTGTACTTGTTTGCTTGTTTTTCCCTTTTCAGTTCTCTATTGGTTGATTTGGTGGCGTCGGGCCTTTAAAGCAGATGGAGGTTGACTTCTCGTGATTTTCCCCTCATTCCTCCACGCCACCACAGTTTTGACGGCTTTATTGTCGTGTTCTCCTTTATGCTTTCCGTTTGATATTTGTTTGGAGTGGGGAGCTCTAACCCGCTTTAGGTTTGTTTGGTTGGTATTTATTATGTTGTTGGGCTCCCCATCTCTTGTCATTTTGGATTGTTTTGCTGGTTATGTTAATAAATAATTTAGCTGGAGCACTTTGGCCGTTCTTTATTAATATTACGTTGTCTTTGGTTCACGAGTCATATTTAAATTAGGGACCGTAACAATTATCTTAGCTTGAAAAGACCTGATATAATCCTGTTTATATGAAATAAGCTGCTGCTCCCTAGCAGGTTTGAGTTACCAGAACTGTTGAAGAGTTTTGAAGAACGAAACGATCCTGGATCATGTCAAATCGTCAATATCCAAATCCAGCTGATTGAGTAATCCACGTACGAAGAACGGACGCCAGAACTAAACTGAACTTCAACTCTGAAATCTGGACTTTGCTAGAACCATGTTAAGCTGCTTTGACACAGTCTACATTGTGAAAAGTGCAATATAAATAAACATGAATTGAGCTGAATGTATGTCTGTGCATGCAGGTGTTCGTTTATGCATGCATGTGTGCCTGAATGTGCTTAATACAGTATATAAACCACAGGTGTCAAACTCCTGGAGGGCCGCAGCTCTGCACAGTTTAGTTCCAACAGTTACGAATGAAATTAAAAATCCTTAAAATGAAGTTTAACCAAAACGTAACAAGATAACAGGGATTATAAAAATAATCCCAGGTGCCTCCATGCTCTCTCCTTCTGAAATATAATCCAAAATACAAACCGCTGAGAATTAGCAAGAAAATATGATTTATTTACTGAAAATAAGGAGCTGAATAACATCGAGACGGGGTTAAGCCAAAATAAATGACTATAAACCAAACTTCCCTGTAAAATAAATAAGAAAATAAAATACAGAAAACTAATAATATAGAAGACCAAATAAACACATCTGATCAAACTAATGAAGCCCTGCAGGCTTGTTTGAAACCTACAGGTGGGTGTGTTGGAGCAGGGCTGGAACTAAACTGTGCTGAGCTACCCCTGATATAAACAATGGAAACCTATGTAATGTCCTCACAATTCCCAAAAACAAACCTGTGTGTGTGTGTGTGTGTGTGTATTCGTCAGGAGGGTCTTTCTTCGGGCCTGAAGCTGGAGGCGATGTTGGAGCATCTCCATCAGCAGCAGCAGGAGCGTCTGCATAGTGAACAGCAGCAGCGGCGGCTCCGCGAGGCTCACTTCTTCTACACGCAGCAGCTCGCGGCTCAGCAGGCAATACTAGCGGCCGCCCGCGCCTCTGGAGCCGCACTCATCAACACACACGCCTCGCTGCTCTCCAGCAGGTCAGATGACTGCACGCTTACATGATGCATCATTAAAATCAAGTCTTTGAGATGTTAGTATCAGTATTAAATAAATAATAAAATTAATTATAAAATAAAATTAAATATATATATTCATATTTTAATTAAGTTGAAAGTCAAAATCAAGTCTTTGAAATGTTAGTGTCAATATAAAAAAGTCAAATAAAATAACAAATAATAATAATATTAATAATAAAATAGTAATTTTGAGATTCTTAGTATCAGTATTAAATAAAATATATATAAAATTAAATAATACAATTATAATAATATTAATAAAATTATACATTTTTCATGGGTGACGCAGTGGTGCAGTAGGTAGTGCTGTCGCCTCACAGCAAGAAGGTCACTGGTTCGAGCCTCAGCTGGGTCAGTTGGCATTTCTGTGTGGAGTTTGCATGTTCTCCCCGTGTTGGCGTGGGTTTCCTTTTGGGGAATTGGGTAAGCTTAAAATTGTCCGTTGTGTATGAGTGTGAATAAGAGTGTATGAGTGTTTCCCAGTGATGGGTTACAGCTGGAAGGGCATCCGCTGCATAAAAACATGTGCTGGATAAGTTGGCGGTTCATTCCGCTGTGGCGACCCCGGATTAATAAAGAGTCTAAACCGAAAAGAAAATGAATGATTGATTGAATTTTTCATAATAAAATAATATAATAATTTAAAACTAAATTAAATTAAGTTTTTGAGATGTTAGTATCAGTATTAAAAAATATATAAATAATAAAACTAAAGGAATAATAAAATATAAAAATAGTAAAAAATAAATGAATAAAAAAACATTTTTGAGATGTTAGTATCATTATTAAATAAAAGGAATACTAAACAAATATAAAAATGTCAAAATAAATTAAATTAAGTTTTTGAGATGTTATTATCAGTAATAAATAAAATAAATAAATAGTAAAATTAAAAGAATAATAAAATATAAACATAGTAAAAAATAAATTAATAAAAAAACGTTTTTGAGATGTTAGTATCAGTATTAAATAATTAAAATAAATAAACTATCAAATTAAATAAAAATAATAAAATAATAATTTAAATTAAGTCAAAATCTAGTCTTTGAGATGTTAGTATCAGTATCAACAAGTCAAACAAACAACAATAATAAAAATAAAATAGCATTTTTGAGACATTCGTATCAGTATTAACTAAAAATATATAAAATTAAAACAATAAAATTAAAATAATAATAAAAATAATAAATAAGTAATATATAAGTAAAATAAAGTTTTTGAGATGTTAGTGTCAGTATTAATTAAAAAAATACAATTAAATGTTAAAATTAAAATAATAATACAATATAACAAAAAATAAAGAAAATACCATTTTTGAGATGTTAAATTAAATTTAATTTAATTATAAAATTAAATAAAAATAATAAAATAATAATTTAAATTGAGTTAAAAGTCAAAATCAAGTCTTTAAGATGTTATTATCTGTATAAAAAAGTCAAATAAAATAACAATTAATAATAATAATAATAATAATAATAATAATAATAAATAAAATGGCATTTTTGAGACACATCAAGGCAAGGCAAGGCAGGTTTATTTCTGTTGCACATTTCATACACAGTGGCAATTCAAAGTGCTTTACATAAACAGTAATCATATCGGCATTACATAAAAAAATACCAACAATTAAATAATAAAATTTAAATAATAATAATAAAATATAATAATAATAATAATAATAATAATAATAATAATAATAAGTAAAGTTTTTGCGATGTTAGTATTGGTATTAAAAAAGTATGAATTTTTCATAATAAAATAATACAATAATTTAAAAATAAATTAATTTATATTTTTGAGATGTGTCAGTATTAAAAAAAAAATTATAAAATTAAATAATAAAATTAAAATATGAATAAAACATAATTTCAATGAAAAATAAAAAATCAGAAAATAGCGTTTTTGATATGTGAGTTTCAGTATTAAATACAAAAGAATGAAAATAAAATAAAATAAAATGAGTTGTTTTTGAGATGTTAGTATCACAATAAAAAAATAAAATAAAAAATATATAAAAATAAATTAAGTTAAGTTTTTTGAGATGTTAGTATCAGTATTAAATAAAATATATAATTTTAAAATAAAACAAACTAAAATTAAGGGTGACGCAGTGGCGCAGTAGGTAGTGCTGTCGCCTCACAGCAAGAAGGTCGCTGGTTCGATCCTCGGCTGGGTCAGTTGGCGTTTCTGTGTGGAGTTTGCATGTTCTCCCTGCGTACTCGTGGGTTTCCTCCGGGTGCTCCAGTTTCCCCCACTGTGTTACAGGTGAATTGGGAAGGCTAAATTGTCTGTAGTGTATGAGTGTGTATGGATGTTTCCCAGAAATGGGTTGCAGCTGGAAGGGCATCTGCTGTGTAAAACATATGCTGGATAAGTTGGCGGTTCATTCCGCTGTGGCGACTCCTGATAAATAAAGAGACTAAGCCGAAAAGAAAATGAATGAATATACAGTAGTCAGCATTTGAACTGGTTCTAAACATTCATCACAATTATCCTAAATCTACTGAACAGCACAACAAGTGAAATGTTTCTGATCCACTTCAGATGTTGACTACTGTATATCATTTATATGTACATAATACATAAACACATTTAAATGATGTCAAAGCAAACTTTTATTTTGGAAAACTGCAAGCAGGCGGAGTCCAGGATACATATTTCTCAGTTCTCAAAACTGTAGCCCTGGGCACATATTATAGTTCCAGTGAGCCTGGGTTGCAAACTAAAGTAAACTAATTATAAATAAATCATCATGTCCAGCAGTGTGGACTCTGAGCATGAGGATGAGGAGGAGCGGGGCCGAGACTCCGCCGAGGATGAAGATGAAGACGATGAAAGTGAGGAAGACGAGCTTGACTTTCTCCGTAAGCAGAGTCTGGCGCTCCAGCAGAGAGATACAGCTGTTTCTGGCAGCCGGTCAGTCCCTGGAGCCCCTGGAGCCACAGTCAGGGTTAAAGAGGAGCCCGAGGAGGAGCCGAGCCCTGCTGACCGGCCCTCAGAAACATCTCCAAACGGCCCTGCAGACTGGAGCTACGAGGAGCCCTTTAAAGCGGTAAGAGCGCTGGGTTATTCTTATTTACAGCGATAGTTTTTTAGCATTCTTCAAAGTATCTTATTTTGTGTTCAAAAGAGAATTTAAAGTGATAAGAGCACTGGGTTATTCTTATTTACAGCGATAGTTTACAGCATTCTTCAAAGTATCTTATTTTGTGTTCAAAACAGAATTTAAAGCGGTAAGAGCGCTGGGTTATTCTTATTTACAGCGATAGTTTTTTAGCATTCTTCAAAGTATCTTATTTTGTGTTCAAAAGAGAATTTAAAGTGATAAGAGCGCTGGGTTATTCTTATTTACAGTGATAGTTTTCAGCATTCTTCAAAGTATCTTATTTTGTGTTCAAAACAGAATTTAAATCGCTCAGAGAGCTGGGTTATTCCTCTTTACAGCAATAGTTTACAGCATTTTTCAAAGTATCTTATTTTGTGTTAAAAAGAGAATTTAAAGCGGTAAGAGCGCTGGGTTATTCTTATTTACAGCTATAGTTTTCAGCATTCTTCAAAGTATCTTATTTTGTGTTAAAAAGAGAATTTAAAGCGGTAAGAGCGCTGGGTTATTCTTATTTACAGTGATAGTTTACAGCATTCTTCAAAGTATCTTATTTTGTGATTAAAACAGAATTTAAAGCACTAAGAACGCTGGGTTATTCTTATTTACAGTGATAGTTTTCAGCATTCTTCGAAGTATCTTATTTTGTGTTCAAAAGAGAATTTAAAGTGATAACAGCGCAGGGTTATTCTTATTTACAGCGATAGTTTACAGCATTTTTCAAAGTATCTTATTTTGTGTTTAAGCAGAATTTAAAGTGATAAGAGCGCTGGGTTATTCTTATTTACAGCGATAGTTTACAGCATTCTTCAAAGTATCTTATTTTGTGTTCAAAACAGAATTTAAAGTGGTAAGAGCGCTGGGTTATTCTTATTTACAGTGATAGTTTACAGCATTCTTCAAAGTATCTTATTTTTTGTTCAAAACAGAATTTAAAGCGGTAAGAGAGCTGGGTTATTCTTATTTACAGCGATAGTTTACAGCATACTTCAAAGTATCTTATTTTGTGTTCAAAAGAGAATTTAAAGTGGTAAGAGCTGGGTTATTCTTATTTACAGCGATAGTTTTCAGCATTCTTCAAAGTATCTTATTTTGTGTTCAAAACAGAATTTAAAGTGATAAGAGCGCTGGGTTATTCTTATTTACAGCGATAGTTTACAGCATTTTTCAAAGTATCTTATTTTGTGTTCAAAGCAGAATTTAAAGCGCTAAGAGAGCTGGGTTATTCTTATTTACAGTGATAGTTTTCAGCATTCTTCAAAGTATCTTATTTTGTGTTTAAAGCAGAATTTAAAGCGCTAAGAGAGCTGGGTTATTCTTATTTACAGTGATAGTTTACAGCATTCTTCAAAGTATCTTATTTTGTGTTTAAGCAGAATTTAAAGTGATAAGAGCGCTGGGTTATTCTTATTTACAGCGATAGTTTACAGCATTCTTCAAAGTATCTTATTTTGTGTTCAAAACAGAATTTAAAGTGGTAAGAGCGCTGGGTTATTCTTATTTACAGTGATAGTTTACAGCATTCTTCAAAGTATCTTATTTTTTGTTCAAAACAGAATTTAAAGCGCTAAGAGAGCTGGGTTATTCTTATTTACAGTGATAGTTTACAGCATTCTTCAAAGTATCTTATTTTGTGTTTAAAGCAGAATTTAAAGTGGTAAGAGCGCTGGGTTATTCTTATTTACAGCGATAGTTTACAGCATACTTCAAAGTATCTTATTTTGTGTTCAAAAGAGAATTTAAAGTGGTAAGAGCGCTGGGTTATTCTTATTTACAGCGATAGTTTACAGCATTCTTCAAAGTATCTTATTTTGTAGTCAAAACAGAATTTAAAGCGGTAAGAGGGCTGGGTTATTCCTATTTACAGCGATAGTTTACAGCATTCTTCAAAGTATCTTATTTTGTGTTCAAAACTTAATTTAAAGTGGTAAGAGTGCTGGGTCATACAGTGATAGTTCTATCTATAATGAACGTATAGATAATTATATATACTTTCTTTCTTCTGTTGAGCGTTAAAGAAGATATAAAATGCTGAAAACCTGTAACCATTGACTTCCATAGCTTTGTTTTTCCTACTACTGAAGACAATGGTCACCGGTGTTCAGCTTTCCTCAGAGTATGTTTTTTTATGTTCAATAGTAGAAAGAAACTCATAAAGTTTTAAAATTAAGGCAAGTAAATGGAGAGTAAGTCGTGACAGAATCTTTATATATATGTTTTTACTTGCCTTGCCATGTTTTTACTGCATGAATATCTAAACATTTCTTCTTAAGAGTCTTTGTGCTCTTATTTGAGAAGCCAAACGATTTGTCAAGTGTTTTTATTTTTTATTCATGATCTCACTTAAAGGGACAGCTCACCCAAAAATGAACACTGACTCACTATTTACTCTCCCTCAAGTGATTATATATACTTTATGAGTTCACTTCTGTTGAACACCAAAGCATGTATTTTGAAGAAAAATGAAAACCGGTAACCATTGACTTCAATAGAAGGAAAACAAATATTATGGAAGTCAATAGCTACCGGTTTTCAGCATTCCTATAAATATCTTCTTTTGTGTTCAAAAGAGCATTATAAAGTGGTAAGAGCGCTGGGGTTAATCTTACTTAAAGGGATAGTTCACCCCAAAATAAAGATTGATTCACTATTTACTCTCCCTCAAGTGGTTATTCTTACTTACTTTCTTCTGTTGAACACAAAAGAAGATATTCTGATGAAAGCTGATAACCGGTAACCATTGCCTTGGTTGGAAAAACAAATATTATGGAAGTCAATGGTTAACGGTTTTCAGCATTCTTCAGAATATCTTCTTTTGTGTTTAACAGACAAAAGAAACTCATAAAGGTTTAAAACAAGTAAAGGGAGAGTAAATAACGACAGAAGTGTCAGTTTTGGGCTGGACTTTACCTTTAATATTGGTACTCAATTCACTGTGTGAGTATCTAAACACTTTTTTAAAGTCGCTGTGCTCTTATATGAGAAGTTCACTCATTTTCCTTCAGTCCTTTATTCATCGGGGGTCACCACAGCGGAATGAACCGCCAATTATTCCTGCATATGATTTACACAGCGGATGCCTTTCCAGCCGCAACCCAGGGCAGGGTAACACCCATATACACTCATTCACACACACACACTCATACACTATGGCCAATTTAGTTAATCAATTCCCCTATAGTGCATGTGTTTGGACTGTGGGTAAAACCGGAGCACCCGTAGGAAACCCACACCAACACGGGGAGAACATGCAAACTCCACACAGAACTACCAATTGACCGAGGCTCAAACCAGCAACCGTCTTGCTGTAAGGCCACAGTGCTAACCACTTAGCCACCATACAGCCATTCCATGAGAAGTTACTTGTGTTAAATGAAGTCAAGTGTTCGTGTAAGTCACTTGAAATGCATATAGGTCTGCTTCGACATGTGCGCTCACAATTAAAATACAGCAGCACTATTTGAAAAACCCTTCTTAAATAAATAATTTAACACTGAATAAGTAAATATTAGGGAAAACATTTAAATGTAGAAACAATATTTACAATAATCCAAAAATAAAACTAACAGAATAAATAGACAGGACTAATCACATTGAGGCAAAATGTAAACACTGAGAGGTACAGAATGGTATGGGTCACCTTTATCAGGCTTGCGTTTCCACTGCCAATAGGGAACCCTTTTAGTGGGCGTGGTGTATGACAGAAAGTTTCAGACGACGTCATTTTTACTCGAGTAAATGTCACAGTAACGCCGTACAGGTCATTCATATATCATATGAGCAGCACTTCACACAACACAGATGCTTTACACACATAAACACTTGTGTATATATGTTCATTACTAACCTTTCTATTAACATGATCTGATTATAACTGCAGATCAATGATGAAAAAGCCTACTGTAACGTCTGAGATTATATCAAATAAATTAATGAACATATATGAACACACACAGACCCTTACAGTCTCTGATATGTTATGAATTAGAGATAAACTACACACAGCAGACATTTAGTCCTTATTTGGGTTCAAAAACAACACACAATACAGCCCACAGTCAGAGCAAACCTCTCATCTGCATCTTTAATCTTCGCCAGACCTCTGTTAGAGAGTAACTCTGTCATTCCCAGTTCATAATAGTCCAGTAGGTGATGATAATAGTGTAACATGGCAGTGTGTTCATCTTTTAGGTTGCAGGCGCATCATTCGCTGCTGTTTTTGTCCGGCTTCTCCTTTGTTTTTTTGCGCTTCACTCTCGCGTTTGTCCCTTTCTGAAAGGTTCGGATATCAGAGAGCTTTAATAATAATTACACGCACATTATTAATATGAGCTCCAGAAGTTGGATATTTCTAACAGCATCGAGCTCTCTGGAGAAAGTGAAACCACTCGCGCTTTTAGACAGGCTCGTAAACAACAACAGGATACGGCGGATTTTGTTCTTCTTGGCTGTTGTGGCTGTTCATCAAGACGACGACAAGGTTTGTTTGAGCTTGGGTCGACTTTAGCTCGTTATTTTATGTATATATTATTATGGTGTAATGTCTCGGCTGTGTTTTTAAAAATGGCGGTTTGATGGTTTGGGAATGACAGTGTAAACGGCTATAAAAGCGTACTGAACCGAACCGTACCACTCAGTGGAAACGGGCCAAAAGGGGGTACAGTTGCCTTGAATCATGCTGAAGCGCGATTGTCTCCCCTCTCATCCTGCACTCACACTGCATTTTGCCTCCCGAGCTGGAGCACGCTTACATCATCGATGATGCGGCTGTTCTGTTTAACAGGAAGGGAAGCGCTCTCGTTCAGCGCAGTAGAGATTGCTTTAGTTATATCGGTTTAGTGGTTTAGGATGCAGTGACACCCAGTCACATATTTCGCTGAACAGATCCAGCTCTGTTGAGGCTCATAAATGATCATTCACGAGTTCACACTCACAGATATTTGACTGAATAAAATATGCGAATTTGACGTGCTGTCCTGGGAGAGGGCTCTGAGCTCGGGAAGACACCCTAACTCGTGTTATTCCCCTTATCAGGATAAAGAGAGATAGGGTCCGAGCGCAGTGTCTAGCCCTGCTCCAGAACGCTCCCCCCTCAGGTTTAATAGTGTGGAGTTGGGGTGGTGGAGGGACGCTGAAGTCCAGAGAAAACGGAGGTATGACGTGTTTGACTATTATTAGGGGTTTGCTCTTGAGCTGATTGGATAATAGAATGATTGTGTGTGTGATGAATTAGCCTTGTCAAAGACTGATCGTGCTCCTCCTGAAATTTGTTTATAAATCATCACTAAAGTCATCGGGCTGCAGGTATCAGGAGGTTTGCTGAAGGTGCAGCTGTGGTGCAGTGAGGAGTTTGTGTTTTAATACTCTGACAGTTCGTGTTCATTCAACAGTAAGATTGATTAATAAATCTATATCAAACAGTCGCTTAATAGTGACATCGCATCTTCAGTTTCAGGCTCAGGCATGCTTTGCACTCGTAAAAGTGCACCGCGCCAAAGCCCAATCGACTCGCACGCTGACACACCTCTGTCAACCAAGCCAGGGCCGGACAACTGAACCACACCAGGCTCAGTTGGGCACGACCATTTTAATTTCTCCGCTGGCCAAACGTCTTGTGCAGAGCTGCAGTCTCAGTGGCGGAGGCTGGAAGCTGGCCTCAGCGAAGACTCGTCTGTCTCTGGAGCATCACAGGAATCAGTCTCATGTTCTCCACTCCTCCATGACCACCACAGCAGCTGCTCAGGATATGGCCTGGTCCAGGATTATGGAAACCTTGGGATCATCTCGTCGTTGGTCTTGGATCGAATCAGTGACTCTGCATAGTCTGAGGGCCTCGGGAAGAGTATCCCCAGGTGGAAATGGAGAATAAAGAGAATAATTAGCGTAGCTGCTGTTCATAGTGTATATAAACAAGATGCTGAAACCTGTGTGGAAGCCCCCTAAGTGGTGCACTAAGTGTATGCTTTACTGAACAGATAGGTCTTTAATCTAGTGTTGAACTGCAAGAGTGTGTCTGAGCCTCGGACATTATCAGGAAGGCTATTCCAGAGTTTAGGAGCCATAAATGAGAAGGCTCGACCTCCTTTACTTGACTTTGCTATTCTAGGTACTACCAGAAGCCTTGAGTTTTGAGATCTTAAAAAGCGGGTTGGATTGTAGCGAGACAGAAGATTGGTTCGATAAACAGGATGTACACTCTTTAGTCCAGGGAAAAGGTGGAAAAGTGAAAGAGCAAGAGGCGCCGTGGAAGCACGTGAAGACGGGAAAGAGAAAGAGAAAAATTACTCTCACAATTACAAAAGCCAGTATATGAGCCGCGACGATCCTCATATTACATCGTCAGAATAAAGATCATAAATGCATACCTGCACAGAGAATGCTATTATGTTTGTGACAGATCGGCAGCCTCAGCTCATACCATTAAATGCACACTGTCAACAAAACTAACGCTCTACAACAGGGGTCACCAATCTCGGTCCTGGAGGGCCGGTGTCCCTCCAGGGTTTAGCTCCAACATGCCCCAACACACCTGCCTGGGAGTTTCGAGAGTACCTAGTAAGACGTTGATTAGTTTGTTCAGATGTGTTTGATTAGGGTTGGAGCTAAAATCTGCAGGACACCGGCCCTTCAGGAACAAGTTTGATGACCCCTGCTCTACAATGTAAGAAATTGTCTTTACATCAGTAAATAAATGATTAAAATTAAACTGAAATCTGTATTTCTGTGTGTGTTAATTATGACCAGTGCTAAGTTCAATGTGGAACAGGTAGAGCACACCTCTTCAGTCCAGGGAAAAGGTGGAAAAGACCGCTCAAATGATAGTACAACAGGTATGGCTGCTTGGACTATACCACCTTGATGTTAACCCAAGGGGGAGAAGAGGTGAAACCACTGTCATATTGCAGACTCTTTATACATTTATATTGTGAACACAAGTCACTTTTAAATTAACTAAACAGGAGGAAAATATAGTGAAGTCAATATACTTGAAGTGATCCTGTTACATTAGCACTGTGGCCTCACAGCAAGAAGGTCGCTGGTTCGAGTCTCGGCTGGGTCAGTTGGTGTTTCTGTGTGGAGTTTGCATGTTCTCCCCGTGTTGGTGTGGGTTTCCTCCGGGTGCTCCGGTTTCCCCCACAGTCCAAACACATGCGCTATAGGGGAATTGATCAACTAAATTGGCCGTAGTGTGTGTGTGTGTGTGTGTGTGTGCGTGCGTGCGTGCGTGCTTGCGTGCGTGCGTCTGTGTGTGAATAAGTGTGTATGGGTGTTTCTCAGTACTGGGTTACAGGTGGAAGGGTATCTGCTGTTTAAAACATATGTTGGAATAGTTGGCGATTCATTCCGCTGTGGCGACCCCTGATGAATAAGAGACTAAGCCGAAGGAAAATTAGTGAATTTTAAAGTGTTTTTGTAATGTTATACTTGTACCAAAATTCTTGAAATGTACCTGCAAATTTTGAATTGAGTCAAGTGTGTGTGTGTGTGTGTGTGTGTGTGTGTGTGTGTGTGCGTGTGTGTGTGCGTGTGTGTGTGTGTGTGTGTGTGTGTGTGTGCGCGTGTGTAAGAGAGTCTGCTGGCCCTCAGGAGAAACATCTGCTCTGCTTGCTGTCCTCATGCTCTCAGTGTGTGTGTGTGTGTGTGTGTGTGTGTGTGTGTGTGTGTGTGTGTGTTCTGGCACTTCGCTGTACTCATTTGTTCTCTTGAGCTCCTGCCAAACACTGAGTCAACTTTGGCCGGCGTCCAGACTGAGTAAAGAGACATTTGGCCTGATTTTGTCAGTTCACACGTGGAAGTGTTTGTGCACGCGTGCAGTGGGTGTGTTAGCGTGAGTGAGTGTGTGTGTGTGTGTAGCTGCAGTGATGATCTTTTTATTTATGCATTTCATTACATTGATCATTGCGTAATCATAACCTTCTTGTGCGATGCATTTGGATGTTTTCTTGTATCTTGTGATCTCTCATCAGTAATAACTCAGTTGTGTTTGCTTCTGTAGTGTGATTTAGCAGGATGTGCATTTAGCAGGATGTGGATCTTTCTGATTGTTATCAGCAGTGTTGGAAACAATGTCTTTTCTTTAATGCAGTAGCTGTGTGTTTTACAGCAGCACGATTCTAGGAAAATATGCAATATGGGATATATTTTTTGTTGAGTATTGCAATTACAGTATTTCTTACAATGCTATTTTTGTCAGTGATTTATTTTTTGATTTTTTTTATTTATTTGTTTATTTATTTATTTATTTATTTGTTTATTTATGTATTTATTTTATTATTGTTATTTATGTATTTGTTTATTTATGTATTTATTTTATTTATTTGTTTATTTATTTGTCAGCGATTTATTTATTTATTTTATTTATTTATTTATTTATTATGTATTTTATTTATTTATTTATTTATTCATGTATTTATTTATTTTATTTATTTATTTATTTATTTATTTATTTGTTTATTAATTAATTAATTAATTTTTTATCATTTGCTAACAATAATACAAATAAACAAATAATATATAAATTTTTTCATCTAATTAACATTCATTCGGGGTACATAAACCCTATGAATGAGTATAAATACATGCAGATATCCTGACTGTGATTGGCTGTTGTCAATAAACTTCCTTTTAAATTATATTTCTTATCCCTATTGCAGATTATAAAGCTTGTTTTAGAGTGAAACTCGCTTAATTCTGATTCATTTTTTATTGTTATTAGTTATATTACTTTAGTTGTTACCATGCGTTTTCATTGCAACTGTATAATAACCACAACAGATTAAGTAGATAAGGCGTCACAGTGGCGCAGTGCATAGCACGATCGCCTCACAGCAAGAAGGTTGTAGGTTTGAGTGTTCTCCCTGTGTTGGCGTGGGTAACACATGTGCTATAGAGGAATTGGGTAAAGATCAATTGTCTGTAGTGTCTATATGTGAATGAGTGTGTTTAGTTGTGTTCCCGATGATGGGTTGAAGCTGGAAGGGCATCCGCTGCGTAAAACGTGTGCTGGCGGTTCATTCCGCTGTGGCGACCCCTTAATAATAAAGGCACTAAGCCAAAAAGAAAATGAATGAATGAAGTAGATACTGTAGTATTTACTATAAATTACTGTATTATTTTTTCAAGGCGGTTTGCCTTTGGGCCGCTCCAGCCAATAGCAGAACAGCTCCTACTGGGAAGGCATGTCTAAAGATAGTACAGCTTCTTCTGATTGGTCAAATTTGGATAAACAACCTATACATGCAACCACTTATTTATTATTTATTCTGTGGGTGAAAGGTTTGACTTATTGCATCAGTCACATATTTTTATAGTGGCACTGAAATATTTTACTCTACCAAAACTGTGCTAGGATCATAATGAAAAAAATCTGAACGTTACTAGAACTATATTAAGCTATACTAATCTATATTAAAATATATTAATAACTTGTATTAAGAAGTTGACACAATCTACATTGTAAAAAGCGCTATATAAATAAGCATGAATTGAATTGAATATTAATATTGATATTATTAGGCTAGTTTTGGGCTATTATTGACTAGCGATTGGACTAATTTTGTTGTGAAAACCTGGCAACCCTGTTTAAAATAATTCAAATTCACCTCACCTTTCTGCTGTATAGATATTGCATATACTATAATAAACATAACAGTGATTTAATTCAATTTTTCATTTCGGACTCTTTTCCTTCATAATATCTGATCACAATAAGCCTGAAATAGGGTCATTGCTAGAAGGGATACAGCTGTGGCTACAAGTTAATGATAATTATTTATATTATTTAATAAATTACCCATTAAATTGTATTTTAATAATGTCAACCCCAACCTCAACCCTAAACCAACCCTCACAGTAATGTAAATCAGTAATTATACTGAGTGTTATTCATATTATTTAATAAATTACCTATTAAATTGTATTTTATTAACATCTACCCCTTCCCCGACTCTAAACTCAACCCTCACAGTGACATAAAATCAGTAATTATAACGAGAATTATTAATATTATTTATTAAATTACCCATTTAATTGTATTTCATTAACTTCTACATCAACCCTAACCCCAAACCGACCCTCACAGTACTGTAAAAACAGTAATTATAACAAAAATAATTCATATTAATTATTAAATTACCCATTTACTTGTATTTTGTTAATGTCTACCCTACCGAAACCCTCACAGTACTGTAAAAACAGTAATTATACAGAGTATTATTCATATTATTTATTAAATCACATTTTATTAACATCTACTCTACCAAAACCCTCACAGCCCTACTTAAAAATCTAGCTTAAACCAGTCTAGGCTGGTCGGCTGGTTTTAGCTGGTTTCCAGCCATTTCCAGCCTGGTCTTAGCTGGTCAGGCTGGGAGATGACCAGCTAAAACCAGCTTGACCAGCCTAGCCAGGCTGGGAGCCCAGCCAAAACCAGCTATGTCCAGTTTAAACCAGGCTGGTCAAGCTGGTTTTAGATGGTATTAGCTGGTCATTTTCCAGCCTGACCATCTAAGACCAGGCTGGAAATGACTGGAAACCAGCCTGGAAATGGCCAGAACCCCTCTAAAACCAGGCTGGTCAACCAGCTAAAACCAGTCAACCAGCTTAGGCTGGTTAAGCTGGATTTTTCAGCAGGGAGTACTGTAAAAACAGTAGTTTTACAGAGTATTATTCATATTATTTATTTAATTACTCATTAAATTATATTTTATTAATGTCTACCCTACCTTAACCCTCATAGTACTGTACAAACAGTAGTTTTACAGAGTATTATTCATATTATTTATTTAATTACTCATTAAATTATATTTTATTAATGTCTGCCCTACCTTAACCCTCATAGTACTGTACAAACAGTAGTTTTACAGAGTATTATTCATATTATTTATTAAATTACTCATTAAATGATATTTTATTAACATCTACTTCTACCCCAACTCTCACAGTAATGTAAATTATTGTTTAACAGTGTCACAAAAAGTATGCTTTACTGGTGTGAGTATCCTCAGCTGTATCCCTTCTAGACCTGACCCTGTAAGCAGTGCGCGGTGTGTTTTTTGGCTTGAGATGGACTGTGGAGTGTGTGTAAATCTCTGGAGTGTGGGTCAGATGATTTGTTGACATCTCTGTCCACATGATGTGATTAAAGGCCTGCAGCTGCTTATTTATAGACTCCACATCTATTTTAGTTTCCCAGTATAGAGGAGCGCTGTGGACGTACACAAACCTGACAGCGGAGTAGAGGAGTCTTCATGAAAGTCCTCTAATTCAGAATTAGTATTAGCGTGATAGCTCACACAAATATTTAAATTCTGTTATCATTTACTCACCCTTTACTTGTTTCATCTGTTGAACGCAAAAGAAGATATTGTGAAGAAAGCTAGAAACCGGTAACCATTGACTTCTATAGTATTTGTTTTTTTGACTATGCAAGTCAATGGTTACCAGCATTCTTTAATATATCGTCTTTAGTGTTTAACAGAGGCAAGAAGGTCGCTGGTTTGAGTCTCAGCTTGGTCAGTTGGTGTTTCTGTGTAGAGTTTGCATGTTCTCCCCGTGTTGGCGTGGGTTTTCTCCGGGTGCCTCACACTCCAAACACATGCGCTATAGGGGAATTGATCAACTAAATTGGACGTAGTGTAGGAGTGTGTATGAATGAGTGTGTATAGGTGTTTCCCAGCACAGGGTTGCAGCTGGAAGGCCATCCGCTGTGTAAAACAAATGCTGGAATAGTTGGCGGTTCATTCTGCTGTGGCGACCCCTAATAAATAAGGGACTAAGCTGAAGGAAAATGAATGAATGAATCAGCGTTCAGCATATGAACGTTGGTATTATGACTTTAAGTCAGGGGTCTAAAACTCAGTTTACCTGAGGGCCGCTGGAGGTAGAGTCTGGGTGACGCTGGGCCGCATCAGGTTTTCTTCAAGATGTTAATTACATTATTAATTATTACTTTTTATTTGTTTATTTTTTTCATCTTATTTTGTGTTAAAAATGTAAAAAGAGATTTGAGAAGATTGGAATTTTGTTAACACAAAATAAGATGAAAAACTTTTACATTATATAGAAATATATGTGTGGACGACGCGGTGGCGCAGTCGGTAGTGCTGTCGCCTCACAGCAAGAAGGTCGCTGGTTCGAGACTCGGCTGGGTCAGTTGGCGTTTCAGTGTGGAGTTTGCATGTTCTCCCTGTGTTCGTGTGGGTTTCCTCTGTGCTCCGGTTTCCCCCAGTCCAAACACATGTGTTACAGGTGAATTAGGTAGGCTAAATTGTCCGTAGTGTATGAGTGGGAATGAGTGTGTATGGATGTTTCCCAGTGATAGGTTGCAGCTGTAAGGGCATCCGCTGCGTGAAACATGTGCTGGATAAATTGGCGGTTCATTCCGCTGTGGCGACCTTAGATTAATGAAGGGACTAAGCTGAAAAGAAAATGATTGAATGAATGAATATATGTAATGTTCAATGCAAATACAATGCAAGTAGTGCAATGCCAATGATCCACAAATAACCGTACGACCCTATTATTGGTCCGGGTTACCAAGGACTCCTATTGCTGATGGATAGGTGTCGATATGTGACTGCAGACGACTACATTCGACTACACTTTTCTTTGATCGCGCATCCCTTTGATTTATTTTGTCAGAGCGAGAGAGAGACCTCACATTAACTCTCTAAGTGCCATTTCAGTTCACTTCCAAGAGAAAAATAGTAATTAAATAACTCACTCTGTCTAATCTTCAAGAAGAGTTCACATGTTCTGTGGCCGACTTGACTAGCTTTACTTTTGCCCTCCCGCTATACTGATTCAGAGACCGCAGCTTCTCGAGATCTCGTTTGATCAGGCTCATTATCAGATTTACTGCTGGTTTTTAAACATGAAATATGCTTGATTGCCTCTTTGCTATTTTAAAAATACAGATATCATTTAGGTAGGCCACTGAGCCGTTATTTATTTTCGCTGCTCACTGTGCGCGAAACAATAACCCCCAACCAATGAGAGTGATTGTAAACGTAAGACAGATGATTGGTTGAAAATATTGTTCAGGCCAATAGTTCAACGTGTATTTTGCTTTAACTTGCACACAGCCTTCGCTTGCACTCATACACTCTTTCTCTGTCTCTCTCTCTCTCTCTCTCACACACACACACATGCAGGTATTCTCCACGCACAAGTTAATGCCGAATCAATTAGAATAAATTCCAGAAAGCAAAACACGAATTTCTGACATTTCCCTGAACAGGATCTGACAAGATCCGGCTCAAATTAAGGTCTGATTTATATACCAGAGAGAGTGATTGTAAACGTAAGATCCCCTAGCAGTCCTCACTTATGGAGAGAGATTAGACTCAATAATAATTCACGCAAAAGACACGATGTACACATGCGTAGCCAAATTCACGTACGTAAAATATTTATTTATACTTATAAAAACAATTCACATGCACAAAATAAAAATACATTTTCATAAAATACGTTTCACAAATGCAAAACACCATTTGCAAATATATAAGAGTGTACAGAAAGTTTTGAATGTTTAAAATTCACGAGTTCATCCTGAATGAGAATGTGCAAATCCTCTCTCACGTACGACTCACCCTGAATACCAGTGTGTGCATTTTGAGACTTTCCTGCCAGAAACAGGCAACTCGTACCTTTTAGCCAATCAGATGAGAGCTGTACTCGATGTCAACCACTCTGCGCTCCTTTTGCGCAGTCTGTTCCTCTAACCAACATGGCGGATACTCCTGTAAGTCAATACTGTTTCCTACTAGTTTGTGTATACGCTTTTTATAGTAGAATCTGAGTGTATTTTCAGTAACTCAATAGAAAAGTGCTTGTGTTAAGTCTATGCTAATTTAAGTGTATAGTAATAAATGTGCAAAGCATCTTGTATTAGCCGCCATGTTGTAATTTGAACTCTTCACCTGCCATGCTAAATAGAGGAGTATTCTTCTTCTTAGAGGATCATCTCCGTTAATTAAGTCAGACTGCGCAAATGGTGCGCACAGTGAAGCGCTTCGGTCATTCCCGCGTTCTCAGGGAGTTGTGATTGGTTGAACAGTAGCTCTTATTGGCTACAGGGCACGAGTGACTCACGTGGGAGGTGTGTGCTGACAGGAAAGTCTCAAAAATGCACACACTGGTATTCAGGGTGAGTCGTACGTGAGAGAGGATTTGCACATTCTCATTCAGGATGAACTCGTGAATTTTAAACATTCAAAACTTTTTGTGAAACGTATTTTATGAAAATGTATTTTTATTTTGTGCATGTGAATTGTTTTTGTAAGTATAAATAAATATTTTACGTACGTGGATTTGGCTACGCATGTGTACATCGTGTCTTTTGCGTGAATTATTATTGAGTCTAATCTCTCTCCATACTCACTTTCATCCAAACCCCATGCTGCTGTAACTTTCACTGAGAAGTGATTAGGTGCGTTCGACTTCATGCAGCGCTGCGCAGATCGATCTTAAAGCAGAGCATGCTGGTTAGAAATGTTGTCCGGATCAACGCTGCGCTCCAAGATCAGACGACTGATTCAGCCCGTGCAGCATCTGTAGAGCGACTGCTGGAGCTCTGATGACGACACTGACATTACACGATTGGCTGAGTTCACCGCATGACAACAACCACGTGTGTTTCGGGTTTATTATTGGACAACTTCGGATTCACAAATTTCAAAACAAACAATTATCTTTTCATCCCCTCTCTATCTTGTACACATCATGCTTATTAAAAGATATATTTCACTGCAGGATCATCTTTTTGTTAAATAATGTTCATAATGGCTAGATTGTTTGCACAGGTTTATTTTGGGCTTTTTTATACAGACTAATTTACTGTATTCAGCTCTATAAACAATTTAAATGATATATTTTAGGACATAACCTAAATATTAACTTGAGTAAGTCTTACTGACTTGTAATAAAATAATTATCATCATTGATCCTGACACCCCTATAAAGATTCCTCAACAAATTAAGTTAAAATATATATTATTAAATATAAAAATGTATGATTCTAAAATATTTTATTTCCTGTCAAGCCGGTTACGAAATGTTTAAAGTGACTGATGTACCTGCTCTTTCTGAGACATTTCTACTTGGTGTAGCTCATTTATTTTGGTCCTTTTGTTTAATCTTTTAGGATTAAAGTGCTTTTTTAAAAATGCTTTTATTATCCAAAATAACCCTATTAGTGGATATTTATTTCCTTTTCATGTTCTCTCTTGTTTTCCCCTTATTTCTCATGTGTTGTGATATAGGCTACTTAAATTTAATTCGTAATTCCCTTATTGTTAACAATAACCTATAGTTTGTAGAGACAGTATTCTGATTTATTTGTACTGTACATCTTTTGTTGTTATTTCAACAAATTAATAAATAAATGATCACACCATGTGATCGGTCATCATGACTGCAGCGACTTTGAGCACCGGCTTGTCCGGCTTGACGGCTCCGTTTTCAACTCCGCCCCTATGGAGAGAGATTAGACTCAATAATAATTCACGCAAAAGACACGATGTACACATGCGTAGCCAAATCCACGTACGTAAAATATTTATTTATACTTACAAAAACAATTCACATGCACAAAATAAAAATACATTTTCATAAAATACGTTTCACAAAAAGTTTTGAATGTTTAAAATTCACGAGTTCATCCTGAATGAGAATGTGCAAATCCTCTCTCACGTACGACTCACCCTGAATACCAGTGTGTGCATTTTTGAGACTTTCCTGTCAGCACACACCTCCCACGTGAGTCACTCGTGCCCTGTAGCCAATAAGATGCGAGCTTACTGTTCAACCAATCACAACTCCCTGAGAACGCGGGAATGACCGAAGCGCTTCACTGTGCGCACCATTTGCGCAGTCTGACTTAATTAACGGAGATGATCCTCTAAGAAGAAGAATACTCCTCTATTTAGCATGGCAGGTGAAGAGTTCAAATTACAACATGGCGGCTAATACAAGATGCTTTGCACATTTATTACTATACACTTAAATTAGCATAGACTTAACACAAGCACTTTTCTATTGAGTCACTGAAAATACACTCAGATTCTACTATAAAAAGCGTATACACAAACTAGTAGGAAACTAGTATTGACTTACAGGAGTATCCGCCATGTTGGTTAGAGGAACAGACTGCGCAAAAGGAGTGCAGAGTGGTTGACATCGAGTACAGCTCTCATCTGATTGGCTGAGAGGTACGAGTTGCCTGTTTCTGGCAGGAAAGTCTCAAAAATGCACACACTGGTATTCAGGGTGAGTCGTACGTGAGAGAGGATTTGCACATTCTCATTCAGGATGAACTCGTGAATTTTAAACATTCAAAACTTTCTGTACACTCTTATATATTTGCAAATGGTGTTTTGCATTTGTGAAACGTATTTTATGAAAATGTATTTTTATTTTGAGCATGTGAATTGTTTTTGTAAGTATAAATAAATATTTTACGTACGTGAATTTGGCTACGCATGTGTACATCGTGTCTTTTGCGTGAATTATTATTGAGTCTAATCTCTCTCCATACGCCCCCGCCTGCGCTCGGCTAATCTCGTTGGTCTTCGGCTGCAGCCATGTTTCATGTCGAACGCACATTTTCTCTGCCTGCGTCAAGCCCAGACGATGTCCCGCCCCCAGAGCCATATACCCCACTGTGATTGGTTGGTTCGTTAAGCTCCACACACAACGCTGTAAAGTGCCATTCATATTAAACTCGCGGGCTGCACTAACATTAAACTTTAAAATTAAACCGCGGGCCTCAAATTAATAAATTAGTTTGAGACCCCTGCTTTAAGTAGTGATGTAAAGTAATAAATTAAATACTTAAATTACTGTATTTTTGTCAGTAATAGGGTATATGTCGAGCTAGTGTGTTTCCCATACTGATAAACGTCCGGTGACCTGTTATTGTGAGTTTTTTCCATTTTATACGCTTCCTTTTACAGCATCGATGTTGTAATGTAATTAAAATACAATCAGTTAAACAGACTTTGGCATTCATTTAGTTGCTCAAGCGTAAAACGAGAGAAAAAGCCGTTTACTCGCGCGTGCCTGTCAGAATCGGCAGGATAGCGCAGAAGCTCCATTAAATATATTGGGGTAAAATAAATGCTTATATTATAAAGACATGGTGGGGGAAATGTTATTTAATGCAGTGCTTCTTGTACAATCTGAGACCCACTTTATATCAGATATCACTCAGCCAGTGGAGATCTCAGATTTTTAAAGAAAACAGACCTTAAATGCGCCGATTTTACATTGGCATACAATTAACCGGAAACGATTAACCCAGGTTACTGGCAAATTAAAAGTCCTATTAGCATGCTCCGGCATATACCCCATTGTGCTTTAAAGGGCACCTATGAAAAATTTTCAAGCTGTTTGGACAGACATATGTGCATGTATGGTGTATAGAGCGTCATATTGGGGTGATATAAACACACCCAGTGCTTTTTTTCCAATTTATCAACATAAAAACGGTGGACCAATTGGAGCTGTTTTTCAAACCGACCGCAACTTTACGTAGGAGAGCGGTCCCCCCGCCCACCAATATTGATTGACAGGCGCATCATCATATCCTCAGTTTGTTGATTCACGTCCGCCATTTTCAGCGTGAGTGGAAGCGATATCACTAAAGGAACACGCTAGCTCTATTTTTAGATGCAAGGCTCATTGGGCTCAACACAAGATCAATATTCTCCACATTATCGCTCTAATCGGAATTATTGGTTGTATCTTTAGGTAGGTTTGCAAACATGTGTACTTCTCATTGAGTCTACCTTATACTTCAGCCGTTTGCATTTCTCGCGATCCCAGAAGCTCCCTGTGATCTTAACTAGCATGCGTTTTAGAATTATAAACATCGGTTTCTATCAGGGTACACTCAAGTCGACGGCTGGGCGCCGCGGACCGCTGCAGAAACCGATGTTTAGAATTCAAAAATGCGTGGCGCGACGATTCGGGACACTTCATGTCTCTGCCGCGCCACAGAGAGTGTCTGGTGTGCCGTGTTGCAGCTTCGAGCGGCGCATCCGGTGCCTCAGTCAAAGTTAATTCAGTGTGCGTGGTTATTAGTTTCTGTGTACAAGCTCGGCACTTGAAACTAGCACACAGTTGGCTGTAAAACTGTACAAAGACGAAAATGATTGTGTACTCTCTGCTTGGTCTGTGTCAGAGTCGTACATGTACAACTGATTGCTGATCCTCTCTCTCCTTCTCCGTCTGCCTGTCAGACTCTGTTGCAAACACAGAGCGGGTGAGCTCATGGCTCCGCCCCCTTGTTACGTTGGTGGGAAGCCGAAACTAGTCTACATGTGAAGCAACACACCCCTAAATCAGCGAGCTGTGGACACGCCCCCAACATGACACTTTAACACATTATAATAAAACAATCTGAATTGTGTTTTGAACTGAACCTAAACTGGCCCACTCAGAAGAACCTTAATATTAATATTAAATCATAAAAAAGAGGTCAACTATGTGCTCTTTAAGAAACAAAAAACAGACAACTTTGCTGAAATTTAGTAGTTTTTAATTTTTGCAATATTTTACATTAATTGAAGTGTATATATTTTCATCCTTCTAGGTGACTAAAATAATATATAAAAAAAAATCTGTTTAATAAATCTATTTTATCAGTTTTGTTCAAATGCACTAAATATAAATGACCTATATTCACAGAGAAATGGATTAAAATATGAGCTCATTATTTATGCTGAGCACTGTGTGTTATAATATTGACTATTACATCATTGTGCTGATTCTGAATGAAGCTCAGAGTCTCTGCAGATGGTGGTGTGAGTGTCATCATGTCCGTCTCTTTCTCTCTCTTCTGTCATTATCTGTTTCTCTCTGCAGTGTATAGTGACGGCTCGGGTTGCGAGGCTGAAGGGGGAAGTGCAGGAACTCTTTTAATGACAGCTGCTGTAAATTCCTTCCTCAAGCCTGTAGTATACTGACTCGATCTTCTGCTGCTTTCAGAAGCGCCGCTGCTTTATCACAAAGAGTTCATAGTATGAGTGTGTGTGTGAGAGAATGAGTGTGTTTGGGTGTTTCCCAGTACTGGGTTGCAGCCGGAAGGGCATCCGCTGTGGAAAACAAATGCTGGAGTAGTTGGCGGTTCATTCTGCTGTGGCTACCCCTGATAAATAAGAGACTAAGCCAAAGGAAAATGAATGAATGAATGAATGAATGAATGTGTGGTGTGTGTCTGTAAGTGTGTGTGTCTATGCTTGTGTCTCTGTGTGTGTCTATATATGTGTGTGTCTGTGTGTGCTTATGCACGTGTGCGTCTTTGTAAATGACTGGTGTGTTTTTTGTCAGTGATGTGTGTGTGATCTGACCTGTGTTGTTGAATAGTGGTGTGTGTGTGTGTGTGTGTGTGTGTGTGTGTGTGTGTGTGTGTGTGGCTCCAGGGCCGCAGTGGGACATTCAG